>NC_133538.1:294045949-294645949 GCF_048544455.1 Silene latifolia | reverse complement strand
CCAAAAGGAGTCCGCCGCAATGAAAAATGTCTTAATATTTGCGATGGAGGCGGAACTCCAAAGGAGAGCCTTTAAAATGGGCAATGCTAATGAGATATACTCCAAACTTGTGACTATGTTTTCACAAACTCCGCGGATCGTCCAATACGAGGCGGCCGCGGCATTCTTTGATCTCGACTTCAAAGAGGGCCAAAAGGTTAGCCCTCATGTGCTCAAACTCATGGAGCTTGTCGAGACCTTGAAGATTCAAAAGGTTGAAATCCCCAAAGAACTCATCGTAGATAGGATTCTACACTCCTTGTCCAAAGTCAAAGCATATGTGCAATTCTAGGTGAATTTCAATATGCAAGACAAGGACGTGTCTCTTGAAGAGTTGCACAAGTTACTTGTGCAAGCCGAGAGGGACATGGGGTTAAATGTGAACCCTCCCAAGGATGTGCTTAACATAAGCACAAAAAGTAAGGGGAAGTTCAAGAAGAATGGGAGAAAGGGCAAGAAGCAAGCTCCCACATTCACCAAAGCTAAGTCTTGTGAAGCTAGCACATCCAAAGTCAAGAAGGGTCCTCTTGACAAATGCCATTATTGTAATGGCATGGGACATTGGAAGAGGAATTGTTCCAAATACCTTGGTGATATCAAAGCTGGAAAGATCACTCCAAAGAGGTAAATGACTAACCTTCTTTTATGTTTCTAAATTCAACTATGGTATTATGATGCAAAGTTGTGATAATGTATCTCCCTTTTTATTGTAAATAGGGCCTCCACCAAGCAAAGACAAGGGAAAAGAAAAACAAGCATGAGAAACCAATGAGAAGCTAAGGATAGCTTTTATGGAGCTTTGTTTTTCATTGTCTTATTTTAAGTTATGTTTTGAATTTTAGAACTTTAAGTTTCCGTGTTCGACATGGAAAGGTATTTTGGATAATGGTTTGTATTTTGGATGATGGTGACTTGGTTTGCAACCCAAGTCACCCGTTTTATCATTTATCCTTTATGTTCTAAAATTTCATCTTTAAATGCTTGCGTTTTGAAACATAAGATTATTCACTTAAAAGTGATCCCATAGACAATTATAATGACGGGTTTCATTATATGTCCACATGCTTAAGGCTTGTGTATGATCATTTATAAAGCGATTTTGAGTCTATGAACTCTCTTAAAAGTATGTCAACCACCAAGTACACATATGAAATCGATAACAATTAGTCAACCTATGAGGTAGTTCTCCTTATAATTCAACATCATTAATTTGTGTCTCATATGCTATCTTTGAATGTTTAGTGTATTCATTCTAAAGATAGAGTGGGAGAAAAATGAGGACACAACACACAAGACAAAGATCAAATTGTGTCACAACACACAAGACAAAGATCAAATTGTGTACTTGTGTAAATAAAGATCTACGCAAGAGAAAATGATTTGAATAAAGGTATATCTATTTACATAGTATGCCGAATAGATGAGATCTATGGTCTCAAGTTAGTTCTATATGACTAAAGAGACCAAGTGTAGTAATCGTAAGAGTATATTCTCAAGATAACTACACGAGGAGACCAAAAGAAGTTTTGGATGAAAATGACTAATGCAAAGTCTTAACAAGTTTTTTGACTAAGTTCTATATGATAAATTTTGACCTAATAGTTTCAATCATGAGTTTTACTTAAGAGCCTAAATGAATCAAAGTAACATACTAGTTATGATCAAAATCAAGTTGCAAAGTTTGATATTCCGATATCTCCTATAGCCAACGTTTTAACCATACAAATGTCATTGCTTAACCTCCCTATGAAATGGTTAAATCTCCTTCCAAAAGGGTATTTGCGAAGGACGTATTCTAAATATTATTTGTATTTGAATATTGACATTGCTACACATCATTATGACATGAGTGTGTTAGAGATTTAAAATCTCTTTCCGTAAGGTTGAGATAAGACCACTTCAAAATAGGCATTTTGAAAGGATATGATGGGAACATATATGGTTTTATCCTAGTAACTTGACAAAGCAATTTATATTTATATTCTTGACAAATTTCGATTAAGAAGTCAATTTCGAAATATGTAGAATTGAGTGGGAGTTAGGAAATTCTCATGTGAAGACATAGAATTTAGTGGGAGCTATCATCCATGAATGTATAAAACTCATTACTCATTAAAGAATGACGAGCTAATACCTTCTTTCATAAAGAAGCTTTTGAGTTTTCAATTCTGGATGAAAATGGACAATGATGAATCCAATTACATCATGAGATGTTGGATTAGTATTAAAGAGATACACATCGTATCAACATTTACATAGGTTATTCATATGAATGAAAAATGGGATTACCATTAGCAGTCATGGTAGTTCATTGAACCTGAGAACGGTTGATCTCATGATTATTAGTAACTAATGTTTCCGCCATTAGAATAATCATGTACATGTCCAATTATGAATCATATGCATAAGAGCATGATGATTGACTTGGTGAGCCATAATAGAAGCGTCATGAATTCTCGAGTAGAATCCGATGAGCGATTTCAGTGATTGACGGATGTTCTATTGTGTGTCAAGAGTTTGCACATATTGTAGAAAATCCGAGCACATATGAGGATTTATGAGAATCCCAAATCTTTCAAGCCCAGAAAGAGAAATGAGAAGTTTTGGAAAGATACTTGGTTAAATAAGAGGTTATGCAAAACAATCTTTCCTAATAAAGCTAGGACTTGTGAGAAGTACTAAGCTAATAATCTTGTCAATTGTTACAAGATTCTACAAAACATATACCTAGTGCATTGTGTGTGGATGGAATACTTGATCGGTACAAGTTGTATTATTCATCGCAAATTTCGTTCGTTATGAGATGATCGATAAGAAAGTTCTTTCAAGTTAAAGAACCAAAACCAAGGTCGAGAACCTTGATGTGTGCTTGGTAAAATTCATGGTATGAGAACATGAATGTGAAGGAAATTGCAAGTGTAAGAAGTTTGAACACGTGGACACATGGGATGTTAAACTTCTATTGCAATCAATAAGTGTTTACACTTATGATAAACATCACAAGGTTGTAATATGATATTGACTACCCGAGTGTGATGTCGACACTTGTCGTTTGAGTTATTATTAACTCACCTTGAACATTGTTATATCCAAACGGGTTGTAGAGACAATTGAAACCCGTTAAAGTGAACATGGATTAACATTGTTTTTGCCCATAGTTACTTATATGAGGTGACGTCTCGAAGTGACTAGAGTGTGATGCGATTGATGGCAAGTTCAAGTGCCATAGAGTCATGTGAGATGACTAGTCGATCACATAGGCAGATTGTTAGGAACTTTCTGTCGGGCCTTATGACCGCTTATAGAGTTCTGGCAAATTTATATAGCATGGTCGTGGCGAGAGCTACTATAGTATTCGAATGAGTCGATTCTTTTGACTAAAGACTATTCACCTAAGATGGCACAGTTTGATTAACTTTGATTTGTGTTACTACGACCTTCGTAAATGGGGTCAAATGGGCATATTTTGGGTTATGATGGTCGTGGCTAGTCGAAGGGAATGAGTGCGATAGGAATTGTCCACCCCTAGTCGGGGTTATAACAATATCTCGGGGCCACTCGAGGAGTAATGAATCGGAAATGCGTGGCCACGCTCGGATGGCATCCGAGTGGATAAATCCGGTCAATCGATTATTCTCCGGATCGAGGAAACCACGCTCGATATGATCACTTGCAAGTACGACCTGAAAGACACCTTGCATTGAGTGGGAGATAGTAATAGGACAAGAGAATTGGTGACGCACACTTGTCGAGGACAAGTGGGAGATTGTTGGAATATGTGTCCTCCGACAATAATGCGATCACGATCATTGATCATGATGATCACATGTTTAAGTCTCATTAAAATGAATACAATTGGGAAGTAATTTTGTTCTTGTCAAACGGTCAACATATATCGGTAATGATTGGGTGACTAGAGTTTGACATTACTTGTCGTGTGACGGTGGTGATCGATTGACCCCTAGGTCATACCTAAAGGGCAATACTCTTAATTGATTATTTAATTAATCGTATAATGTTACGAGTTAATTAAATTACTTGAAAATTGACGGACGATTTTGGAAGTAAAATTTACGTATCATATTGAAATGTGATTAAATAAGGTACGGTCTGAGTAATTGAATTGTATCATTACTCGGATGAAATAATTGTTTAATGTAGCAATTAAATTGAATGAATTGTTATAAATGCAATCAGTTGTGATTTATAATTGGTAAAATATTTTGGTACTAGTAATTATGATATTACTAAAGTCGATTTTGTATGTGACGTATTTTTATTAATACGTTGATTTTTAATAAGTTAAAAATTACATAACAAATATATGTGACATGTGACATGTAACATATAGACAATTGACAAAAATAATATGGACACCATATTATGTAAAGGGCCGAAAAATTAGAAGGTTTTTAGCTAATTATAAGTTGTTTGTGATTAGTGGAAAACACAATGATTAAAAAGCAACCTAGCCATGCAAGCCTATTGTTCCTTGTGAAGAACAATTTCTCCATGCATTGGCTCACCCTAAAGCTCCTCTTACACGGTTTTGGGAAGCAAAATGTGATCATTGTTTTTCTTATAATTTTACCTAATAACACTAAAATGTTTTAGTGGGCATTCATTCTAATTCACTCATCCAAAATTAGAGTTTTAGAGAGAAATAAAATCCTCCCTTTTATCTCTCTAAAAACCGAAATAATATAAGAGTTTATAAATATTTTGGTTCCATTTTTCTACCTTGATTAATATTATAACTAGTATTTGTAATATTAATTTAATTAAGAGAAGCCTTGGGTATAAAGCATAGGGAGAGATCTTACACTTAGATCTTTGTTCTTCCATTGGAATAGCTCAAGAACAAGAAGAGATAGGTGATCTCTCTTGTGCCCTAATAAATAAATCCATTTTGTAAGGACATGATTTCTCCTCTATTTATATCATTGTTTGCATGCATAAGATCCGTTTTAATTTTATGACAAATTATTTAGACATATAAGAGTATGTTAACATGTATATGAATCTACATTTCCTTCAACATGAGCTAGTATCCGAATTGAAATGACATTGATTAGCACTAGAACGACAAACACATACAGACCCAATGTACGCAGCGTACATATCCAGCATGGACTAACCAAACAATCCAAAATGGGTTAACAACCACGCAATACGAGAATGGGATTAAACACACCTAAATATGAAAATACCACCATGTATTGGCCGACCAATCTATCTAGCATCTCGTACCTGTTCCAACATAATTAAAGTCTATATACGGCCCATAATGCTTACCGTCTCACCTGCAACAACGTACAAATATAGCAAGACAAGTCCACAAAATAATATACCATTTTCTTTTATCAAAACCCGCATCCAAAACAATCCCTACCTGTCAGTATACGCCGTCTCAACTATACAATACTCTAACTAGTATCCAACAATCTCTACATGTAAATATAAACCGTATCAAGTATACAACGGAGTAACTAGTATCCAAAAACGATCCTTACACATCAGTATACACCGTCTTAAATATACCACAAACTAAACTGGATCCCAAATAGCATCTCAAAACAATCCCTACATGTCAGTATACATCGTCTCAACTATAAAACACACCAATTATCACCCAAAACAATCCATACATGTCAGCATACACCGTCTTAGATATACCACTTACTAGCTAGCATCCCAAATGATCCCTACAGGCAGTATACACCGTCTCAATCATCTCCACATATCATTATACACCGTCTCAACTATACAACAGACTAATTAACATCCATAATGATCCCTATATATAATTATACACCGTCTCAACTATAAAACAGACTAACCAGCATTCGAAATAAACATATTTTATAAGTAATATCGAGTAACCCGTCATCGTTACCTTTTTCTGAGTGAACTAGTCCTCCATGACGTAAAAGTCTTGTACCGGACCGTCTATCTCAGCCCCTACAACCTTCTTACAATAAATAAAACTAAAAGTTTAAAATGGGTTTGTAAAAATTCATAACTATACTGAATTTTACTTACAACGGAATGACGAGGGCGACGAGAGGAGTGCTATGGAATAAAAATAGTTGAAAACGGATGAGAAACGAAGCAGCGACGTCGATTAATAGATCAAATTTCAAAGAAAAGTATGAAAAAGAAGGAAAAGAACGAAGAAGAAGAAGAAAAGAGAGTGACGTGAAGGAGTGAAATGAGACAGCAGCCTGCCAGCTTGCTATTTATTATGCGTACGTTTCTTCATCGTTAAGTAATTTCGCTCGTTTTTAAAACCGTCTCGAGTTAATAAAATCTGTTTTAGTAAAAGTTTCAATAATAAAAACGGAATCAATAATAAATAAATTTAATGAGTGAAAATAAAATAAACTAAACCAGCTAACGGAAATGATAGGAATTCGATTCGAATCGGAGTTATTAAAGATTTTTACTAAATTAGTGGAGTTTAACGAAATTTGATAATTTAGCAAAATAATTCAAAATAGCTAATTGGATGACTTTTCCCAAATCCGTTTTGAATCCACTAAGGGCCGACTTTCATAAAGGACTCGTAAAAGGATCGAAAATTATTAACGATTATTAAAATTAATAACTCGAATTATAATGAATTAATTAATTAGTTTATAGAGTATATATATATATATATATATATATATATATATATATATATATATATATATATATATATATATATATATAAATCGTTAAATGTCGTAATTTAACTTCAAAATATAAATTAGAAGAATTTTACCCAACTTAATAAAATACGGGGTGTTACATGATCCCTTAAGGTCATACCTCTAGGGTAACACTCTTAATTGATTAATTAATTAATTATATGATGATACAAGTTAATTAATTCCTTAAATTGAACAAATTTTATTTTTAAGAGAGAGTTTTATATCTTATTATAATTTGATTAAATAAGATTCAATTTAGTAATTAATTTGTTGTATTACTAAAATTGATTAATGTTTATGAAACATTTGAGATAAGAGCAATTAGTTAGTTATAATTAGAAAATATTGTAGATTATATTAACTAGACTTAATGTGACCCATTTTTATATACATGTAATTGTGAATTACTTGTTAATTTGTTAAACGTAATTTATTTAATATATAATGATATTTAATTAGTTAAATATGCATTTGTATTACTAATGACATGTTGCATGTCACATGTCACAATATATTACAAATGATAAATTATAAAGATAAAATGGAGGTCCATTTTATGTACAAAAACCGGTTGGACTAAGGATTAGTGGGTGATGATTTTTGTCATTAGTTTAATGTATGTTTAAGGACATCATGATGACACATAAAGCATGCTTAAACCTAGATAGTAGATACCTAACCTAGGATCATGTATAAGACAAAAAGCATTTGGGTAAGATAAAAAGCATTTTTTATGCTCCCTTTATGTCATGAAATCCGGCACCCTCCCCTTGGAAATGAGAGATGAGTTCTCATTTTTCACATAACAAGTTTTATGCTCATCTTTCATCTCTTATCATCATCTCTCACATAAAATGGTTTTATGAATAATTTGTTCCAAAATCTCTAATATTATTCCACCATTACTAGAGGTAGTAAACAATAATATTAGTTATTATTTTTAAGGGCACATATATTAATTTCTAATTTCTATATTAGTATATGTATTAAGAGTGATTACCTTGGTATAATTCCTTGAGGAGTAGATCCTACCATTGGATCTAAGGGTTTTCTTGGAGCACTTGGATTTTCTTAAGAAGACTAATTAGGAAGGTGTCCAATTAGTATATCCATTCCATTCGGTATTCATTGTAAGTAGATCCGTTTTTCTTCTTACTTTGTATTTTGTTATGCATGCATAAGATCTAATTAGTTTTTTGACTAAACTAAAATTATAAAGTTATTAGAAATGTCTAGTAAGAGGTTAATGAATCTTACAATGTATATCATAACATTTTTTTTATTTGACTTGTTTGATTTAATTTGTGGTGTACTACGTATTCAATATGTTTCCTCTATTTTGATCTTCACCCACATACCCATTCTGTTGCGCTTCTACGCCGGGTGGAGATGTAGGAACATGACTCGGACATAATATAGGTAAACAACCTGCTCTGATGCCTTTGTGGTGGCCTTAAGCTGTTGTCCTCATTGGCCGATTTTGACATTGTGTTACCTTACCTAATAGGGATGTGCTCATGGGTCACTTGTACAGCGATAATACCTGGTATAATTTTGACAACTTTCTTCTTTTCCCTAACTGCTCTACTATACATTGCGGTCTTTACTATTTGCCTACTCTGCTTTCTTAAGATCGATTGACACCTTATATAGTTATATTACATGGAATATTTGTGAAGAACTTTCTTCTTTTCCATGACTACTTGACTATCCATTGTGGCGTTTGTTATTTGGTTACTTGTATTTCCTAAGATCGTTTGTCACCTTGATCCATTCTTTTTTTTCCATGTTTATTATATTTCTTCTTTCTTACTTGCATATTCTTATTTTGATGTGTTGACCTGCTATATGGAGCTGCGGACACGTTTGTTGGGCCCAAAATCCTCTCAAGCTTGCTGTCCCAGCAGCTTTGGTTGACTAAGAGGTGAGGTATTTCCCATATACTCCCTCCTATTTCCATATATCTTCCCCTATTTTTTGGACACAAAAATTAAGAAAGGGGAAGAAAGAAGGAATAAAGTAGAATAAAGTATTGTAAGTTGTGAAATTTATAGGTGAGAGAAAATAATAAAGAATGAATGATGAATAAAGAATATATAAAGTAATGAGAGTTGTTGATTTTTTAGGAGAGAGAAATTAATAAAAAATGAATGAAACTTACCAAAAAAAAGAAAGAGGAAAGATAATCAAACTTGTGTGAAAAAGGAAAGAGGGAAGATAATAGGAAATTGGAGGGAGTAAGTTACAATGTTTATAAACTTGTGTACATTACTTTTGTCTGGAGTACCATCAGATCTCGTGTTCTTTAATTAATTGCAATTTTTTTGAAGAAGACTACTTTTGACATTTACTGTAATACCCGCCCCGTTAGGGACCTGTTGACTAGTAGTTGACTGACCTTAGACATGTGGTAGACCCTTGGAAACCTTTCATACAGATGGACTTAGCACTTGGTGACCTTTAGACGTGGAGAACTCGATGTAGCGTAGGCTACTCGATCGAGTAGCCTAGGGACTTGATCGAGTAGAGGCCACTCGATCGAGTAAGTCACATACTCGATCGAGTATGGCGGTTTCAGCGGTAAGTTATATATCGTGAAGTCGTAAACCCAAAATCAGTTTTTCATTTCTTTTCTTCCTAAACCTAATCGACGACACTTCTCTCCTTCACCAACCTTCAACCCTTGAGATTCCTTTCCACTTGGAGACACCATGGGGATGGATACTTGAGTCGGGTAGCGGTCTTGTCGCCGGAATGCCGACTCTAGGTAAGTCAACATCATCATCATCATCATCATCATCATCATCATCATCATCATCATCATCATCATCATCATCATCATCATCATCATACTTTGGTTGTTTGTGGTTACGGTTGTTAGTAAAAGGGTTTTTCCCTACCGTTTGTGATAGGTGTTAATGGTGGTTGCTTTGTCTTCATACGGATGTATGCGGTGTTGATGTTGATTGCTATAGGTAGGTTTTCCTACTCAGTACTGTTGATTGATTATCTTGTGTGGTGTATAGTATTGTTGATTGTGTGATAGTAATGTTGTGTTTGTATATGGGGTGCGTCCCTGGCTGAGTGGAGTCATCTCGGGAATGGCTTCACGCCTTTGATACGCCCATTGTGGTTCTCGCCACAAGGGGGATGTGCACATTAATGGACATGGGTTATTCGCTCGATGGAGATGAGCGGGGCTTAGGTGGGAACGACTGCGGTCCCCCACTGGCGGTGTGGAATATCTGTTGCGATGGATATTCAGGCAGGACTTTACCTTAGGGTTAGTCAGATATTGATGGTTGATTGGAGTTGGGGATGGCTGTGTGTATGTTGTATCTTATGTTATCGGTTGTTCTTCAGTTATTGACCTTTTGTGGTGTTGTTTGTCTTTCTTCTTGCTATGTGTCTGCCGTGATCCATTATGGTGAGCAGTTAGTCTTAGCAGGCATTGATATGTGGAGCTTAGCTGGGTGCTTTGGAGGGACGAGTCTATCACTGAGTCGTGGCATGGATAGTTTCACCGCAGTTGATAGTTGTTGTTATCAGTTGTATCTTTTTTTTTTTGAGTCAAACTTGTAATAAACTTAATTGTTCTTTTATTGACGTTATGATATTTACTATTCCCCGGGCAACCGAGATGGTAATCCGCTTATCTGCCGGGTTAGGTCTTGTTAAGGCTCCTTGGTAGATTGGGGTGTTACAAAGTGGTATCAGAGCGACGATTTTGGAACCTGTAACCAATGAATGTAATGAACGTAGTGAGTCTTATAAAATGAACCTAGTGTATGTTTGTTCGGAGCCCCTTGAAATTGTTTGATTTTGGGTGAGGAGGCGCCCTCATTCCAAAATCCCGGCTGCAATATTCTTAAGCCAGCCACTTCGAATGGTGATATTGAGTAGGGAATTGTGTGTATCTGCGTGTGTAATGTGCAATTGTATGATATATATGTGCATAGAGGTAATGTTTGTGAGTGTGGATATAGCAACATGTGATGCGTAGCTGCTTATGTAGTTGTATATGTGTAAGTGTGTGGATGGACGGTAAGAGGTGTTGGAAGTATAAATGAGATTATGTGGTGACATGTAAGTGATAATTAATTTATAGGTTGGTAATGTTTGATAAACGGTATGAATATGCTGTGTAGTATAATTTGACATGCATATGTATGAATAGAATATCGTTATTGTTCTGAACAGCTATGTGACTTAAGGTACGTAATGGTCAAATTGTGTTGTGTGAAATGTTGTAGAATAGAAATTGTAATGTTTTTATTACGGTGAATGGGTTATATGTAAAGTAATATTAATTGATAGTGATGGTATAGAAATAATTAGTGACGAGTTCTAAGTATGACTTAGACTCCGAACGAATTGTTATTTTGCAGGAACAACTAATCAGACTCGTAATCTTTTGTCGTTTTTTTTGACTTACTCGACCGAGTACGAGGGACAACTCGACCGAGTAAGCCTTACTCGACCGAGTAGGGAAGTCACTCGATCGAGTTTGATAGAAAACAGAATCAATGCTAATTCTGCCATCGTCAAAACTCGACCGCGCAACCTTAACTCGATCGAGTAGAGGCTACTCGATTGAGTACCTCAGATACTCGATCGAGTACCACTGCTACAGTAACACGAGATCCTTTAAAAATTTCGAGGCTTATAAACCTCAATTATTTCATTCTTTTCTTCTTATTTCCTCTTTCAAAACCTAATTTCTCTCCTCAATCTTCATCTTTACAAAACCTTGGTGTTTTTTTTGCTTGATTCCTTCCGCATCTCCCTAAGTTCATCCACTTAACTCATTTGTAACCTATTCAAGGTAAATTTATACTTCTTTTCTTTGATTTTTAATCAATTTGAAGCATGTTAGTATTGGAATTTTCTGGAATTTCAGTTTTATACCAAAAGTGTTGCATTATAATTGTTGTATTTTGATATAAATCACTTTGAATCATTGTTATTGATGTTAGGAATTGCAAAATTAAACCAATTAGTAACTATGTTCAACTCGGATTTTTCTAGGGTTTGTCTCAAATTTCGATTTTTGTTTATCAGATTCACCTTAAAGTGTTGAAAAAGGATAGGGGATGTTAGTAGTATCATATTTGGTGCTTGATTTTGATTATCTTCATCAAAAATTTTGTCTTAAAACTTTGTCTTAAAAGTGCACAAATCTGAATTTTGCCCCGAACTTCTCTACCATGACCAACTTATTAAGCTTGTTTTGGTAGACATTTAGTCCAGTTGCTTCTATAGCTTGTTTAAATTTCATATTTTGAAACTTTTAAACCATCTTTTAAGGATTGTGAAAGATAAGAGGAATAGGTAAAATCGTGTTTTGTCTCAAAACTTTTACATACTTGATAAGAAAATTAGCATAAGCGTTATCTTTTCGGTACTAAACATTTGAAAACTCTACTTGTATTCGGAAACCCGATGTGTGGCTAAACTATGTTGAAACAGATGCCGAGAACTGTCGCTGAAACCCGACAAACCAAGACGTCACGCGTCGCCGAGCCAGAGGTAGGGGAAGGAAGTCAGGGACCCGTTGTTCCACCCGTTCCTGGATACCCTACGGTAATCTTTGTTGATTTTAAACAAAGAGACGCTTTTATAGAGTTGTTAAGTCGCCCCATGAGACCCAGTAGGTGTATAGACACGAGTGTGTTGGATGAGCTGAAAATAGAAGTAGATGTCCGACATATCTTTGAGACACTGGGTTTGGAGGGGTTGTACCACCTGAGGAAACACTCTTATGCCTTTTTGACCTTAGAGTTCATGAGTGCCTTCACTTATGATGCGGCTGAGAAGATGGTAGGTTTTCGGTTGATGAACACTAGTTTCTATCTGACCCTGGACCAGTTCACCGATCACCTAAGGATTTCACGGGCCAAGAAGGGATATCTTAGAGATGTCCCGACTGAGTGTGGTGCCAGTGGCTACAAGCCTTCGTTCACTGGTAGATCTTCCCCTACTTCGAGTAACATGTTGATTAATGACATTCAGCATGTGACTTTGAAGATCTTTCTCCGAGCCTTGACCTGTTTGCTCTATTGTAGGATAGATGTGAGTAAGCTCAACTCACACGAGGTCATATTGTTGGTTGCTTACCTGAACCCCACCCGACAGGAGCGCGTTGCTTATAGTGCCTCGACCATAGTATGTGCCAGTTTGGCCTTGATGGCCAAGTCTTCGACCCGTTACCTTAGTTGTGGTGCTATCCCCACCCGCTTAGTAGAGAGGTTGACTAGTTTTGAGGCCTCTTTGGCTCTCAAAAATTTGGTTCCGGTTGTTCCAACATTGGACATGGCTTACTTCAACTCTCAGAAGTGGTTGAGAGTGTTGGGTGATGGTGGGTTAGCTTGGAGGATGAGAGGTAGGAGTTGGATGAGAGTGCCTGACACGGACCATCTTCCAGTGACTGAGCCGTTGGCTGAGAGTGACCTCCCCGAGTAGACCTATCTGATCTTAGACGACCTTCTAGAGTAGATACCTGAGCCGGTCGGGGGAGACCACGCTAGGGCAGAGGACCAGGTGCCCAGGGTGGGGAGAGGCTCTAAGACAGTGATGGAGGTGGTTGGAGAGTCCCAGCCTGTGCAGCGTGGACCACCCAGTACCAGTATCCCAGCTACCTGTCTTCCTTCAGTCCTCAGATGGAGGTTAGTGAGGTAACAGAGAGGATGTCCAATGCCTTAGTGCTTCGGAATCTCCATGAGATGACCTATTGCAGGCTATTGGGACCGACTTGGCCCATCCGGTGTGGTGGCGAGGCGTGGGGAATGATAGCGGCGTCTTTAATTACTATGGAGTTGACCCGGCTACATGGAGAGATCCCACGAGCTACCCCTATGGGTGCCTGGCACCATGGAGAGCAGGAGGAGACCCCGGCACGGGAGCGACTACTGGAGGAGGCATGTCGAGAGCTGGCACCTCAGGAGCAGGAGGAGAGGATGAGATGGAGGAGGATCGAGGTGGCGACCTCGAGTGATTTTCTTGGTTGTGTTGTTTTAGAGGACTTATGTTTACTTGTTACATTTGTTTTGATCGTACTTGGATTTATCTCGGTTTGTATCTGGCCATAAGGCCGTTTTTTATTGGATTTCTAAACTCCTTATGCAGGTATGTGATGTCGAGGGCGAGACCCCGTAGATTGGTATATTTTCTTTGCTTAATGTCGCATTTTGGAGGCATTCTGACCTGCAGTTACTCGATCGAGTGCCCTCAACTCGATCGAGTACCTGCGTATGACATCTTAAAGAGAATTCTGTTATATACATACTCGATCGAGTACGCTTAACTTGATCGAGTAACCTGACCTGAACTCGATCGAGTGCCCCTGTTTGTGCTTGTAATCCGTTTTCTTGTGTTACTTGGCATCATGGGAGTAGTTTATTGATATTATATATCGTTCTCATGGCTATTAGTCACGTTCTTATACTTTATATTGCAACACATGTGATATCAAGACGGTACACACTAGTCTTCATCCTATGTGGTTACTAATTTCCTTAAGTATCATTCTAAACGGTCGTTAAGTTTATATAGTTGTTGGTAATAATTCAAGATAGTTATGCCGAGCAATAATGTTTTCATAATGTCACATAAACAATTATTTTAATTTTTCACATATATTGGCTTGGTATCGCTGCGCATAATTTCATCATTTTGTGTATGATTTTTATTAAATGTACCCACATGCATATATGTTATACAAGTAATGTCAAAGAAGGTTGGATCGTAATTGTTCGTTCATCATGTTTTGGTTCATCTCGTAATGTCAAGGTTGGATGATGGTTTTCATTTCTTGTAATATTTCTAACTTGTCTTGAAGGTGAACTTCGGGGACGAAGTTCCTTTTAAGAGGGGAAGAGTACTGTCGCGCGTGAAAAATGCCTAAAATATCGTCTTTTAAGTACTTTATTGGTAATTTACTTGTTATTTCTGCTGTATAATTTAATTCTCGTTCAAGTAATTTAAATATTCGTTAAGTAATATAATTGTTGTGTGAATGATTTAAACGGACATTGAGTAACGTAGTTGGTAATTTATGCATTGGATGTTTAATGGCTTAATGGTTGGTCGAGTAAGTAAGTTGTTTGCATTGAATGTGTATGGTGTGTATGATGTATGACGTCGCATGGCGTAAGTTGTTCGGTAAAAAGGAAGTGATAGTTGTGGTAGTATACCGTTGCAATAGTTAACTTGTGGATGATGACTCGGAAGGGAGTCGTGTTTGATGGTCATATTTGTGAAAGTAGATGATGATGATGATTAGTCGGCTCGGTTGTGGGTGGTATATTTGGGTATGGCTATAACAGTCCTCGTCACGGTAAGTTGTGTTAGTTGTTTTGACTTAGTATACACCTTGGGTTGCGGGAGATAATGAGTTGAACTTCGGGGACGAAATTCTTTTTAAGAGGGGAAGACTATAATACCCGCCCCGTTAGGGACCCGTTGACTAGTATTTGACTCACCTTAGACATATGGTAGACCCTTGAGAACCTTTCATACAGACAAACTTAGCACTTGGCGACCTTTAGATGTGGAGAACTCAATCTAGCGTAGGCTACTCGATCGAGTAGTCTAGGGACTTGATCGAGTAGAGGCCACTCGATCGAGTAAGTCACATACTCGATCGAATATGGCGATTTCAGTGATAAGTTATATATCGTGAAGTCGTAAACCCCAAATTAGTTTTTCATTTCTTTTCTTCCTAAACCTAATCGACGACACTTCTCTCCTTCACCAACCTTCAACCCTTGAGATTCCTTTCCACTTGGAGACACCATGGGGATGGATACTTGAGTCGGGTAGCGGTCTTGTCGCTGGAATGCCGAGTATAGGTAAGTCATCATCATCATCATCATCATCATCATCATCATCATCATCATCATCATCGTACTTTGGTTGTTTGTGGTTATGGTTGTTAGTAAAAGGGTTTTTCCCTACTGTTTGTGATAGGTGTTAATGGTGGTTGCTTTGTCTTCATACGGATGTATGCGGTGTTGATGCTGATTGCTAAAGGTAGGTTTTCCTAATCAGTGCTGTTGATTGATTGTCTTGTGTGGTGTATAGTATTTTTGATTGTGTGATAGTAATGTTGTGTTTGTATACGGGGTGCGTCCCTGGCTGAGTGGAGTCATCTCGGGAATGGCTTCACGCCCATTGGTTCACCCCTTGTGGTTCCCGCCACAAGAGGGATGTGCACATTAATGGACATGGGTTATTCGCTCGATGGAGATGAGCGGGGCTTAGGTGGGAACGGCTGCGCTCCCCCACTAGCGGTGTGGAATATCTGTTGCGATGGATATTCTGGCAGGGCTTTACCTTCGGGTTAGTCAGATATTGATGGTTGATTGGAGTTGGGATGGCTGTGTGTATGTTGTATCTTGTGTTATCGGTTGTTCTTCAGTTACTGATCTTTGTAGATACCCAGTATCTCTTGATTCCCTAACAAACACCCAATGATTATCGGACTACAACATGCTTATGAGTCGCTACGTTTAATCGACAGTTTATATAATTATATGTCGGAAAACTCAAAACGATTTCGAAAACAAAACATTTTCAAAACTTTACAAAAGTACCTGGAGTGTTTTATGCACGACGACGGGGTCGCAATGACACTAACTAGAGTCAAAACCGACACCGGGCCAAAAATCGACTCAAAATTCAAATCCCGACTCTAACAACGAATCAAACCGAGTCAAACACAAAAAAAAACCTCACAAAGCTTCCATGTGTAGTATACACGTTATACCTGATGGTCAAGTACAACAATCATGACATCCAAAACCTAGGATAGAACAAATCATGATTTCAAGTGCGTGATAGTGACAAGACAGCTCGAAGACCCGCGAAATGGCTCGCGCCTCTTCGAGTAGCCTAGGTGGCCACGTCGCTCAAAACGCACAAAACCACACAATCCCCTATAAATACCCCTCAAATGCCACCATTTGAAGGTACGGGAGTGTCCGCCCCTTCATTTCTCCTTTAAAATTCTAGACTCGACTTCTCAAGTCACAAACCGACTGTTTGAGTTCATTCTTTCCATTTTCATTTTATTTTACAATAGGTTTTTACTGTTTCAAATCATTTTTATGATGAATATTTTTAACCATAAATTATGTTCACCCTTGGTTCCTCATACCTTGATGGTTTAATCCGTGTTTCGGTGATGATATTTGGTTAATTACATTTTAAAAGGCATTTTAAAACCTTTTATTCATTTGTTTACATTTTCCGAAACAACCATATTAGTCATACATGCATAATCATCCTTGGTTCCACATATCATGTCGGTTTAAATCCGAGTACGATGATGAAAATTGACTAATTATAAAACAATGAACTTAACACAATTAGTTCATAATAAATATTTTTCAAAACTATTCATCTCAAGTTTGCAAAACCGAACCCGACATCGAATATCATCAACACAATGATGATTATTCAAGTCTCGTTCTTCATATTGGCACAAAAGACATTTAAACGACCTTTTCAACAAAGACGGGTTCAAATACCCCTTTACAAATCATTTCATGAACGTTTTCAACAACCAGGAGACACCCCTTTGGGTCGTCTGCTGCCTCGCGCCTAAACAGGCCCACTGATTTCCATTTTTCAAATCTGGACAGGTTCCTTTGCATCGCCCTAAGGCTCGCGCCTCAATAGGCTGCCTGATGCAGGTCCTGTTTCCTTTCCAGCACTCGTCTAGGACGATCCCGACTTCGGTTAACCCGAATACAGGACGAATCAAATTGACAAAGTCCACATTTTACTTTGTATTTGAAAAACGCCTTTCTAAGACAAATTGACCATGTTATGCACCATAAACCTAACTTGGTAAATGGATGTTTAATTTCCGTCTTGCATGCAAATCAACACTAAATCCAACTTGACATCAATTACTTAATATTTGGATAAACAACCGACATATTAAACTCAAATGCTAGGTTTAAACTTGTGGATGCGCATTCATGCATTTACCCGCTTTATCAACTTTTGCATTCAACCAAGCAAGATCGATCAGTAGAAGCCGCTACCGTGGGGGTGATTGGGTGTCTGATTAAAGGGCTTACCAATACGTACTTTTACCTCTTACTCAGAAACTTTGGATGGTGGACGACCTTATCCACGGCAAACGAGTCATTCTAGAGATAGGATGCTAAAGAGGGACGACTCCTTATCTTTAGTACCTATGTCAAACACCGCTTTTTGCCTTGGTTGACCTAGGTATAAAGTGGATTCGAATGGTTTCCAAGCATCCCACAATTGCTTGGTGGCGGCTCCAAACATATCTAACATCGTTCCGAGACCCTTTTCGAGACGAAACCGACCAATCTAAAACGATCCGGTCGAAAGCATTTAACATGCCGCCGAGAATCACGGTTCTATAAATTTCTTATTAACATGCTTTAATTCGTGTAAATGAACTAACAGTTCAATGTCCCAAAATGAATAGGAAGCATTGGGTGCTACTGGCAATCCAAGTAGAAACAAAAACAGTGTACTGGATTGACTCTAGCGAAGGCAAACATTCTGATAGTTGTGTAAGGATGATAACTGAGTAAGTTTACAACCTTCAATAATGTCATTTGTTATTGTATGACTTGGGCCATATATATGCAAATAATAATGGCATGTGTGTATATTTATGAATTAGTGTTTTTGAAGCAAAAAAAAAAAAGATTATGTCCACTTGGGAAATATGAAAGCAACACTGATCCCAATTTTATCACGCCAATAGTAAGTGTATTCTTAATAATTACTCGTATCATTTAATTTATGCGAGCGGTTGATTATCTAATTCAGCTGATTTGTGTGTGATTTATATAATAGTCTCCTAAAGCACCAGACGACAAACAATGCGCCTTTTACGTTTGTCAGTCCATGTGGAAGGTTATCGACGGAAAACTTTCTACCATTCCGATACGAGTTAGTGTGATTTAAAAACTATTTGAGACGTAAATTGAGTTCAATTCTGAATACTTCCATGTATTATATCTATTTTGATTATATATATATATATTTTGAATTGTATTTTCTACTAATACTCAACAAAGCCCCAGAATATTTGCCAGAGGACATCAATCAGATGAGAAATATGTGGGCCAGTTATGTTGTTTCATTAGCTGATTCCCAATAGTTTGCTCATGCTTTATGTACGTGTGTGTGTGTGTGTGTTTGTGTATATATAGAGCCATTGTGTATTGGCTTCTTTTGTTTTTTTTGAGGAAGTTGTGTTTTATGGCTTTTGATCATCCTGTTTGTACTATTTTAAAACTAGGTTTAATTGATCACGGGGTGTAATATTTTGATGCAGGATTGAATTTTTGCAGTGCACAGCTGCTGGAATGCTATTTTCAGCAGCAGCTGAAAAATAGCATTCCAGCAGCTGCTACAAACGCTGCAGAAAAAATAGCATTTCAGCAGCTGCTAAAACAAGCTAAAATCAGTTTTAAAAAAAAAAAAAAAAAATTTAGAAACGATAACGGTTAAAAACAACCCGTTGTAAACAATTATTTGACAACGGTTTTATTTAGATAAATAACCGTTGACATCTTTTCCCTCCCATTCAAACCTCCAAAAATATAAGATAACGAACGATTACCGTTGTCGAGTTCAAAATGTTAAAAACGGTTTATTTAAGAAGAACCGTTGTCAAAGTTTCATCAACTGATAAATATAACAACGGTTTTGCACGCAATAAAATCGTTGTTAAATTTTGACATTTAATTAAATAAGATAACGAAATGAACCGTTATCATATATAATATTTAACAACGGTTTTGTAACAACTAAACTGTTGTCAAGAGTAAACTAGGACAACGTGTTTGAAACCGTTATTAATATTTAATAACGGTTTCTTAAAAGTATACCAGTTGCCATAAACGTATTTAACAATAGTTTTATAACGGTTCTTGAGTTGTGATAACAGAATTATAGATCCGTTATTGATGTTATATAATGGTTGCGTGTTTGTATACAACCGTTTTATATATTTTACAATAGTCGTTGCAATAATGGTTCCCTTTTTCTATTTAATAACGGTAATTGCATTATCTGACCGTTATTGAAGGTCTTATTTGGCGTAGTGTCGTAATGCTGTCTTTCTTGAAAAGGAATTTATTTCTAGAAGATAAAGTGAGAGAAAATCTGAACTTGATGAAGTTCAAGAGCCACAGACCAAGAATGAGGTAGAGGAAAATGTTCCATCTTCGTCTGACACGGTGATAGTTCGTTTTGAACCTAGGAGGTCATGTAGAACTAGTCATCAACCTGATAGATACCTTGGTATTATCGAAGAAGATAGTGACTATGATGTGTTACTTTTGGAAAGTGACGAACCTGCTACCTACAAAGCAGACATTTCTAGTCCCGACTCCACGCATTGGCTTGAGGCCATGCAATCCAAAATGGATTCTATGTACGACAACCAGGTATGGGACCTTATGGATTTACCTTAGAAGGTTAGACCTCTTTAGTGTAAATGGATCTTTAAGATCAAAGTCGGCATGGATGGACATAAAGATATCTACAAAGCTAGATTGGGGGCTAAAGGTTTCACTCAAGCTCATGGTCTACACTATGACAAGACCTTTACCCCATTTGCTATGCTTCGTTCCATTAGGATTATCTTAGCGGTTGCCGCATTTCATGATTATGAGATTTGGTAAATGGATGTCAAAACCGCCTTCCTAAATGGGATTCTGGAAGAAGAAGTGTACATGATACAACCTGAGGGTCATGTGGATCCATCTAACCTTAAGAAGGTGTGCAAGCTAAAGAGAGCTATCTATGGTCTTAAGCAAGCATCTAGGAGTTGAAATCATCGTTTCGATCATGTTATTAAATAAAACGGTTTCACTCGAAGTGTCAAGGAACTGTGTATATACATGAAGTTTAGTGGGAGTAAGGTTGCTTTCCTAGTCTTATATGTGGATGACATATTACTCATCGGAAATGACATATTAATGCTCACTTCTGTGAAGGAGTGGCTAGGGAATCAATTCCAGATGAAAGACTTGGGCGAGGCACAACGCATCTTAGGTATTTGAATCAATAGAGATAGATCCAAGAGAATACTAGCACTGAGTCAAGAAGCTTATATTGATAAGATTCTTGATCGGTTCAATATGAAAGACTCTAAGAGAGGCTTTCTTCCTGCAGGCCATGAGATTACTTTGAGTAAGTCATAGTGTCCTACGAAACCCGAGGAGATTGAAATCATGAACTTGGATCAATTATGTATGCTATGATGTGTACTCACCCTTACGTATTGTATGCTTTGAGTATGACAAGTCGTTTCCAAAAGAATCCAGGTAAAAGTCACTAGATAGCCTTAAAAAACATCCTTAAGTACTTCAGAATGACTAAGGATTCGTTCTTAGTGTTTGGAGGTGATACTGAGTTGTGTGTAAGTGGTTACACAGACGCCAGTTTCCAGACCAGTGGGGATGTTTTGAAATATCAGTTCGGCTATGCCTTCATGTTGAATAGAGGAGCTATCTGTTGGAAGAGTTTCAAGCAGAGTGTCACAGTGGGTTCTACGATAGAAGTAGAGTACCTTGCATCGTCAGAAGCTGCGAAGGAAGTTGTGTAGATTCGGCAGTTTACGGAAGGACTAGGTGTAGTTCCTACCGCCAAAGATCCAATCACCATATATTGTGATAACATTGTGGCTATTTTTCAAGCGAAATTACCCAAGTCTAGTAATAAATCTAGACATGTACTTAGGAAATACCATGTAATTAGAGATTATGTATATAGAAAGGAAATAGATGTTTGTAAGGTTGGGACAGACGATAATAATGCTGATACATTAACCAAACCTTTATCGCAAGCTAAGCATGATGTTCATGTTGTCTCGATGCGATTGAGTCAGTGCCAGATTTCCTATAGCTTATGTGATGTGTAATAATTAAATATTGTAGTAGTTTTTTAAATATATTATAATCGCTTTCATTGTTTGAGTTTTATTATGAACTCTTTTATAAATGAAGACTGAACTTTTAATAATTTGCTTATCCAAATAGTTTGTTGAAAAAACGTTTAACCCTATTCAAATGAATAGGATGAACATTGAATTTTAATCCTTGTTAATTGATGATGTGACGTCTCGTAGTGACTATATTGTATGTCGATTGATAGCGGGTTCGACAGCAATGGGGTCATGGAGATGATTAGTCGATTACATAGACAGACTATATGACACTCTGTTGGGCAATGACCATTTATAGAGTCCCTTAATCAATTTGTTGATGCCTGGTAATGGCAAGGACTTCTATATTATTCCTATGAGTCGATTCTTTTGACTGGGGACTATTTGTCTGAGTCATTGCAGTTTCCGATTGACTTTGGTTTTTGTCCTAGGTCGGCCCATAAAAAGAGGCCAAAGGGCATCTTTTGGGTCATGGTGATCTGTATTAAACGATGAAAATAGGTCAACAGCATTTGTCCACCCACGTTAGGGTTTTAAACATCTTTGGGCCACTCGAGGAGTAGTGACTAAAAATACGTGGCCACGCTCGGAAGAGATCTATGGTAGATTTTCCGGTCAGACGGTTGTTCTCCTGATCGAGGAAACCACTCTAGATATGATCAAATACAAGTGCGACCTGAAAGACACATTGCATTGAGTGGGAGATATAAATGGAAAAGAGAATTGGTAGCGCACAACTTGTATCAGACAAGTGGGAGATTGTTGGAGTAGATGTCCTCCACAATAGTGCGTCTACATAATAAATATCGTTAAAGGAATATATCCGGGATATTTTATGACGATACTAGTCAGCTGATCAGCGTATAGCGGCAACGATTGGCCAACTAGGGTTTGACGTTACTGTCATATGCTGGAGGTGTTCAGCACCTATAAGAATGAGCTCCAACAGAAAGCTAATTATTTGTATATGATACAGTTAATTTAGTCCCTTGATTGTTAGACTAAAACTTAGTTGAGTGAGTTTTATAGAGAGAGAATCAAGTTTAGAACTCGGGCCGTAGAGATTTATTATTCGATTATATGGTAATTGATTAATAAAGTCTATATCGCATTTCAATACGATTAAATATGACGAGGTTTAGTGATTAATGTTAATTCACTAATATATTACTTATCGACTAATTTGATTAGCGTTGGTACGTATTATATATATACTCCCTCATATTCTATATTTTCTTCCCCTTTTCCTTTTGCACAAGAAATAAGAAAATGAAGTTGAACCACACAAAACACACTACCCCACATACCATTAAATTTGGGCCACACAAATCATCCCAAAAAACGAAATAGGGAATAAAACCCGAATAATCGAATAAGGAAATAGGGAAGAAAATATAGAATAGGAGGGATATATATATATACATATGTATACATATGTATACATATGTATACATATATATATGGGCGGGTTCAGGTACGAACTGAGTTACAGTGCGAATCGTACGAACTAGCTTATTTTGACTTTTTTTTTCCAGATACACTTTGTGTAAATTGTATAAATGTATCTAAGCGCTTTTAACACATGCACTTCACTAAAAATTCTAGATGCACTTTTACACTTTTTTAATACTAATTTTTTTGGGAGTTTCAAGATTAACTCCGTGATACATTTCATACTATTTGTGGATACACATATTAGTATTGTCAGATAGACATGTCAATACTCTCAGATACGCATATCAGTACTGCCAGATACACATGTCAATAATCCCAGATACGCATAACAGTACTACCAGATACACATGTCAATACTTCCAGATACACATATTGTATGTGTATCCATACTTTCATATACACATATTGTGAAACCCAGATACAGATCTTATCAAATCCAGATACACATTGTATTACTACCGGATACACATGGTTATATTACCGGATACACATGTATCTAGTAGTATTCATACATGTATCCACACCAAACACTACTTCCCACCACCACGCACCACCACCACCGACTGCCACCACCACTCCACCGTCACCACCGCCGCCGCCACCACCATCACAACTGCCACTATGCCACTTCCCACCATTTTTTATCGTCTCACTACCCCCACACTCCTCCCATAACCATGCCGCCGCCACCACCAAATTCACCACCACTCGCCACCAGCACCACTGTGACCACCCCCACCAGCAGTTCTACCGTTACCACCGACACCACCGTTGCAATTAACTATTTCCTAGCATACATTATACGTTTCATATTCAAAATATCACCAGGAATCATCAAATGCACTCAGATTTGTGAAATTTTGCTTACAAAATTTTAGATCTGATCATTTCAAAATTCATATTCAAAAATTTAAGAAAATAAAAACTATTTGTAGATCTGAGATGTCGAGTGAAGAGTTAGACCACAACACAGCGACCTAAACCACCGCTTCCATAACCACCACCCACTGACCTAGACAACCACGAATCAACAACCTCCACACCCACACAACCGGCAACGTTGTTGGCGAACACGATATCTCCAATCACCATCACGACAATGGCGATGAACTGGTGTTGTCGTCTTCTCACTATAACGACCACCCACCACTACCATTTAAGCCACAACTCAGCACAAAAATCACGACCATGACTAGATCGACCACCACACCAACGCTTAAAACCACTAAAACCTCTGCCCTCACCCCACCAACCTGTCGAACACAATGTCAAACTCACCCTGACCACAAGCAGCGGGGTCGACCATCGCCAACAACTCAACCATCATTGAAATTTCATAAGGATTATAATTATATGATTAGTTTTTCGAAATTACTTATATTTCTTAGTAGATCTAGCATTTAGAAAAAGAAAAAACAAGATGAAATATTAAAAAAATCGCAAAATCTGGTTGGAGTGATGGCTGTCTGGAAGAGATAAAGACGTCGGCGAGGGTTGTCGGAGCTCCGGCGCCGATATCTCAAATGAAGCAGCGGGGGTAGTTGAATGGGTGTTGTGTGTTAGCTGGTAAGAAGATGGGAGATATCACGAAAGAGAAGAGTAGTATGACGAGATGGGAAGATTGATGGTGAAGATCAGGTTGCCGGAGTCGTCGACGTCGCCGGAGATATCACCGGAGATGTCAGTTGGTTGCAGGGAGATGTGTTTCTGTTTTGGTGAGAAATGAGATATGGTTTGTGTTTTGACGGAGGATAAAATGAGGAGCCAGTGACTTAATTTCTTTTTTGAAGGGATAATAGGGAGTTCGTACGGTTCGCATCATAATTTGGTTAAATCGGATCCCGATTTATATATATATATATATATATATATATATATATATATATATATATATATATAGAGAAGGGATCAACTAAGGCCACCTTATATATTTGAGTCCATAAGTCCTTCTAAGGGCCATTGGATCAAGGCAATGAAAGGCTAGGATTTGATGTCAATATGTGGCTATAAATTAATCCCTCCACCTTTTCTCTAATTAACTGATCAATTCAATAAATCAACCTCGGTAATCATTCATCATCTCATTATCACAACTCCTTCTCCTCTCTCTACATCTCACTTTTCTCTCCTCTCTAAAAAAACCCAAAATCCCAAAAAACCAAAACCCAAATAAATCACCCACTCCTCTCATCTTCATTCACCACCACCCACCACCACCCCACCCGACACCAACTCACCACCCACCACCACCGGCGCCGCCGCCACACCGCTGCCACCTCGGTATTTTTTTTTCGTTTTTTTTTCGTTTTGGTGTTAATTTTTATGTTTTGAGTTGTTTTTTCCATTCGTTTTTTTTTGTTGTCTTTTATTTTCTTTTAATTGTCTTTTATTTTGTTAGTTCTCGTTTATTTATTTATTTTCTCAAATCTCTTCTTGTTATACGTTTTTTTTAAGATTTCGGGTTTTAAATCTCGTTTTTTTTGTGAGATACTTTTTTTTCATCTAAGATCTACTAAAATGTTTTTCATAAAATTTGTTGTTTTAATCTTAGCTATATAAAAATTCTTATAATTTGTTGATTTTAATCTTAGCTATATAAAAATTCTTATAATTTGTTGATTTTAATCTTATATTTCACATTTTTATATAAAAATGATATAAAATGACTAAAGTTACAAAGTTATGGGCAAAAGTTATACTGTTATGGACTAAAGTTATACCAAAATGGATTAAAGTTATACAAAAATTGCCTAAAGTTATACTGTTATGGACTAAAGTTATACAAAAATGGACAAAAGTTATACAAAAATTGCCTAAAGTTATACAAATATGGACTGAAGTTATACAACTAAGGACTAAAGTTATACAAAAACTGACGAAAGTTATACAAATATGGACTAAAATTATAAAAATAAGGACTAATGTTATACAAATATGGACTGAAGTTATACAAATAAGGCCTAAAGTTATACAAATATGGACTAAAGTTATACAAATAAGGACTAAAGTTATACAAATATGGACTAAAGTTATACAAATAAGGACTAAAACTAAAGTTATACGAATATGGACAAAAGTTATACAAATAAGGACTAAAGTTACACAAAAATGGACTAAAGTTATACAAAAATGGACTAAAGATATACATATATATTAGGAATATGTTGAACTTCTACTCAATGAATGTATAACTCTAGTAACGATATGAATAACTTCTACTCAACGAATGTATAACTCCAGTAGAAATGTGTGTAATTTCAATTACTTTAGTCAATTTTTGTATAACTTTAGTTAATTTTTGTATAACTTTAACCCATTTTTGTATAACTTTACTCCTTATTTATATAACTTTAGCCCTTTTTTGTATAACTTTAGTCCATTTTTGTATAACTTTAGTCCATATTTGTATAACTTTAGTCCATATTTGTATAACTTTAGTCCTAATTTATATAACTTTAGTCCATATTTTTATAACTTTAAGCAATTTTTGTATAACTCTAGTCCTTATTTGTATAACTTTAGTCCATATTTGTGTAACTTTTGTCCATTTTTGTATAACTTTAGTCCTTTTTTGTATAACTTTAGTCCATTTTTGTTAACAAAAATAAACCAATAAGTCAAAAAAGTACAATAAAAAAACCTCAATCTCATTTTTGTATAACTTTAGTTAATTTTTGTATAACTTTAGTCTTTTTTTTTGTATAACTTTAGTCCATTTTTGTATAACTTTAGTCTTTATTTGTATAACTTTAGTCCATTTTTGTATAACTTTAGTCCAGTTTTGTATAACTTTACTCCATATTTGTATAACTTTAGTTCATTTTTGTATAACTTTAGTCCAAAATCGTATAACTTTAGTTCAATATATAACCGAAATCCTAAAAACCACCAATACTAACTTTAAACCAACAATAATAGATCTGAAAAAAAAAGCCATTATAAATATCAAAATGTAATATAAGACATATTTGAAATAAAAAAATATAAAATAAGAAATAACAACACACAACAAAATAATATAAATTGATAACTTTAATTTTTGAAGAATATAACTTTTTGTCGTAAATAGTATAACTTTAATATTTGAAGGGTATAACTTTAGTTGTAAATAGTGTAACTTTAATGTTTTAAGGGTAGAACTTTAGTTGTAAATACCCAAATAAATCACTCACTCCTCTCATCTTCATTCACCACCACCCCACCCGACACCAACTCACCACCCACCACCACCGGCGCCGCCGCCACCTCGGTATTTTTTTTTTCGTTTTTTTTTTTTCGTTTTGGTGTTAATTTTTATGTTTTGAGTTGTTTTTTCCATTCGTTTTTTTGTTGTCTTTTATTTCCTTTTAATTGTCTTTTATTTTGTTAGTTCTCGTTTATTTATTTATTTTTTCAAATCTCTTCTTGTTATACGTTTTTTTTTTAAGATTTTGGGTTTTAAATCTCGTTTGTTTTGTGAGATACTTTTTTTTCATCTAAGATCTACTAAAATGTTTTTCATAAAATTTGTTGTTTTAATCTTATCTATATAAAAATTCTTATAATTTGTTGATTTTAATCTTATATTTCACATTTTTATATAAAAATGATATAAAATGACTAAAGTTACAAAGTTATGGGCAAAAGTTATACTGTTATGGACTAAAGTTATACCAAAATGGATTAAAGTTATACAAAAATTGCCTAAAGTTATACTGTTATGGATTAAAGTTATACAAAAATGGACAAAAGTTATACAAAAATTGCCTAAAGTTATACAAATATGGACTAAAGTTATACAAATAAGGACTAAAGTTATAAAAAAACTGACTAAAGTTATACAAATATGGACTAAAATTATAAAAATAAGGACTAATGTTATACAAATATGGACTGAAGTTATACAAATAAGGACTAAAGTTATACAAATATGGACTAAAGTTTTACAAATAAGTAGACCTGGCAAAATCAACCCGACCCGATTGACCCGACCCGAAAAAGATGACCCGAGACCCGAAATCAACCCGAATTGCTGAACCTGAATGACACCCGAAGCCCGAAGTGACCCGACCCGACCCGAAAATGACCCGAGCTTTCATGAACCCGTAACAGACCCGACCCGAAATGACCAATCCGAAACCACTCAACCCGAAAATGACCCGACAAAATATAACTTTAATTGACCCTAATAGACTTGAAATGTCTCTCTTCTCTTAATCTTTGACCCGAACATGGCCTGACCCGAATTAACCCGACCCGCTTGACCCGAAACACACCCGACCAACAAACCCGAAATAGACCCGTAACCCGAAATGAACTGACCCGATTCGAACCAACCCGAAAATTTGAGAAACCCGAAATGGCCCGACCCAAACTGGCCCGACCCGAACCCAACCCGGTTGACCCGTTTGCCAGGTCTACAAATAAGGAATAAAGTTATACAAATATGGACTGAAGTTATACAAATAAGAACTAAGACTAAAGTTATACGAATATGGACTAAAGTTATACAAATAAGGACTAAAGTTACACAAAAATGGACTAAAGTTATACAAAAATGGACTAAAGATATACATATATATTAGGAATGTGTTGAACTTCTACTCAATGAATGTATAACTCTAGTAACGATATGAATAACTTCTACTCAACGAATGTATAACTCCAGTAGAAATGTGTGTAATTTCAATGATTTTAGTCAATTTTTGTATAACTTTACTTAATTTTTGTATAACTTTAGCCCATTTTTGTATAACTTTACTCCTTATTTATATAACTTTAGCCCTTTTTTGTATAACTTTAGTCCATTTTTGTATAACTTTAGTCCATTTTTGTATAACTTTAGTCCTTATTTGTATAACTTTAGTCCATATTTGTATAACTTTAGTCCTAATTTATATAACTTTAGTCCATATTTTTATAACTTTAAGCAATTTTTGTATAACTCTAGTCCTTATTTGTATAACTTTAGTCCATATTTGTGTAACTTTTGTCCATTTTTGTATAACTTTAGTCCTTTTTTGTATAACTTTAGTCCATTTTTGTTAACAAAAATAAACCAATAAGTCAAAAAAGTACAATAAAAAAACCTCAATCTCATTTTTTTATAACTTTAGTCAATTTTTGTATAACTTTAGTCTTTTTTTGTATAACTTTAGTCCATTTTTATATAACTTTAGTCTTTATTTGTATAACTTTAGTCCATTTTTGTATAACTTTAGTCTTGTTTTGTATAACTTACTCCATATTTGTATAACTTTAGTCCATTTTTGTATAACTTTTGTCCAAAATCGTATAACTTTAGTCCAATATATAACCGAAATCCTAAAAACCACCAATACTAACTTTAAACCAACAATAATAGATCTGAAAAAAAAAAGCCATTATAAATATCAAAATGTAATATAAGACATATTTGAAATAAAAAAAATAAGAAATAAGAAATAACAACACATAAAAAAATAATATAAATTGTATAACTTTAATTTTTGAAGAATATAACTTTTTGTCGTAAATAGTATAACTTTAATGTTTGAAGGGTATAACTGTAATACTCCGTATTTATGGTCTTGGGGGTACTCTATCGACTAGCCCTTACTCTGTCGAGTAAGGGTATGTTGCAGAATAAAATAGTTTCTGACCTGTTGGGCACTCGATCGAGTAGTCAGGGGCACTCGATCGAGTAAGGGGTACTCGATCGAGTACCTTGGGTACTCGATCGAGTGTCCGGTTTACGGGGAGTTTTTCGCGGGTTTTGTTAATTATGCGATTAGGGTATTTAAACTTAATCGTCGTTGTTTTAATTCACTTTTACCAAAACCTAAAACCCGTTTAAGAGAGAAAGCGATCGATCATCTTCCTAATCGCATCCTTAACAATTTCCGGAGTTCAGACGGTCAGTTCGCATCGTAGTTCGTGTCGTTGGATTCCTTGCGTCGAGGGTAAGCTTTTAATATAATTTATATAATGTTTTGCTAGGTTTGGTCAAACCCTAATTTAGGATTTGGGGGTTTTATGAATAGTAAGTAATTGGTAGCCTTTATGTGTTATTTGTTAGGAGGAGAATTTGTAGAAGAGGCGTTTTGAGACAAATTGAGATACCGTCTGCGTGTTGTGCTTTCCGGGTAGGATTTCCTACTCGCATTAGTCCCATAATGGGATATTGGTGATGTCTTTGTAGTTAGTTATTTGATATGTTGATTGTGATTGTGATTGTGATTGGTTCCTATGGCTCTCGAGATGCGTTCTCGGTGAGGGGTCACTTGCGGGAGTGATATTATGCCCTAGTTTCGCCCTTCGTGGAACCCGCCACGAAAGGGGATGTGCACATTAATGGACGGGGTTATCGCTCGTACGATGAGCGGGGCTTAGGTGGAACGGCGGTCCCCCACTGGCGGTGGTCCAGTGGACGATCGATATTGAGATGATGGGAGTTGGTGGTGTATGTGTGTGTGTGATTCGTTCAAAATTGTCTGTTTGTCTTATTGTTGTTATCTATATTGATTGTGTGATTAGTACTGACCCCGGTGTTGTTTTGTAAAACTGCGGTGATCCATTCGGGATGGTGAGCGATATGGAACAATATAGAGATGATATTGGGATAGCTGGGATGGCCACGACATGACGATAGAGTCTTCCGTTGTAGTTTAGCATTTATTTACATTTCGATTGAGAAAGATAGTTTGGAATAATGTATTGTACTTTCAATTTGGTTTCGAGGATTGTACTTATTCATTAAATTACTTATAATAAATGTTGTTTCTGTTTTGTCTATTTGATTATCATACCTCGTGCAACCGAGATGGTGATGTCTTCATACCTGAGTGGTCCCGGTAAGGCACTCGGAGTATGGGGGTGTTACAAATGGTATCTGAGAGACGATCCTGAAACCTGTAACCAATGAACTTAATGAACATAGGGAGTCAATTAAAATGAACCCGGGGTAAAAGTTGTAGGAGCTAGTGCAAAGGCTTGGGAGACGTCCTAAAGTCGCGGGGTTCGCCCTACAACTTTGAACCGGTCACATGGGGGAAATGTGTGTTGAGTCATGTGTGTCTTTGAGTAACTTGCGTGACAATGTGATGGAATGTGTGATTTGATTGTTGGATGTTGAAGGAGAAGTTGAGAATGTGAAAGAAAAGTAATATATATATGTAGACGTGATAATGGAATAACATGTTGGATGTTTACAATGTGGCTTTAATGGCATGATGAATTGATCTTGTTGATAGTAGAGTAAATGCGTAGCATATTTATTATGATATCATATGATTTTATAAAGTTAGCATGTTAGTATGTGACGTAATATGCGGGTAACTCTTACGTATTGGTGGTACTTGATCGAGTGAGGCTGACTCGATCGGGTAGGTTTTTAACGATTTTGAGTCCAGAAACGAGTTTTGGGGCACTCGATCGAGTAACTAGGGGTACTCGATCGAGTAGGGGGTCACTCGATCGAGTAGCCTAGATACTCGATCGAGTGGGTTAGAGATTAGAAGGTCTGTTTAGTTCTGGAGTTTGGGTACTCGATCGAGTACATGGGGGCACTCAATCGAGTAGCCCGTTACTCGATCGAGTGGGTTTGGATACTCGATCGAGTAGGTTCTGGGCAGCGCGTTTATGTTTATCCCTTTCTTATATAGCTTCAAGATGCCGCCCAAGAGAAATGCTTTGTACGCGAGAGCTGAGCTTATGACTACGGATGACATCGTTAAGATGTTGGAACACCAGGGGCGCTCTTCGAGACCACGAGAGAGTGAATGAGGACAAAGATAAGAGTAAGGAGAAGGAGGTTGACCATGCTAAAGTCAGCCTCTATATTGCGAGGTTTAACCCGAAGGAGTATAAGGGAGTTGAGGAGCCTAACCATCTTGATAGTTGGCTGAGGGAGATGGAGAACATACTAGATTTAGTTCGTTCCGATGAGATGAGAGTGGATCAGCCGCATTCTATCCGAGGGAGGCACTGGCAAGTGGTGGGATTCCGTGAAAGTGAGTGCCAAGGAGATATATACCAACCAGGGGGTTACTTGCTATACCTTGGGAGGAGTTTCGTAGGGGTTTGTGAGGAAGGAGTTCGTACGAGCATGTGAGGAGTAAGTTGAGAGAGAGAGTTCGACAAGTTTAAGATGATCTGAGATGTCCGTGGCCGAGTACTACGACAGTTCAATGAGAAATCCAGATATCTTTGAGGACATGGGTTTGAGTGAGGAGAATCGGCTTTGAGGTTTTGAGAGAGGGCTAACCACGAAGATTATGGATAAGTTACCCGTGGGAGTCCTTACTGATGTGAAGGAAGCATATGAGAGGGCTGGGAGAGCTGAGAGACTAGTGGAGATGGCTCAGGAGAGGTCGGGTGGAGAGAAGAGGAAGTCTGAGAGCGAGGGTGGGGGCCAATCTAATTTCAAGAAAGGCAACCACAATTAATCTAAGGGATTTTCTTCTCGGGTCCGGGTTTAGTCTTTGGAACTTCCTTTGGGCGAGGTCGTGGGAGTGTGAGCAACAAATGGGAGTGACTGCTTTGGTTGTGGTGGCGTAGGCCATAAGAGACATGAGTGCACGAGCGCACCGGATCTTTTCGGAGACCTCGCACAGAGCTTTGCGAGCAACGGACCAGTGGATCATGGCCAAACCGGGAGGTCGAGCTACCAGTGGGAGGCAACCGCAACGGCGGTAATTCTTATGCGAAGACACCGATGAACAACAACAACAATCAAGGGTCGGGTGCTAAGCCGACCGCATCGCCTAGTAATCTTGTCCGGGGAGGTGGGCGAAGACCGATGGCAAGTTGTTCATGATGGACAAGAAGGCGGTGAGGAGGATGCGCACGTTATCACCCGTACATTCCTTGTTAATGGTATTCCTACGTTTGTTTTGTTTGATTCAGGGGCTTCTCAATCGTTTGTGTCTTCGAGTCATGTAAAACAGTTGGGTTTGAGAGTATATGAGTCTGTTAGGGAGCAAGTTTTCATACCTTCAGGTGAGTCTGTATCGTGTGGGAGGTTGTTTAGAGATGTATCTTTGATAGTTGGGCAAGTCGATTTCCCTGTAGACTTGCTAGAGTTTCCTTTTAATGGTTTTGAGATGATAGTTGGGATGGATTGGTTAGGAAAGTATAAGGCTAAGATAGACTGTCATCAAAAGAGAGTGTCCCTTAGAGGTCCTAAGGGTGTAAGTGTGTCTTATCGTGGGTTTCTAGTCAAACCCAAAGTTAAGTTGATTGCAAATTGTCACTTTGAAGTCGTATCTGAGGAAGGGATGTCCTCTGATTTTGTGCCATGTGAGAGATGACCGGATAGAGAGCCCGGCGATTGATGAGATACCAAGTGGTGGGGGAGTTTGCGGATGTCTTTCCGAGAGGAGATTCCGGGTTGCCACCGAAGAGGGAGATAGATTTCACCGTTGAGTTGAAGCCCGGGACGGGGCCAATCTCTAAGGCACCGTACCGTATGGGTCCTAAGGAGATGGAGGAGCTTAGGAAGCAGTTGGATGATTTGATAGAGAAGGGATACATTAGACCAAGTGTATCGCCTTGGGGAGCACCAGTTCTTTTCGTAAAGAAGAAGGATGGAACTTTGAGGTTATGCATAGATTACCGGGAGCTGAACCGTGTGACGATAAAGAACAAGTATCCTTTGCCAAGGATAGATGACCTGTTTGATCAGTTGAGTGGTGCAACGGTCTTTTCTAAGATCGATTTGAGGTCGGGGTACCATCAGGTGAAGATTAGAGATGTGGACATACCGAAGACAGCTTTCACGTCGAGGTATGGCCATTATGAGTATGTGGTGATGCCATTTGGGTTGTCTAATGCGCCGGCGTTGTTTATGGATTTGATGAATAGAATCTTCGAGACGCTTCTTGGACCAGTTTGTGGTGGTGTTTATCGATGACATCTTAGTCTACTCTAAGACTAAGGAGGAGCATGAGGAGCATCTGAGGATCGTGTTGCAGACCTTGAGGGATCATGAGTTGTATGCTAAGCTGTCCAAGTGTGAGTTCTGGTTGGAGAAAGTTGCTTTTATGGGGCATGTAATCTCTAAAGATGGGGTAGCTGTGGATCCGGCGAAGATTGAGGCAGTGACAAAGTGGGAAGCACCGAAGAATGTTGCTGAGGTTAGGAGTTTCTTGGGTTTAGCTGGATACTACAGACGGTTCGTGAAAGATTTCTCCAAGATAGCTAGACCGATGACAGCGTTGATGAGGAAAGAGAACAGGTTTCGTTGGGATGAGAGTTGCGAGACGGCGTTCCAAACCTTAAAGGAGCGTTTGACCACAGCTCCTGTCTTGGCATTACCTGAAGGGAGCGAGAATTTCGAGGTCTATACAGATGCCTCGAAGAATGGGTTGGGATGTGTGTTGATGCAGAATGGTAAAGTAATTGCCTATGCTTCTAGGCAGTTGAAGCCTTATGAGGAGAACTACCCTACTCATGACCTGGAGTTGGGTGCAGTGGTGTTTGCTCTCAAGATTTGGAGGCACTACCTTTATGGAGCAATCTTTAAGGTATTTTCTGATCACAAGAGTCTCAAGTACATCTTCACGCAGAAGGAGTTGAACATGAGACAGAGGAGGTGGATGGAGCTGATTGGTGATTACGACATGGAAATCATCTACCATGAAGGAAAGGCCAATGTTGTTCTTTGATGCTTTGAGTAGAAAGAGTGTACATTCCTTGTGTACACTCTATCTTTGATGAGGCCGAGGATGAGGTAGCGAGCTTTGGGATTCATATGATGCGAAAGGAGATGCCATGGGTGATATGACAAGACACATGGAGTTTTATGATGATATTCGAGGTAAACGGCTTTGGATCCTAAGATAGTGGAGTGGAGAGTCGGAGTAGAAAAAGGGACAGTGTCCCTGTTTTCCATTCATACAGATGGTAGCTTGAGGTTTGATGGTAGGTGGTGTGTTCCTAATGACGAGGAGTTGAAAAAGACAATCATGACATGACGCATTGCACACCATATTCAGTTCATCCGGTGGAGACAAGCTTTACAAAGATTTGAAGAAAACGCGTTTTGGTGGCCTGGATGAAGAAAGAAATAATAGCTGAGTTTGTGTTCCGTTGTTTGACATGCCAGAGAGTTAAAGGGGAACAGAGAAGACCACAAGGTAAGGTTCGGTCTTTGGAGGTGCCTGAGTGGAAGTGGGAATCCATTTCCATGGATTTCATTGTGGGTTTACCTAAGAGTCAACAAGGTAACAATATGATTTGGGTGATAGTGGATCGCTTGACCAAGTCGGCTCACTTTGTTCCAATGAAAGATACATGGACTAAGGCACAATTGGCTATGGCCTATCGAAAGAACGTGCTTAAGTTACATGGAGTCCCTAAGGACATAGTGTCCGACAGAGATGCGAGGTTTATATCGAGGTTTTGGAAGGAGTTGCGGGAATCGTTGGGAACGACTTTGAAGATGAGTACAAAGATTTCATCCTGCGACAGATGGGCAGACGAGAGAACAATCAAGACTCTTGAGGATATGTTGCGAGCTTGTGTGATGGATTTTGGTGGTAGCTGGGAGCGGAGGTTGGACTTAATAGAGTTTTCTTACAACAACGGCTATCACACCGCATTGGTATGGCACCGTTTGAGGCTTTGTATGGGAGGAGATGTAGGAGTCCAATCTGTTGGGAGGATAGTCTTTGAGGCGGTGGTTTTAGGACCGAGAGATGGTACATGAGATGGTGGAACAGTTAAGATGATCGGGAACGGATGAGAGCAGCTCAGGATCGACAGAAGAGTTATGCAGATCTACATCGTCGGGACATAGAGTTTCAGGTTGGGGACAAGGTTCTTCTGAATAGTAAGTAATTGGTAGCCTTTATGTGTTATTTGTTAGGAGGAGAATTTGTAGAAGAGGCGTTTTGAGATAGCTGTAGATACCGTCTGCGTGTTGTGCTTTCCAGGTAGGATTTCCTACTCAGTATTAGTCCCATAATGGGATATTGGTGATGTGCTGTAGTTAGTTATTTGATATGTTGATTGTGATTGTGATTGTGATTGTGATTGTGATTGGTTCCTATGGCTCTCGAGATGCGTTCTCGGCTGAGTGGGGTCACTTGCGGGAGTGATCTCACGCCCTAGTTTCGCCCTTCGTGGAACCCGCCATGAAAGGGGATGTGCACATTAATGGACAGGGTTATCGCTCGTACGATGAGCGGGGCTTAGGTGGGAACGGCTGCGGTCCCCCATCGCGTGGCTGGTCCAGTGGACGGTCGATATTGAGATGATGGGAGTTGGTGGTGTATGTGTGTGTGTGACGATTCAGTGTCTGTTTGTCTTATTGTTGTTATCTATATTGATTGTGTGATTAGTACCGACCCCGGTTGTTGTTTTGTAAAACCTGCGGTGATCCATTCGGGGATGGTGAGCGGATATGGAACAGTATAGAGATGATCTTTGGGATAGGCTGGGATGGCCACGACATGACGATAGAGTCTTCCGCTGTAGTTTAGCATTTATTTACATTTCAGTTGAGAACAGATAGTTTGGAATAATGTATTGTACTTTCAGTTTGGTTTCGAGGATTGTACTTATTCATTAAACTACTTATAATAAATGTTGTTTCTGTTTTGTCTATTTGATTATCATGCCTCGGGCAACCGAGATGGTGATGTCTTCATACCTGAGTGGTCCTGGTAAGGCACTCGGAGTATGGGGGTGTTACAATAACTTTAGTTGTAAATAGTGTAACTTTAATGTTTTAAGGGTATAACTTTAGTGGTAAATAGTGTAACTTTAATGTTTTAAGGGTATAACTTTAGTCGTACATAGTATAACTTTAATGTTTTAAGTGTATAACTTTAGTCGTAAATAGTATAACTATAACAAGGCAGATTTGAAAAAATATAAAACATGATATCTAAAATAAACAAATTAGAGTGTAACTTTTACTTGTTCATATTTAGTAAATCTAAGATAAAATAAACAAATTATATATACAAATAACATAAAATCAACACACTAAAAAAAAAATAAGATCTGGTGGTGGTGGTGTCAACGAGAGGACGTAGAAGAGCGTAGAAGATGAGGGGTGCTTTTGTGGTTGTGGGGAAGCGTAAAATGTGAGGATGAGAGACCGTGAGGAAGAGTGAAGGTTGCCGGATTTGGTGGGGAGGGTTGGGTTGGGTTGGTGAACCGTGAGGATGAGAGACTGTTTTTTTTTTTTTTTTTGGTTTTTTTGTTGTTGGTAATTTTAGGGAGAAATGAGATATAGAGAGAGAGAGAGAGTAGGTGGGTGGGTGGGATAATGAGAGGAGGTTAGGATAGGCTGAGTGTTTAAGGGAGCTTGAGTGATTAAGGAAGATAATTAGCTGAGATGAAATAGTAGCCTTCCATTTAGATGCAATCTCATCCATCCATCTCTTACATCTAATGGTTCATATGAGGACTTAGGGACTTATTAGATGTAGTGGACTCATGAGAAAGGCTCTCATATATATATATATATATATATATATATATATATATATATATATATATATATATATATATATATATATGTATATGTATATATATATATATATATATATATATATATATATATATATATGTATATGTATATATATGTATATGTATATATATATATGTATATATATATATATATATGTATATATATATATATATATATGTATATAGTAATAAGATCAAGTGAGTCCTCCTCTTACATGTGAGTCCATAAGTCCCATTATGGGCCATTGGATCTTGGAAATGGAGGGCTAAGATGAGATCAAAAAAATTAAGGTTAATACTCTAATTTTGCCATCTTCCTCTAATTTTCTCATTAACTACATTAATCCTCCTCATCTTTCATTCATCAACTCATTATCACATCTCCTTATTCTCTCTCTATATCTCACTTCTCCATATTCTCTCCAAAAAAACCAAGAAAAAAAAACCAAAAAACCAAACAAATAAAAAACCCAAAAAATCCAAATAAATCATTTACTCATCTTTTCCTCATTCACCATCCACCTACCACCACCCACCTACCACCATAGTCGCCAACCGCCACCACCACCGCCGCCGCCCGGCGTCAATTTTTTTTTTTTTTTTTTTAAAGAAAAAAAAACTTGATGTTTGGGTGTTCTTATTATTATTTTTTTTGTTTTTTTTCTCCTTATATCGTCTTGCTGTTGGGAAATGTGTCCTCAACAATAGTGCGATCACATGATTTAAATATCATTATTAAATCCCATTTTAAGAATACATGTGGGATGTAATATTTTACAGTCAACTGGTCTACACATATCGGTAATGATTGGCTGACTAGAGTTTGACATTACTGTCGTGCGACGGTGGTGATCAGTTGATTCCCTTAGGTCATACCTAAAGGGTAACACTCTTAATTGATTATTTAATTGATCGTATGACGATACGAGTTAATTAAATTACCTAAAATTGACGGACGATTTTGGAAGTAATATTTACGTGTCTTATTATATTTGATTATAATAAGATACGGTCTAAGTAATCGAATTGTTTTGTTACTTAGATGAAGTTATTGTTTACGGAAACAATTGAAACGGAATGAATAATTTATTATATATAAATGCAAGATGTTGTGATTTATAAATTGGTAAACCATTTTGGTACAAGTAATTGTGAATTAATATGTTAATTTTATAAGTGACATATTTTGTTAATATGTTAATTTTTAATGGTTAAAAATACATTTTATAAATAAGGTGTCATGAAATGTGTCACATGTGACATATTGACAAAATCACAAATGAAATGGACTCATCCATTTTATGTGTGTATACCGAAATGGAGGGAGTATTATGATAAAATTGTGTTGATTATTTGTAAGTGGAAAACACAATTATAATGCCTACCTCTAGCCTTGCATGCATAACTTTCTCTTGAAAAGAAAAATGAGAGCATGCATTGGGTCTTCTCCCTTCCCCATTTTCGGTTTTACCATAAGAAAAAGAGCAAAAGTTTTTGCTTAATTTTTCCACTACGACACTACATGAAAACTAGTGTGTGTATTATTTAAAAAACACATCTAAAACAAATGTATTTTAGAGAGATAAAATTACTCCAAAATTCATCTCCTCTTGGCCGAAAATTCAAGAGCACAAAAATATTTTGGGTTAATTTTTAGTAAGATTATTATTATTCTAGATCTAATAATATTAATCTATTAAGGGGTTATCTTGGGTATATGCTTTTGGGAGAGGTTCTAATTTGAACCTTGTTCATCCAATATTTGGAAGCTCAAGAACAAGAGAGAAGGTGATCTCTCTTGTGCCCATATAAACCGAATTTCCAATGTAAGAATGAATGTTTCTTCCTTATTTTGTTTATAAGTTTGCATGCATAAGATCACCATTAATTTTATGACAAATTAAAATAAAACATATATGAATATGTTGAGTATTTAGATCTTCTTTTCCTTCAATTGGTATCAGAGCCATGGTTGTTTGCATGCAAATCGGTTAAATGTTTTTCCGAGTTATAAAGATGAACATATAAAACTTGTATAATTTGTGTTATTATGATATATCACAAAATTAATTTTTTCATGTTAAATTTTATGATCCTAAAATGTATTTAGGATATTTTGGTTAATTTATGGATTTTATTGTTCATTTTATACAATAATGGCATTAAAATATGATTTTATGAGTAAAAATGTCATTTTTGGACTAAAATTAGCTATACTTCTTATTTTCCAGTGATTTTTGGTTATGTTTTCACATATATTATTTTGAGATAACCTGTAAATTTTCATAATTTTTGGACTTCTTATGCTCGAAAAATGGATTTTTCATTATTAAATTCGGATTTAGGTGAAAAATAGGTTAATATGAGATAAATTCCGAATCTGGTAATAGAAATTTAGTATGTTATAACATACAATTTTACAAGATGTGTGTAAAATAATAGGCTATAGTGAAGTCTTTTTGCATGATTTATGGATTTTTGAATAAAAATAGCATGAATAGTGACTTTATTAGTGAAATATTGATAAAAACATACTCTATGACTAAAGAAAAACATTATATGTTGCATTTTATTATCTTTTTCAGATCTAAAATTGAAAAGTTGATGTATATAATTTTTCACATGTTTTTATGATTATTTTAGTTAAAACCGATAAACCGCAACATTGTTTTTTCGAATAAAATTCGAAATTTTTAACCTAAGTTTTTGAACATTATGAGTGTCATGGTATTTTTTCATAATGTTCATGAGTTTAAATTTCAAATTTTGAATTTATTTGAAATTTTTGTGATTTATTTGAAGTTTATAGCTTATTTTTATAATTTTAAGTCCATTAATGAACAAATTTTATAAATATGAGTTAATTATGGTCAAATTATTAGTGAAGACTAAATTTTGAGTCCTAAGAGGTTAGGGTAATTAACTTATGCATAAATATGAATTTATGTAATTTTTGTGATTATAAAACGTTGAATCACGCAAATCCGTAAAAACCGTGTAATATAAGATATTGGCTCCTTAAAGGCGATTTAGCATAAAATTGAGCATGTTCATACATATTATAATGCTGCATTTTCTTTATGATTGTCATAATTTTATTTTATGTAATTTTTGAATTATGTAATTTTACTTAGTATGGCCTTAGTTTTTAATTGGTATTGCCCGAAATGTATGGGAATATCGATTCGGTTGTAATTTATTGTGATCTCGTATCACCGTCTTGTAATTTAATAGATTTATTTTATTTTAATTACAAATGTATAATAGGAAATTATGTAATTTATTTATTCCGGAGTTCCATAAAGGTGGATTTCTTCAAGAAGGTGATACATAAAGACGGTGTTACCTCGAGATGCGTGCCTCAACCGAAGTTCAAGGGACCAATGGAGTTGGTTTTCGAATATGTAATAGTTAATTAGATTTTCTATTTTAGGAAGGCCATACAAGGATTTTATTTAATTTATGCTTTGCATTTTATTTATATGTTGCATGCATCGCTAAATCGCCATAACTAAAACATGCATCATCTTTTAATCGAGTATTTCGACCGTGTCAATTATAATTATCGTAGTTCACCGCTTTAGTTCACTTAAAACGTGATAGATAATAAATTGACATGACCTCTCGCTAAAATAAACAATTGAGACATAGCCTTACCAAAGAGTAGAAACCATGAAAACCTATTTCGTGAGGGAGTGCACTCGGCCACACCGGGGTACAAACCTTGTTACGTAGGGGAAGTGGGTGATGAATGTCTATCCACCGAATTCATGTTGATAAGGGATGTATCGGCCACACCGTGCCCAAGTTGATGTGGATTTGGATCATGGACACATTTATTCGAAATTTGGGTTGAACTCAACAAAAGTTTTTGATAAGGGATGTATCGGCCACACCGTGCCCTTGTCGGATGTGTTTTGGGCTAAAGATAAATGTTAATGTAATTTTATCGACCAAGAGTTTTAAAAGTATAATCGATTAAAGAGTTAATCCACCGAGTTATATTGATAAGGGATGTATCGGCCACACCGTGCCCAAGTTAATATGAATTTGGATCTTGGAATCATTTATCATAGTTGGGTAGAGGTCAATATGTAAATGCTATACTTGTTTTTCCAAGTATTAATAAAACGATAAATGTTAAGTTTTCCATTATTTCGTTATTATATTGTTCTATTTCTTTACCACAATTCATATACGATATCATTTCGATTTTTGATTCAAAACTCCATTAAAAAATCATAACTAAAGACAAATTTTGAATTTTCTTCTAAAGACCTCAAATTAACCATTGCTAAGGATCTCTTGCAAAGAGTATAGTTTAAAGTTATTCATTATCAAACAGGTTTTTGATTCTAGACTAACACATCTACTTACAATGGATTGTTTTTCATGTACTTAAATGAATTAAGTACCTTGAAGCGATAAATTGTTTTGGTAATTAGTTTTGTCAAGAATTCGTAATTGACCAAAATAACGCAACCACTTCAATGAAAGTTTTAAGACTAAAACGAACAAATGAAGAGTAATCTTCATGAATTCAATTTTGCTTCTCAAAGCAAAGACTCATTGAAATGAGTGGGAGCATTCTCTTAAACCGTTAAGATGAAGACGAGGTTCAAGAAGTAAAGATTATAATGGAATTGATACAAGGTAATGTTAAAGGTAAAGTTGTTGAGAATGACGATACTAAACCTATCAATCCCGACCAATTAAGTTTCCATTGTCTTAAATGTTGGACACAAGAAAGGAAACTACCCCAAATTATTGAAGAATCAACAAATTAGTTGTGGGACATCTAATGGGATCTTCTTCTTTAAATGTTTATATGATTAACATAAATTTTGCTAGTACTACTTCGTCAATATTAGAAACCAATGGAGGTTTTCATCATTGTACTTGATACATAGGATGATTAGAATATGACGACTAGCAACAATAATGTCGAGAGATAGAGTAATTGTGTACTCAATCTAGTTTTTGGATTTAAAGTTGTACTTAATTGTGACTATTAAGTGCATAAACTCTAAATAAGAATATAAACTTGTTAAGATACAAAAGAGGTTTCACTTTTGTGACCCTATACACCACGATTTGATGTATGGCTAGCCCATTATCAAGGTGATAATATTCTAAACCAAACTAGAATAATATATATCATAAAGATGATGCAAGACTCAAATTGGTAACCCAAGATCAAACCTTAGATTTTGGAATGATAAACGCAAGGAGTTATCGAGTACTCTTGAAACCATTAGATTGTTAATGGTATATGTGTATCTTGTATTCAAAGCAAGATATCTCGTGCCTTTTGGTTGAAAACGAGATCGAGGTTGTAAATCATCGATCCAAAATAGGTTGATCATTTTCTTTTACCAACGATTTAAATTGACGCTAATATGTTCACTTAATAAGGTAAATAGAGAAATTTTTGAAGAATTTCAAAGAGTTTAAGGAATCACGATTTAGTCGTGATGGGATTATCAAAGTGAAGACTTTGATATAAACCAAATTAATTGTGATATAGTATCACAAATTAATCTCTCTTAACACGCATTATGGATAATGTATGATTGGATAAGAATTCAAACGCTATTCGATAAGGTTTGGACTTCGATCAAGTTACTTTGAGTTACTTGATCCTTTTGGGGATTTTATCATTTTGTCTAGATTATTTTTCCACTAAATCGAATCATATGAGATATGAAATGGTAAGGGTTGCCGAAATAGTTTGTAAGTTTTCACAAGAAACAAATGCTCATTTTTCCCTTTTCCATTATCACGAGTACGACGGGTTTGCGGCTCGTGAAGCTGTCTTTCTAAAATACAAGTTTATTTCTAGAAGGCAGAGTGGGAGAAATTATTCAAGAGCCACAAAGAATGCCACAGAGAATGTTATGTCGCAAGAAACTGGTCTTTCTTGGCTACATGAGACGTTTTGTGTAAGACATTGTTTCTTCAAAACCTAGGAGGTTAAATTCGTCACTTGTTAAAAATGATGAATTCATGCTACTTTTAAGAAAGTAAAGAGCTTATAACTTACAAAAGAAATTGTTTGATTCAAGTTGATTACTTCTAGAAAGTAATGAACATATGACTTACATAAGAGTGTTTAAGTCACAACTCAATACAAGGCTTAGAGCCATGAAAATCCGAAACAAAAGGGATTGATTAGTGACAAAGGGTTTTGCACTAATAAAGAGAGATTTCAAAGCAATATTGGTTGCAAAGAGTTTTGCACTAATTGAAATGCTTAAGTCTATTTGGATCTTCTTAGGGATTGTGTTTCATTATGAGGATACGCATACATCATGTGAATCTAAAACCCACTTCTTCAAAAGAAGGAATGTGTTCAATACATGTTTTGAGTTTAGTAGATTCTTTCAATCCTAAGATAATAATGTGAAACTTAAGAGAGAATCTTAAGTAGGACATCAATGAGTTGGAATCAATGTTTTGATCATGTTATAAAAATTTTCTCGATAAGTCGAGAAGTTGTGTTTATACATGGAGTTTAGTGGGAGTTACGGTAATTTTAATTAGTCTTATATGTGGATGACATATTGATCATTGCGAATGATGTAAGACTTTTGGAGTATTATAATACATCTTTAATATCCGGATTTATGAAGATAAATCCACATGATATTGGCGTCAATAAGAAGTTTTATGTTGATAAGATTCATGACTAGTTCAATTAAATTAAACATATTTGATTGATTCCATTTGCTTCCGCTGCCGGATCAATTAAATAAGTAATGATGTATAACACTTCATGTACGTTGAGTATGATGAATTATTTTCAAAATCGAATTTAAGTAATCTTTACCAAGTAAGCCATAAAGATTACCCTTAAGTGCTTGCAGAAGCATTAAGGCTATGATGCAAAGTGTTTATGATGCAATTTTGTGTAAGGGTGTTACACAAGTGACAATTGACAATTGAGATTGCGCATGGTTTCCGACAAAACCATAATCAAAACACATTAGGATGGTTGAGATACCATTGTGGCAATGTTAAATAAGAAGTAGATTTTCTAGAATCGTTCTAGGCAATAAAGAACAATGAGAGATATTTATAACGGAAATTGAGTACACTTGCAATCATGAGATGTGCAAGAAGGATGAGTCCCGCACACTTTGTGAAAACAAAGGGAGCTATTCTTAGGCTAGAGGGCCTATGTCTTGATTGGATCTCGACACGTACTCAGAAAGTTTTGTAATGCAAATGTATACATTACAAAGGAAAACGAGTATGTAGTAAGGTTGAGTAAGGTACAAAAAATTGATAAAACCTACTAACCAAATCCTTCTCAAAGGCTAAACATGATGAGTCATGTCATTTCAATTGAATTGAAATGAACAACTACATACAAGATCAAATTAGATTATAAAACATGAAATAGTAATCAGGCATTGATTATTCATATGTGATAATCGCATTTGTCGTTCGAGTTTTTCCTTTAAAACTCTTTTATTATACTTTGTTACATCCAAACGGGTTGTAGAGACAACATTGAACCCCGTTAAAGTGAACACGGATTAGCATTGTATTCGCCCATAGTCACTTATATGAGGTGACGTCTCGAAGTGACTAGAGTGTGATGCGATTGATGGCAAGTTCAAGTGCCATAGAGTCATGTGGGATGACTAGTCGATCACATAGGCAGATCATTTAGGAACATTTTGTCGGGCCTTATGACCGCTTATAGAGTTCTGGCAATTTATATAGCCTGGTCGTGGCGAGAGCTGCTATAGTATTCTAATGAGTCGATTCTTTTGACTAAAAACTATTCGCCTAAGATGGCACAGTTTCAGATTAACTTTGATTTGTGTTATTACGACCTTCGTAAATGGGGTCAAATGGGCATATTTTGGGTTATGATGGCTGTGGCTAGTCGAAGGGAATAAGTGCGATAGGAATTGTCCACCCCCTTGTCAGGGTTAAAATAATATCTCAGGGCCACTCGAGGAGTAATGAACTGGAAATGCGTGGCCACGCTCGGAAGGTATCTATGATAGATAAATCCGGTCAAACAGTTATTCTCCAGATCGAGGAAACCACTCTCGATATGATCACTTGCAAGTACGACCTGAAAGACACCTTGCATTGAGTGAGAGATAGTAATAGGACAAGAGAATTGGTGACGCACACTTGTCGAGGACAAGTGGGAGATTGTTGGGAAATGTGTCCTCAACAATAGTGCGATCACATGATTTAAATATCATTATTAAATCTCATTTTAAGAATACATGTGGGATGTAATATTTTACAACCAACTGGTCCACACATATCGGTAATGATTGGCTGACTAGAGTTTGACATTACTGTCGTGCGACGGTGGTGATCAGTTGATCCCCTTAGGTCATACCTAAAGGGTAACACTCTTAATTGATTATTTAATTGATCGTATGACGATACGAGTTAATTAAATTACCTAAAATTGACGGACGATTTTGGAAGTAATATTTACGTGTCTTATTATATTTGATTATAATAAGATACGGTCTAAGTAATCGAATTGTTTTGTTATTTAGATGAAATTATTGTTTACGGAAACAATTGAAACGGAATGAATAATTTATTATATATAAATGCAAGATGTTGTGATTTATAAATTGGTAAACCATTTTGGTACAAGTAATTGTGAATTACTATGTTAATTTTATAAGTGACATATTTTGTTAATATGTTGATTTTTAATGGTTAAAAATACATTTTATAAATAAGGTGTCATGAAATGTGTCACATGTGACATATTGACAAAATCACAAATGAAATGGACTCATCCATTTTATGTGTGTATACCGAAATGGAGGGAGTATTAGGATAAAATTGTGTTGATTATTTGTAAGTGGAAAACACAATTATAATGCCTACCTCTAGCCTTGCATGCATAGCTTTCTCTTGAAAAGAAAAAGGAGAGCATGCATTGGGTCTTCTCCCTTCCCCATTTTCGGTTTTACCATAAGAAAAAGAGCAAAAGTTTTTGCTTAATTTTTCCACTACAACACTACATTCCTCTCCTCTTGGCCAAAAAGCTCAAGAACAAGAGAGAAGGTGATCTCTCTTGTGCCCATATAAACCGAATTTCCAATGTAAGAATGAATGTTTCTTCCTTATTTTGTTTATAAGTTTACATGCATAAGATCACCATTAATTTTATGACAAATTAAAATAAAACATATATGAATATGTTGAGTATTTAGATCTTCTTTTCCTTCACTTGCTATATAATATTGTTCAAATTTGTGAGTTTTTTTATTTTAATCTTAGATCTACTAAAATAGATCAATTTTCATTGACCCGTTTATTTTTTTCATTTCCGTTTTGTTTTTTGTTTTTTTCAATTTTGATGTTTTGGTCTTTTTTTTTTTCCGGTTATTGACATTCTTACAAATTATAGTTTGATTTTAGTACTAAATCTATTAGTTATGAAATCTCATTTTTTACTTTTTTCTTGTTGATATCACTTTGTTAATATCCGTCTTGTTATATATATTGTGTGATTTAGGATCTATTAAAATTACTTTATCGGTTAAAATTATACTTTTTTCCGTTAAAATCACACTTTTTCGGTTAAAATTACACTTTTTCGATTAAAATTACACTTTTTACCGTTATAATTACACTTTTTTCCGTTAAAATTACACTTTTTTGGTTAAAATCACAGTTTTTTTCTGTTAAAAGTACACTTTTTTCCGTTAAAATTACACTTTTTTCTGTTAAAATTAAACTTTTTTCCCGGTTAAAATTACACTTTTCCGTTAAAATTACACTTTTTTCTGTTAAAATTACAATATTTTCCTTTAAAATTACACTTTTTTCTGTTAAAATTACACTTTTTTCCTTTAAAATTACACTTGTTTTCATTAAAGTTACATTTATCTTTATTATTAAAGTTACACTTATCTCTACTAACGTTACCTTCTCAATGACTAAAGTTACGCTTTTGGATTAAAGTTAGAACAATTTGGACTGAAGTTACACAAATTTGGACTAATTACACAATTTGGACTAAAATTACACAATTTGGACTAAAGATACACAAATTTGGACTAAAATTACACTTTTATGGATTAAAATTACATTTTTATGGACTAAAATTACACTTCCGTGGACTAAAATTACACTTTTGTAGACTAAAGTTATACATTTGTGGATTAAAGTTACATATTTGTAGACTAAAATGACACTTTTTTGGACTAAAATTACACTTTTGTGGACTAAAATTACAGTCATAAAATGATAAAAGATACACACACTATCAATTTACTAAGTTACACTTTAGTGGACAATGATTGAAATTGCACAATCTCAATGACCCAAAATAAATGAATTGTGTAACTTTAGTTCAAATTGTGTAATTTTACTCTAAATTTAGTCGTAAATAGTGTAATATTAGTTCAAAATTATTCGTAAATAGTGTATTTTCAGTCCAAAATTGTATTTTTAGTCCAAATTTAGTCGTAAATAGTGTATTTTTAGTCCAAATTTTGTATTTTCAGTCCAAAATTGTATAATTTTAGTCTAAATTTAGTTGTAAATATTGTATTCAATTTAGTCGTAAATAACTCCATTAGTTAGTCCAAATTAGTTAGTCCATATTGTCCAAATTCGTTAGTCCAAATTGTCCAAATAGTCCAAATTAGTCTGTCTAACTTTACTCCAAGAGTGTAACTTTAGTCATTAATAGAGATAAGTATAATTTTAACAGGGAAAAGTGTAATTTTAACCGAAAAAGGTGTAATTTTAAAGTAAAAAAGTGTAATTTTAAAGGAAAAAAATGTAATTCTAACAAGAAAAAGTGTAATTTTAAAGGAAAAATGTGTAATTTTAACAGGAAAAAGTGTAATTTTAAAGGAAAAAGTGTAATTGTAACATAATTGAGTGTAATTTTAACAGAAAAAGTGTAATTGTAACAAGAAAAAGTGTAATTGTAACAGAAATTGTGTAATTGTAACAAGAAAAAGTGTAATTGTAACAAAAAAAAAGTGTAATTTTAACAGGAAAAAGTGTAATTGTAACAGAATTGAGTGAAATTTTAACAGAAAAAGTGTAATTGTAACAAAAAAAGTGTAATTGTAATAGAAATAAGTGTAACTGTAATAGAAAAAGTATAATTTTAACAGGAAAAAGTGTAATTATAACAGAAATAAGTGTAATTTTAACCAAAAAAAATGTAATTTTAACCAAAAAAAGTGTAACTGTAACAGAAAATAATATTATAACACCCACAACATTAAAATAATAAAAAACCAAAATGAAAACCAAGAATACTAGATCTAAAATAATAAAAAAACGAAATAAAAAGTAGATGAAAATAAATGAAAAAACCAACCAAAATCTTAAATATAACCGTTCACAAAACGGAATTTATACTAAAAAATCAAAAAGAAAAAACCCGAAATAAACAAGATTTCAATGGTGGACGAGGTTTTAATAATAACAATGAAATAAACAAGATCTAAACGGTTTTAATAATAACAATGAAAAAAACCGAAATAACAATGAAATCTCAGAAATAATAACAACCGTTTAAGATCTAAATGGTTGTATGCAATGAGATTTTAAAATAACAATGAATAACAGAAATAAAAACGAAATCTCAGAAAAATACAAACGAAATCTCAGAAATAAAAACGAAATCTCAGAAAAATACAAACGAAATCTTAGAAATAAAAATGATAAAAACGAAATAAAAAACAAAGCTCAGAAAACGAAATAAATGAAAACAAGATCTCAGAAAAACGAGATCTAAACGAAAAAGGCGTTGGTTGATTGTGGTTGCGGGTCATGGTGGATGAGGGCTGGGTTGTGGTCGTGTGTGGGTATGGCGGCAGTAGTGGGTGTGGCGGCAGTAGTGTGTTCGTGGGTGGCTGTGGTGGAGTACGACAATGGTGGAGATGGTCGTGGGTGGACGCGTCAGAGGAGGAGGGAAGACGGCGGTATCTGATTGTTGTTGGGCTCGGTGGTGGTCGGGTGTTGGTGGGCTCGGGATCTCGTCGGGTTAGGCGGGTGTTGGTGGATCGTGGGGTGGTATTGGTGTCGAGTGGGGCTGGCTGTGGCGGTGGCGTATGGGCGGTTTTCGGGGGCGGTCGAGGGCGAATGTCGGGAGGATTATGAGGGTTTTTTATATTTTTTTTTTATTTCTTAGATTTGTTTTGATTTTGGTTTTGGTTTTTTTTTTTTGGTTTTTTTTTAGGTTTGTTGATGAGAGGAAGAGAGGATGAGAGATGTGGTTTTGATTTTGGAATGAATGAAAGAGAGATGAGTGAGTGGATGATAAGAATAAGATTATGAATGAGAAGGAGATTATGAATGATTAGGGAGGAAGATTAGCTAGATGCATTTCTAGCCATCCATTGAGATGCAATCTCCTCCCTCCATCCCCTTCATCCTAAGGCCCATATAAAGACTTAGGGACTCAAAAGATATAAAAGACTTAAAGAACTTTGCAGGATCCCGTACGAACTAATACTAGCCCTTTGATTGAAATAGATCTTGATCTCATTATTCTAAGGCATTAACAATCCAACTGGCAACTCCTACCCCTTACACACACCCACTTCCTTATTACTGGTAACCTGTTTCTCGTCCATAAAGTGGCACCAATAAAAGCGACGTCGGCGCCGGAGCTCAATTCCGGCAACCACCTTTGTCGACCACGTGATCTTCATTGAGTTATTTTTGTGTTTGAGATCTCAATTATTTTTCATTTTTTTTAAGAACTTTGTGATTTTTATACTAGATCTTCTACAACCAAATTAGAATTTCGAAAAAATCGAGTAAAAACGGACTAGTCGGAAGGTTTTAAGTAAATAAATGTTGTTGACGGCGGAATATGAGTCCATCGGTGGTGTCAGAGTTCGGGTGGCCAGTGGTTGACAGATCGACGGCGAGGGTAGACACTTGCGGGGCTTCGATATGGTTCAACAAGAAACCAAATATGCGGTTGTAGCGGTGTTCTATGGTGGTTGGTGACGATGCTCCGACATTTTCTTGCATTACCAGTGATGTCAGGTGCGTTGGCGCGACGGTGGCGGTTTTTGGTGGTTAAGACGGCAGGATTTCTAAGTTGGATGTGGTTATAGAGTTGTAATGGTTTCGTGAATTGATATAGATGAACATAGACTACTGAACTGATCATTTGCTAACAATTCTTCAACTGAATTAGAAATTTTCCAGTTACTAAAAGAGCTAGAGTTTTTTTGATAATGGCGTAATTGACGCCCTGAAATGTGTTACAATGTGCTTCGCTAGTGATGTTTCAGCAACAATTTTGGCATTATAATAATAAATGTTACTCCGTACTCCGTAATAGGGATTTTAAAAATATGTATAATGGCAAAAGTCATTGAATGCTTGCGTTGTACTGTATTCATCTACGTACCCATTGTTGCTCACTTGCTCTATCAAGTCAATACGTTGTATACATCTCAATTGTTGGTTGCAATTTGCTAACATTGAAATTAGGACAAAGCTTGAATTTTATCAATAAGTTAAGAATCAAGTATGAACACTACTTAGAAGGGGAAAATTGTAAACTACTCCTTTACTTTATTTACAAGGGTACTTGTCCCTCTCATTTGATCCCATTAAGTTGCTAGATACAAGCCATTAGCATGCTAGATACACTCGTTTAAATTTCTAGATACAAACCAGTAGCATGCTAGATATACTCGTTAAGTTGCTATATACATTCCTCTAGTAGCTAGATACACTACTTTATGTTTCTAGATACGTACCTTTAGCTAGCCAGATACACTCCTTTAAGTTGATAGATAGACACTTCTAATTAGGTAGATATACTCCTTTAAGTTACTAGATACATGCCTTTAGCTAACTAGATACACTCCTTTAAGTTACTAGATACATGCCTTTAGCTAGCTAGATACACTCATGTAAGTTACTAGATACACTTTCTTAACGAGCTAGATACACTCCTTTAATATATTAGATACATTTCCTAAAATTATTAGATACATATCTTTAACTTATTAGTATATGGCATACCGTTTCACTTGAGATAATTAGTCCCATTTTGCAAAATAAAATAATATTGGAGGATAGCAAATTGGAATAAGACTAGAGGCATATACTTTTTAATATAATGATTATATTAAGCCAAAGCCTTAACGAATAATAGAAACAATCCATAAAATCCATCATACTCCATTAGGGATGGCAGTGGGTCGGGACCCGACCCAGACCCTGAGGGTCGGACCCTAATAGATTGGGTATGAGTCTTAAGAAAATATTTTGGGTCCGGGTCCGGGTCTAAGTTATGAGAGTAGGAGACCCATACCCGACCCTTAGACCCTAAGAAAAAAAAATCAAAGTTACAACTTTTCTGAATTCATACTGGCAATAAAAACTCAACTAAAGTTTATTTCTCTTCCCTCATCCCATAAAGAGATAAAACTCAACCAAACTCTTCTGACAATACCACCACTCCACCACTGACACAAGAAAACCACCACCACAGCACTGATACGCGACAGACAACCACCTCTCTAATAGCTGGCGACCAACAACCACCATTAACGGCAGATTAATAAACTCATAATGTTAAAGTAGTATGAATTTTTTTTTTTTTAATATTATAGACCCTATAGCTGTTAATCTTTTTACTAAAGTGCCTGAAACTCGGACCCGCGGGTAGACCCAGACCCTACCCTTACCCATAGGGTCCGGGTATGAGTCCTCAAATTTTAGACCCTTGCGGGTCTGGGTCGAGTACGGATCTAAAGGGAAAATCTCGGGTCGGATCCGGATCTAGGCGGACCCTACCCAAACCCTACCCATTGCCATCTCTATACTCCACTCACCAATTTCACCTACTGTTAAATCACCATCTCATTTCCATACTTATGTTGATGGTAAAATGTGGTCAATAACAAATCTACCCTCTTCCTCTAAGACCATCCCCAAGCAGTGGTCACGCTAACTAGGTCACGACCCGATTTTACTCTTAATTCCACCTTATTAACCTTGACCCATTTTCACCCTCCCAAGCAGAAAGTCGCGACCTAGGTCATCAACCCAATCATTATCCACTTTACAACATTTCCAATCATTTTCCACATTCTCTACCCCACTTTTCTCTCTCTTACTTTCACAATTATTTTTCCTAACATTTTATAAATATAGTTATTTTTCTATTATTGTAAATATCTTAATAAAAAAAATACTCCAATATTTTACGACTATATTAATCTTATGGTGTACTTTACGGAAAAAAAATATTAAATAAAGTTATAATTTTGAAAAGTGATTAGACGATTTCATTAACAATTAAAAAAAAATTATTGAAAAACATGATTCGACATATAAAATACCGCATACATTTTTTTTAAAAACCATTAAATTAAAAAACATTAATTACTACGAAATGATAAAATGCATTAAAAGCAAATTCTAGTTACGAAAGTTTTCCCAAATTCTAGTTACGAAAGTAGTGTAGAGTAGTTTTTTTTATTGTTTTATAATTGTTCAACCAATAAGAAATTAACACATAGAAGGTTAATAAGACCATCTCTTTTGACCAACATTGGTCACAAATTGACCATTTCTTGTTTTTGGTCACAAATTGACCACCTTTGGTCACACATTAACAATGCTAATTCTGTGATTAACCATGACCAAGCAAGGTCATGACCAAGCAATTGACTTTGCTTGGGGATGGTCTAAAGTCATTGATTCCCAAATCATTATAAGCTAACGAATACAAATTCACCATGTAGGTACACTAATTCGAATATACGAACATTGTTTTTAATTATAAGACACCTTGATTTCCATTGTAGGTAGTATAGGTACTGGGTACATTATCTCTTTCTCTCATCTTAGATCACACCAGCCTAATTGTCTCACCATGTAGGTACACTAATTCGAATACACACATCACCTATCATTCTCATCGATGAGGTCTGAGGTATTTCCCAACCCGCTTACATCTCGGAATGGCGATGTTGCAGAGGTCAGTGTATTACAACGAGTTGGGGAAGAGCAAGTGGTGGTGAAGTGAGATAAATGAGAAAATATGACAACGAACCAGAAGAGTAAACATGGCGACCAATGATCGTTCGACCGTTCGACGTTGTGAGATAACCAGTAGAAATTGGTCGGCATCATATCCGTAGGTGAATATGATGAATGTGGAAAGGAACTAGGAAGCGATTCATCCTCCATCGATGGTCGACCTCTGGTGCTCCAGTGGTCGTCAGTAGCTGTAGATAGGTGTTTGGGTGTTAATAATGAAGATGTAAGGGTGGTGCGTCGGAGGTTAAGTTAGGTCAAGGTTCGTCGGAGGGATGAGTCCGGTCAGTTCCGCCGGTGAACTGTTTTCTCCGACATAGGTGAGACCGCGCCATGGGTGGATGCATGATGGTGCTGGATGGAAAGAGATACAAAGGAGGAGGTGGTGTGTTTGTTATGAGAGGAGTAAGATATTTAATTTGGACCACAGATTGTTTCAATTTAAGGATGGTAGTGGTACTTGTTGGGGTTGGTGTCCTTAACAGTTAGTGCAAGGACTTATAAATCTCTAAAAGGATCAAAGGGTATACTTTGTATCATAATCAGTTGATCCACGTTTATCAATAACGGTTGGCTTGCTAGATAAGTTTGACGTTATTGTCATACAGATGGCGGTGATCAACTGGTCCCTAAAAGTCACACCTATAGGATACGTTTGAGTGATGTGACGGTATGAAAATACAGTCATGTAGATGCCAATTTTGACTAACCAGTTAGTCTGAGTTATTTGACTAATAATTAGTTAAAATGTGATGTTGAGATATTTTATTTAATACGGATTAAATAAAAATGGCTAAGGCGAATTAAGCAATTAATTTGTAAAATTGAATATAAGCGTTTTATATTTAATTAAATGTATATTGAATATAATTATACAATACTGTTTTGTCGGACATGTATTAATAATTCAACTAACCCGTATTATTAGTTGATGCCTTAATTTCCGATAACCGATAACAGTTTATAATGAAACCGCGTCATATACACTTAGCGAGTTATGGACCGGACCACGAGTTTAAGTGAAGAGAAAATGAAAAGCCCATTTGGGCTCCTCTCACTCGGTTTGGCCGAGGCTCCCATAAACAAAAGGGGAGTCTTCTCCTCTTGTCTAACCTAATTCATTTTGCTAAAATAATTAGGGTTTTGGGAATTGTGCCTCCTGAATCCCGGATCTCTCATCCAACACAAACTCACAAAACAATCCCCTCGATATTGCAAGGCAATTAGGGGATTCTCTCTAGCACAAGGGCATTACTCGGACATCTTGGGTGCAACGATTAGGAGGAGATCTAACTTGATCTCTCATTGCCTTTTGCACTAGGACCGAAGGTTATTTCTATATCTTTGTCGTTTCCTTGTTATTTTCGTTTCATGACTATAAACTACATATAATTTTTGCGTTATAATCCTATAATTAAAGGGTATTATACGGATATTACCCTTCAAGTGGTATCAGAGCGAGGCCACGTAAATTTTTATATGTGTTTTTCATCAAACGATTGTTGAAACGATGATTTTTGGGTAAAAATTTGTCACGGCACAAATTTTTTTTCTCGGCAATAATTTTTTTTTTTGCTGCGTTTTGTTGTTGTTTTGTGCCTTGGGATCCGTGTCTAGTTTACACGGTGATGATTGTTTACTTTTTGATCTTTACATATTGTCTATGTAATCGATATTCATCGCTATATGTTAAAGATCGGTCAAAATAATTGCATAAAATTTCGTGTGGCAATTTTTTTTTTCGGCAAATCTGTTTTTTTTATGAAAACCGTGTGGCCTTCCCTATACACGGCCTGTTTTCTGTTTTTATTGCATTGATTTGCGTGCCACAAAATTTTGTTAGATCGTTTGATCTCTTGTTTTCAATCGTTCTTCACATGTTGTAATTTTAACCGATAATTATTGCAATATGTTGAAGATTAACAATTGTAGTATGATTTCTATACGGATTAGATTAAAATTGCAATTGTGTTTTATCAAACCGTTTTGTTTTGATATTTCATTGCTCACGTTTTGAGCCGTGTAAAATTTTTTTTGCTTTTTGATGCTCCCGTTTTTTTTTACAGCATTTAAAAAAAAAAAAAAAAAATTTTGGGGTACTGGTACTGTTCACGTACAGCAGTACAGTAAGAAAAAAAAAAATTTTCTGTTTTTTTTCGGCCCTTTTTTTTTAATGCATAAAACGTTTTTTATGCTCTCGCTTGTTAGTGAAACGGTTCACCCACGTAAATTAAAGTTACTTTAAAACGATTTATTGTAACGGATTATCTCGGATTAAAATTAACTTGACTAAAGCGGTTCTGTCATGTAATTTTAATTATCTTTGGTGGTTTGGATAAAAATTTAACATAATTACGGAATTATGTCACGAATAAATTTAATTTTTAGTTGATGCATTTTAATTTATCGTTCTTGTTTATATTTTGAATGTTTTGAATGCCTTTTAATTACGTATTTAATTATTTTGCAAACAGTTGTAACTTAGTGTGGCCTTAGTAGAACGTGTTACCGTAATGATGGAACACGGTCTTGGTTGTATTTTGAGATCTCGTATCTCCATTTTATTTCTTTTAATTACAGTTTTTATTTAGAATGTAAATAGGTTTATATTTGTAAATTTTAAATTGTAATTTTTGAGAAGACTAAAGATGGAGACCGGATGCTCACTCCCGCTACATGGACAAAGATGGAACACCAAGACAAGCTTTTCGGGTCCAACGGTGGATTCCAAAGTTGTATTTTGTTCTTTTTACTAGGATAGGCCACACTAGGAAATTTTATTTACGTATTGCATTCATTTATTTATTCTTGTAACGATAGTATGCATCATATTCCGCCTAAAAACCAAACCACCTAATAATTGAGTTAGTTTTCTTTGACATTCGCATGTCACACGATTTTAAGCCATCACCCAAATTAATTCATTCACGCAGACGCTAGTTATTCGTTCACTTAAAATGAATTATAACTAAGTTGATGGGATCTTCCTCGTATAAACAAAAATTGAGAACGGTCTTTATAGGTCAAACTCCAATGAGTCCCTTCTTCGTCGGTAGGCATAATATGACCCCTTCTACGTCGGGTAAGTTGGAACCGATTGACCTATTTTATCTCAACACTATGGTCACTCGTACGATCCTGTGACTATGGTGGACTATAGATAGGATATACGGAAATCTATCGACCAAGAGTTCTTCCAGAAGAATTAGCTAAACAGTTGGCTTATCAATTTACAGAAATTGAGTCTTGGGATCACTTGTATCATTCTTGAGGGAGATCAATTATGCAAGTGCATTGAGTCTACACGTTAAAATGAATTTTAAAATAGACTTAAATCACCTCGATGAGTTGCTTATTTCGTTTTGTTTTTCTTTCTTTTTCAGTGTAGATCACGTTCTTTAACTGCAAATAACAAATGGTTGGTCACTTGAACGACCCAATGCCTAGTGCCACATTGGACCGTGAGTCCTGGCTTCGGATCTTCATGAATCAGATGAATCAGTCAACTCGACTGAAGAATGATGGATCAAACTTCGCGGATCGGGAGGCGGCATTACGGAATCTTGCCGCCGCGACGGAAGCTCAGATTCTGCTGAGCCCATGCCGTCACACCCAGGCCCCACGGCTGGAGTTAACGAGATCGACAAGTATAACGATTTCGCCTTGGAAGCGGGTGCGATTAAAAACGTACTCATTTTTGCAATAGAACCCAATTTGCAGAAACGCTTCATAGCCCAAGGTGCAAACAAGATTTTCACCACGCTCACCAAGGAATTCTCGAAAGCACCGAGAATCGTGACCTATGAGCATACCACTCGCTTCTTTGATGCGAGACTCCGAAAGGCCAACTCTGTTAGCCCACACATTCTCCGCATGATTGAGAATGTCGAGAAGCTGGAGACCTTTGATTGTAAGATCAGCGAGAACATTGTGATCGACCGCATACTTCACTCACTCCACGATGGTTATTCGCAATTTAGAGCGAATTACTATATGAATGATTTGAAGAAAACTCCCCATGAACTCGCACTCCTCCTCGTACAGACCGAGAAGGACATGACGTTCAGCGGGAGCATGAAACAAGATGTTCTCGTTGTGACAAACAAGGGAAAGGGTAAGGGCAAAGCTCGGCAAACCTAGCGAGAGGTAAGGCGAAGTTCAAGAAGTCGGGTTCAGGTAAGAGTGGGCCTGGTGAGTCGAGCAACTCATCAGGCGCGACAAAGAGCAAAACCGAAAACATGGAATGCCATCACTGCCACAAGACTGGGCATTGGAGGCGGACATGTCCTGTTTATCATGAGGACATAAAAGCGGGTCGCGTTAAACCTGTTGGTATGTCTTCTTCTTCTACTTTTATTCATATGATTGAGATTAACCATGCAAGTTACGGAACTTGGGTACTAGATACTGGTTGTGGTTCTCATCTCCTGTAATCATGTGCAGGGCCTCCGAAATCTCGAGCCTCTCGTAAAGGGTGAGGTTGACCTGCGTGTTGGGAATGGAGCAAGAGTGGCTGCCATCTCAAAGGGGACATATGTGATCCAGCTTCCTAGCGGATTTGAGTTGTCATTATATGACTGCTATTATGTTCCTAGTCTTTCCAAAAACATTATTTCAGTTTCTGCACTTGACAAACTTGGTTTTTCATTTGTAATAGAAAATAATGCTTGCATTTTCTCTTTACACGATATGATTTATGGCAAGGCAGTCTCCATGAACGGAATTTATGTTTTAGATCGACGACGAAATATTACACGTAATGAATAAAAAGTTAAAGGTTGGTGACAAAGATCAAACGTATCTATGGCACTGCCGTATGGGACACATTAATGAGAAACGCGTAAAACAGCTCATTAAAAATGGAGCTATCTCGGCCTTTGATTTTCAATCATTTGGCACGTGTGAATCATGTCTCATCGGTAAGATGACTCGTATTTCCTTCAAAGGTGTTGGAATGCGCGCTGCTGACCTATTAGGGCTCATACACACGGATGTATGTGGTCCTATGTCAATCACCGCACGAGAAGGCTATAGGTATTTCATCACTTTCACGGATGATTTAAGTAGATATGGCTATGTCTACTTAATGAAGCACAAAAGTGAATCCTTTGAGAAATTCAAAGAATACCAAAATAGGGTACAGAACCTACTTGGTAGAAAGATAAAAACACTACGTTCAGATCGTGGTGGCGAGTATCTTTCTCACGAGTTTGATCAACACCTTAAAGACTCGTGGGATCGCCCTACGCTTAACTCCACCGAACACCTCAAATGGTGTGTCCGAACGGAGAAATCGAACACTACTTGATATGGTTCGATCCATGATGAGTCACACGGTTTTACCCGATTCATTATGGGGTTATGCCCTTTTGTCACCGCTCTAATACTTAACCGAAGTCCGTCTAAATCTGTTGACAAGACTCCATATGAACTATGGAAGGGAACGGTCCCTAACTTGTCCTTTATACGGGTTTGGGGCGGCGAGGCTTATGTCAAGTGGAGACCTGAAGATAAGCTCGGCCCGCGATCGGTCAAGACATACTTTATAGGTTATCCTAAAGGAACACGTGGTCATTACTTCTATTCGCCAACCGAACAACGTGTTTTTGTTGCGGCTAGTGCGACATTCTTAGAGAAGGAATTTCTCGAGAATGCAAAGAGTGATAGAACCTTCGACCTGTCGGAGATTCCAGAACCAAACACCGAGCAACCATTGGAAGAACCTATTCCTTCAATCCCTATTTAATGCGGTGAATATTCCCGAGGAACCTAGGAGGTCGGGAAGAGTCTCTATTCCTCCGCATGGATACATTGGTCCTGGTCGAGGAACATGACATAGATGACATTCTACTCTTAACGAGTAGTGAACCCGCAACCTATAAAGGTGCCATGACTAGTTCTGACTCAAAGCTATGGCTTGAGGCCATGCAATCCGAGATGGACTCTATGTATGAGAACAACGTATGAGATCTTGTTGACTTACTCGCTGCTGTTCGTCCCCTTCAATGCAAATGGCTTTACAAGATAAAGCATTCTGTGGAAGGTCGACAAGATATCTACAAAGCACGACTAGTTGCTAAAGGTTTCACCCAAGTGCCAGGTTTGCACTACGATGAGATTTTTGCACCCGTAGTCATGCTGCGTTCCATTCGGATTATCTTAGCGATTGCCGCTTTTCATGACTATGAAATTTGGCAAATGGACGTGAAAACCGCCTTCTTAAACGGTTTTTTGGAGGAAGAGTTGTACATGGTACAACCCGAAGGTTTCATCGATCCAAAGACATCCTAAGAAAGTGTGCAAGCTTAAGCGTTCCATTTATGGACTTAAGCAAGCATCAAGGAGTTGGAATCATCGCTTCGACCAAGTGATAAAAGAAAATGGATTTACTCGATCGGTCGAGGAACCATGTCTATATATCAAGTCGAGTGGGAGCAAGATTGTCTTCCTAATATTGTATGTTGACGACATACTCCCGATTGGGAATGACATACCTCTCTTAACTTCGGTGAAAGTATGGTTGAAAAACCATTTCCAGATGAAAGATCCGGGAGAGGCACAAAGAATTCTAGGCATCCGTATCTATCGAGATAGATCACGACGGATGCTATATCTCGATCGAGTCTTACATAGACAAAGTCCTAGAGAGATTCAATGACTAACTCCAAGAAGGGGTTCCTTCCTATGTCTCCGGTGGGTGCATTTGAGCAAGTCTCAGGCACCAGAGACACCGGAAGAAAAAGAGCGCATGGCACAGATACCTTATGCCTCGGCAATAGGATCAATCATGTATGCCATGATATGCACACGTCCGGACGTGGCATATGCATTGAGTATGACAAGTCGATTCCAACAAAGATCCAGGTGAATCACATTGGTTGGCTGTCAAGAACATTCTTAAGTACCTACGGAGGACTAAAGATTGGGCATTGACTTATGGAGGCGAACAAAAGCTATGCGCAACCGATTCGCAGATGCTAGCTTCCAAACGGATCGTGATGACTCGAAATCTCGATCGGATTCGTTTTTACTCTTAATGGCGCTGCGATCACCGGAAGAGTTCGAAACAAATCATTATAAAGATTCTACGATCGAGTCCGAGTACTATGCCGCGTCTGAAGCTACAAAGGAAGCGATATGGATGCGTCAATTCTTACATGGGCTATCCAGTAGTGCCCGGTTCGAATGACCCGATCACCATCTATTGCGACAATAGTGGTGCCATCTTCCAAGCTAAGGAGCCAAAGTCTAGCAACAAGTCTAGACATGTACAACGGAAAGCTCATCTAATCCGGATTACGTGGAGCAAAAGGCGAGTGATAGAAAAGATTGCTACGATGATAACATAGCAGATCATCCTCTCACTAAAGCATTACGACAAGATAAGCATGAAGGGCACGTAAATTCCATGGGAATTAAACGTGTTCCTAAGTTGTAGTACTCTTTTATGGATTAGATTCATTCGCTTTTGTACCCTATACAACATCATCGTTTTGATATTTTATATATATTTTGTTTTTCATGTGGATTTGTACGACAAATTTTGAACACCACAAAGTGAACTCAACGAACATTATATTTTTTTCAGGTCCTTAATTGCCCACATGAGCCGATAACTCGGCAATTTTTTGTGACGTTGGTTGATGGTGGGTTCAACGAGCCATAAGTCAACAGGTTGACTGACCAATCACAGAGGCGATTTATACGGATATTTCGTAGGACACAATTGTGACAACGACGTGGAGTCCTAAATGTTTTATAACATTCGGTGCCCGGTCGTGGATAGGACCTCCATGGTGATCCTAAGAGTCGATTCTTTTGACTATCGACTGTCTCTAGAGACAAAGGCAGATTTTGGGTGACTTTGGTTTCTTTCTCACGGTCATCCGTAACAGGGGGCCAAGTAGATTGTTTCTGGGTCATTTCATGCTGTGCTTAGATCGGAAGGAGTTCGAGTTGAAGGAAATATTCACCTTTATCGTGCACTTCGATATTTCTCGGGGCCACTCGAGGAGTCAGAATCGAAATGCATGGCCATGCTCGGATACGGATTCGTTTTATCGGTTAAGTTACTCTCTAGTCGTGGAAACCACTCTAGATCCAGATCGATTGTAAAATACGACCTTTGTGGATCCGGATCCGCAAATTGTTTTACATTGAGTGGGAGAAATTTTAAATGAATATGAGAATCGGTTATCGCACATACACTTGTACGGACAAGTGGGAGTTTGTTGAGCCGTGTCCTCCGGTTAGTGCGGATAACGTCATTGCACATACACTTGTACGGACAAGTGGGAGCTTGTTGGGGTTGGTGTCCTTAACGGTTAGTGCAAGGACTTATAAATCTCTAAAAGGATCAAAGGGTATACTTTGTATCATAATCGGTTGATCCACGTTTATCAATAACGGTTGGCTTGCTAGATAAGTTTGACGTTATTGTCATACAGATGGCGGTGATCAACTGGTCCCTAAAAGTCACACCTATAGGATACGTTTGAGTGATGTGACGGTATGAAAATACAGTCATGTAGATGCCAATTTTGACTAACCAGTTAGTCTGAGTTATTTGACTAATAATTAGTTAAAATGTGATGTTGAGATATTTTATTTAATACGGATTAAATAAAAATGGCTAAGGCGAATTAAGCAATTAATTTGTAAAATTGAATATAAGCGTTTTATATTTAATTAAATGTATATTGAATATAATTATACAATACTGTTTTGTCGGACATGTATTAATAATTCAACTAACCCGTATTATTAGTTGATGCCTTAATTTCCGATAACCGATAACAGTTTATAATGAAAACGCGTCATATACACTTAGCGAGTTATGGACCGGACCACGAGTTTAAGTGAAGAGAAAATGAAAAGCCCATTTGGGCTCCTCTCACTCGGTTTGGCCGAGGCTCCCATAGACAAAAGGGGAGTCTTCTCCTCTTGTCTAACCTAATTCATTTTGCTAAAATAATTAGGGTTTTGGGAATTGTGCCTCCTGAATCCCGGATCTCTCATCCAACACAAACTCACAAAACAATCCCCTCGATATTGCAAGGCAATTAGGGGATTCTCTCTAGCACAAGGGCATTACTCGGACATCTTGGGTGCAACGATTAGGAGGAGATCTAACTTGATCTCTCATTGCCTTTTGCACTAGGACCGAAGGTTATTTCTATATCTTTGTCGTTTCCTTGTTATTTTCGTTTCATGACTATAAACTACATATAATTTTTGCGTTATAATCCTATAATTAAAGGGTATTATACGGATATTACCCTTCAGTACTTTGTACAGTTTGTACCGTACTTTAGTTCACCACTACTAAACTCGTGCCTCTTTAGGCACCCCAGGACATAACTCAAATGTGTTTGAGCTCGCCTTCCTCTATTTTCATTTTTTATTTGCAATCGGTTTTTACCATTTTAAATATTTCAAATCATTTTTATGATGAGCATTTTTAACTATGAATTACATTCACCCTAGGTTCTTTATACCATGACAGTTTAATCCGTGACTCAGTGATAATATTTGGTTAATTACATTTTTAAAGGGTATTTTAAAGCCCTCTTATTCATTTGTTTACATTTACAAAAACCATGTCAGTCATACATGGATAATCATCTTTGGTTCCACATACCATGTCGGTTTAACCCGAGTACGATGATAAACTTTGACTAATTACAAAGCAATGAACTTAATATAATTAGTTCATATCAAGCATTTCCTACACCTTTTTTAGAAAACTATCCATGTGAAGCTTGCAAATCCGAACCCGACATCGAGTATTATCGAGACAATGATAATCATTCCGAGAAGCGTTCTTTATATTAGCACAGAAGCGGTCTTAACGACCTTTTCATCAAAAGTAGGTTTAATACCCTTTTACAACCAATTTCACAAACACGTTAAACAACCAGGAGACACACCTTTGGGCCGTCACCTAACTCGCGCCTAAACAGGCTCTCTGAATTCCAGTTTTCAAACCGGGGCAGACACCCTTGCATCGCCAACAGCCTCGCGCCTCAATGGCTGCCTGCCACTGCACCTGTCCCATTTCCAGCACTCGTCTAGAACGATCCCGACTTCGGTTAACCCGAATACAGGACAAATCAGATTGATGAGCTTGCATTTTACACTTTGCATTCTAAAACACTTTTTTTAAGACAAATGGATCATGTTATGCACCATAAACCTAACTTGGTAAATGGACGTTTAATTTCCGTCTTGCATGCAAATCAACATTAAATCCAACTCGACATCAATTACTTGATATTAGGATAAACAACAGACATAGCAAATCTCACACGTTAGGTTTAAATTTGTGGATGTGCATTCATGCATTTAACCCGTTTTATCAACTTTTGCACTTAACCAGCCAAGGTCGATCAGTAGAGGCCTCTACCGCGGGCGGGATTGGGTGTTCGATTAAAGAGCTTCCCAATACATACCCTCACCTCTTATTCAGATACTTTGGATAGTGGACGACTTTATCCAGGGCAAACGAGAGTCATTCTAGCGATAGGATGCTAAAGAGGGGGATTCCTTATCTTTAGTACCTATGTCAAGCACCGCTTTTTGCTTCGTTTGACTGAGGTACAAAGTGGATTCGAACGGTTTCCAGGCATCCCATAGTTTCTTGGTGGTGACTCCGAATCTCTAGCATCGTTTTGAGACCCTCACCGAGACGAAACAGACCGATATAAAGTGATCCGGTCGAAAGCATTTCTACGTCTTCGAGCATGGATTTCCGACTGCTATATGTCCACAAATTGGCGTGTAGGTGGCCCATGTCAACAGATTGGCCACTCCGTTGGGGAAAACTAGGACACATGTGTCTTTGCAATCCCTATATGTTGAAACTCGAACGAGGTCTTGGTTGAAGTGCATTAATTGATATTACGGTCATAAGTCAAGTTCCTTATCCGGTCCGACAAGCTAACCTTTATCGACTCATTGGCTCGTCTCGTCGGCGTGAGTTTTCTCATCCCCTCGTTTCGAATCCTGATTGCGTCAAGCATACTATTGGCGTTACACCATTTTGTTTTGCGAAAGAGCATTCACTTCCCACGTACACGAGGCTAGGGCACCAACCTTACACATTTTGTTTGGATTGGCATCCCTCTCGAAAATCGGGGATTGATCGCTTGGTGTGTAACCACCCTTATTAAGCCAAAGCCCGTGTCAGCATTATGCATAATATAATGAACTGTGAGTGCTTATGTGCTATGTGATCATAAGTCCTTCCGTGTCATTTCCAAACTTTCAAAACACCTTTATGCGCCGACATAATGGACATTTCAAACCTCGATCTTTCGCCGACCGTTGTAAACCTTTTTCATGCCGTCGTAATGACGATTTTCAAACCTGGTTTTACAACCGTTTCAAAATAACCTTTTCACACTGTCGTAATGACGATTTTCAAACCCGATTTTTTCAACCGTTTTAACAAAAACACTACCTTTTCATGCCGTCGTAATGGTAATTTTGAAACACGGATTTTAAACCGTTTTACGTCGATATAATGGGCTTTTGCGCTGACATGATGGCCCTTTCAACCCGAAAATGACACACCATTTTCGAGGACTTTCCAAATCCCGAGGACAACACACCGTTTTCGAGACCAAAGATATTTAAACCCTTTTCAAAAATCAATTTTCAAAACACACGATTTTGAATTTAAAAAAAACCGTCTTCGGAAACAACGCGTCGTTTTCAAAGCCGCCGCAACATTAACTCAAACCGTCTTTTGAAAACAAACCTAAGACGACCCTTTTCAAAAACTTGACTCTTTGAATATCCCTACTCTTCGAAAGCCATCCATAAAGCAACAAATGTATCTTTTTGAAAACTTCTATTTTCGAAAAGTTCATTCCATCATTCCAATTCCGCCTCGTGTCTACCGAGTCAAAGCGAACGTACTTATGGGTCTCTACTTATGAGTCGTCTCACCTCGAGACTCTTTCAACGGCGTCATGCCATCACGTTGAACGCGAGTCAAAGTCTAGTCAACAACGTTACACCATCAATCGAGTTAGCATCGAGGCACAACACACGGTTGCCCTCATCTCATTTAGTTCAAAGTGTCTTTCCGTCCTTCGTGATGTCTGCGTTTAGTCGTTAAACCGTGTCAGACTGGGATGTAACGTGGCCTATTTTCTGCCTCTGAACCATGGCCCCATCTTCAACTTCGTCCAACAACAACAACGATGACAACAACAGAGATCTCATAACTCCTAAGCTAGCCAGCTTGCTCACAACCCTTAAGGTCACTCTGGACCGTGTCGAGACCCCTATCGACACTCTGAAAAACAAGGAAACCGAAGAGCATAACACTAGGCCATTAACTGAAACTGAGAAAAGGCTTAAACTCTTGGAGGAGAAACTCTTGGCCCGTGGGAACAACATTCACCTCGAAAACAATCGAAGGTTCGAGCCCGTTGGGGATAAACTGCCTGACAACTTCACCTTAACTAATGTGACTAAATTCAAAGGAGTGGAGGACCCACTCAATCACATCCGGGCCTTCAAGGATTACATGTCCATCAAAGGGGTCAAACAAGAGCTCTTTACAAGGATCTTCCCATCGTCCTTGGAACCAATTCCCATTCAATGGTACTATTCCCTTCACCCCAAGAGCATTACCACTTGGGACGAAGTCGCCGTTGAATTCGCTAACTAATACGCCGAAAATGTCAAAATTCAGGCCAACACCCGCACCCTTGAGGTCCTAGCCCAAAATGACAATGAGGGATTCACCGAATTCCTAACCCACTGGAGAAGGGTGAGCGCCTAATTGCTCAGCAAACCAAGCGAATCAACCTTGGTGGAGAAATTCGTTAATAATCTATGTCCAGTTTATGCGAACCTACTAAGGTACCAAAACATCAAAACCTTCCAGGATCTGCAGATCCTCGGGACCCGTAACAAGGATGACCTACGCAAGGCCGTCATGGCCAAAACCACTGGTAGAGGCTATCAGGGGTCTATATCAACTGGGTCTCGTCCCTACCGACAAGCAAACAAAATTGACGAGGTCAACCTCCTCGAGCCAACTACAAAGAAAGCCGAACGTCCCTAAAGAACAATCACCAACTTAGGATCAACCTACGCTAGCGCCCTGAAGAGGCTCATGGAACAAGGGAAACTGCAACCAATCGGGCCCACTCTGGACCCGCCTTAAGTAAAGAAAACTCGCTTTTATTTGGAACCCTAATGCCGATTTCCAATATCACCAGGACAAGGGCCACGACACAGAAACTTGCTTCAAGCTGAAGCACGCTATCCAAGATATGATCGAGAAAGGAGAACTACCCCTACCCCTACCTTAACCAGCAAAACCAAACAATAAAACAAGCCCTCTAGGGATCCACGCCATTTCAGATGATGAACCAACTCTGGACAGCTCGCATCTCATCTTGCCTATTGAGGACGAGATCAATGCCTTGGGAAAGAACACCTCGGACGGGATGTTCATGTTCAGCGCCGCGTCCATGCTCGCCATGTTTCAGCAAATCGAGAAAACCACAGCTAGTCTCTCGTAGAGGATCACCCGACTCGAGGTTACCTATCAACGACTAATGTTCAACTCACCAACACCTACACCACGTCAAGGGAGGGTCCCCCAAACACCTAAAACTCCCAATTCTAAAATGGACTACTTCCGCGACCATTCTGGCACGCACCTCACAACATAAACTATAATAATCAACCTCATAATAATCACCTTCATAAAAACTACCCGCACAGAAACTTCCCTCACAAAAAGTATTCTCCGAGGAATACCCCTTCAAGGTACACTAGCGACCCTGAAATCAACGACATTTGGAGAGATGACGTCTACATTGTCTCGAGAAAGGGCAAGCAAGCCAAAGAGATTAATCACCTTACTCGATCCAAACGCCCTTACCAGAACCAAAACAACACAACAAACAACCCGCCAATAATCAATGACCAAATCATCCCAGATGTTGACATTCAACCTAGGGTTCCCGAGAACTCAATTCTCAAGCAACTCCAGAAGGCCAAGGCCGAGATATCTATTTGGCAATTAATCACCACATCCTTCGAGCACCGACAAGTTTTGCTTCAAGCCTTGGGGAAGCTGACAGTGCCTTTCACCTCTTCACCCGAAGAAGTGGTAGCCCATATGACCAGGGACGTCCCTGACCTGAACAACCCAATCATCTTCTCCGATGAGGATATCCCTCCCTTTGGAGCCCATCAAAACTAGGCCCTATACATCACCGTGCAATGCTTGAAAAAGAACATACCCATGGTCCTGGTGGATGACGGATCTGCAGTCAACGTCATTCCTCTAAAAACAGCTCATAAACTAGGGATCAAGGAAGTTGACCTAGTCCCAACCAATCAAGGAGTTCACGCCTATGACGGTACTTGCCGTAAGGTCGCAGGTCTTATCACCCTAACCATCGCGACAGGACCCTTGGAGAGGCAAGCCAATTTCAAGGTAGTCGACATCGACGCATCATCAATATGCTTGTAGGGCGCCCATGGATCCACACTGCCAAAGCCGTCACATCTACCCTTCACCAGAAAATTAAGGTCCCCTTCAACGAGAAAACAGTCACAATTCCTGCATCCCCAATCAAAGTTGTCATCAAAAAGGGGATAACCTCGCAAGTCACTGAGGAAATCGACAATGAAATGTGGGGATTCCAAGCCGTGAATACCCTAGCCGACGAACTAACACCTTTTGATTATGATCCGTTCTCAACGATCAACCGCATCTTGATGCGCCAGGGGTATTTTCCAGGCATGCCTCTTAACCCACTAAAAAACTCCTTGCCTCCCCTGAAACAGGCCAAGGTCCCCAACATCCCTTTCGGACTAGGCTATGAGCCGACCAATTAAGACATCTGGGAGATGGGTCTCCTCGTGAGGAAGCGCAAAAAGCAAGGAGTTATCCTCCGCCCATACCACTTGACCCTCAACGGATATTTCGTCCTCGAAGGAGAGTCTAAACTTTACAACGGTTTTCCTGAGCCAATCTACGACCCCGTAACAAAGGTCAAGCATCCGGGTATAGAAGTCTTTCAAGAGTACTACTTAATCCCTAACAACAACATAAATGCTGCATCGATCAAGTCTGAATCAACCCCTTGCCTAGACGAGCAAGCTGTGAGCCTCCTTTTATGAGAAGACAACATCAAGCACCTCAACTACGAGGACATCATAAGCATTGCTCTCAAATACAACCATTTAGGCCCTACTGCCTTGATCTTTGATGCTAACCCAGAGAAAGCTATCCAAGTCTGGAGGAAGACTTTCAAGTGTAAAGATCGTCAAGGCCGCGTTCTCAAGATCACAACCGGAGAAGTCCCCATGTTCAAGGAGGAAAGTGAAGACGGGACTGAGACTGAGTCCAAGTCTGATGACAAATCTGAGTCAGAGTTTGTCTTAGGTCCTAACACTCCCGACATCCTTGTCAAAGTCCTTTTTCCACTATTTTTGCACATGCTTGGGGCTGTCTCAAAGACCGAGTCAACAAAAGTCACCCCCACTCCCGCAGAAGGTAGCAACTCGGAGCTAGTCCCAGGGGCCACCTCCTCTACTGCGTCGCCTCTGACTCCCTATGAGATGTCTATCCTACCCAAGATGGACCCTGAAAATCAAGGAAGAGGTAGACAAGCAATTCAAAGCTGGATTAATCAAAGTTTCCAAATATTCTGACTGGATGGCTAACATAGTCCCTGTACCCAAGAAAGATGGGAGAATTCGGGTTTTGTTGATTTCAGAGACATAAACAAGGCAAATCAAAACGATTTCCCTCCGCCGCACGTTTACATCTTGGTAGACAACACCACCAAGCACGCTCTATTATCATTCATGGATGGGTATCCTGGGTACAACCAAATCAAAATGGTTGAAGAAGACATGTAGAAGAAAGCATTCACTACATAGTGGGGCACATATTGCTACACTGTCATGCCCTTCGGCCTAATCAATGCTAGAGTAACCTATCAAAGAACCGCCACTACTCTTCTACACGAAATGATGCACAAGGAAGTGGAGGTATACGTCGATGACATGATCGTCAAATCAAAAAATCGAGATGGCCACATCAGCACTCTTCAAAAATTCTTCGCTCACCTTCGAAAATATAACATGTGACTAAATCCTCAGAATTGTGCATTCGGGGCAACCTCCGGAAAACTCTCGGGTCACGTCGTCAGCAAAAGAGGCATGGAAATCGATCCCACCAAAATCAAAGCTCTCCAATAAATGCCTCGGCCTAAGAACGAGAAGGAAATTCGGGGATTTATCGATCAAGTCCAATACATTAGCCGCTTCATAGCCAAGCTCACTAAGATTTGCGAACATATCTTCAAGAAGCTCCGCGCCAATGGTCACATCGATTGGGACGACGATTGCCAAAAAGCCTTCCACAGGATAAAGGAAATCCTACCTAAACCTCCTGTCTTTATGCCACCTCAGCAGGGATTTCCCTTATCTCTATACCTGACCGTTACCGACACGGCCATGGGAGTAATGCTAGCACAAACAGTCAACGGCAAAGAATGAGCCATCTACTACATCAGCAAAAAGTTCATCGAATACGAAACCAAGTACACCCAACTGGAGAAGACATGTCTCGCCCTGGTTTGCTCAACACAGAAGCTACGACATTATATGCTCAGCTACACCATGTCAAATACATCTTCGAAAAGGCCGTGCTAAACGGAAGGTTGTCCAGGTGGACACTCATGCTATCCAAATTTGACCTCAAATTCATACCCCTCAAGGTTATCAAAGAGAGGGCAGTCGCCGATTTCCTAGCAGAAAATCCCATCAACGATGATCCAATGACTGACACATGGTCACTCCCTGACGAAGACATCCTTTGTGCCGATAGCGACGCATGGGACCTATACTTCGATGATGCCGAATACAAAGCATGCCTCATCGGCCCGCAAACAGCCATAACACTTGGCATCAAGAAGTTGAGAGTCCACGGTGATTCCTCACTCATCATCAATCAAGTGTCCGAATCATGGAAAATCCGAAGCGACAACATAGTACCATACCAACAAAAAATTAACCAGGAAGCCGAATTCTTCGACCAAATCGACTACTTCCACTTGCCATGGGAAGAAAACCAATTTGCCGATGCCCTAGCAAAACTTTCCGCACTTGTCAACATACATGACGACATGACATACATGCCCTTATGTGTCGAAACAAGGAGCGAGCCAGCTTACATCTGCACCATCAATGACGAGGAAAACCATGTCGAACCTTGGTACCAAGCTATCCTCAACTACGAAACCAAAAACGAATTCCCTCCTGATACGTGCATTTTATAGTCTTTTTAGCCTTATTTTGCACGTATTTCTATGTACTTTTGTACCGTTTTGTATCGCAGTATGCACCGAATTGGCTACTTTGGTTCGTTTTGTCTGTTTTGCAGGGATGAACCTGAAAGTAGTGGAATCGTACCCTTTTCATCCTGTTTGGCATGCATTTTGAGGAGACGGGAACTTTAGAGCGAGAGCATTGCATTGGGATGCGTGAAGGAATGGTCAACGAAGTAGTCGACAACGAGTTTGGAGCTGTTTTGGAGGAAGAACACTCGGCCGAAGGCTTTTCTTGGTCGATCGAGTGGTTTCACGTGCTGAGGAGGTCGATCGAGTATTTTACTTCACTCGATCGAAAAGATGGATATCAGGTTTCCTCGATCAAGTAACATTTCTTCTCGATCGAGTGTTTTATATGCTGAAGTTCTCGATCGAGTTGTCTCAAACTACTCGATCGAGAGGATTGGTGTTTCACGGGCCTTAATTAACCCGTGATTGCTTATTTTAGTTATGGACTTTGTTATTTTCTATTTAAGCGTGAACTAATTAGGTCATTAGCACATTTTATCTATCTTTTTACTGCTTAATACTCTTGGACGCCACTTTCTCTTCTCTTAATCTCTCTCTTAAAACTCTTCACTATAACTTTGCTTTTGGGATTATTTTTGCTCGGATCTTGTGTTCTTTACGCCGGAATTCTTTCTATTGTAATCTTTTCCTCCTTTTAATCGTAATCTTCCCTTTGTTTGCTTTAATTCTCTTGTTTTATTCTCTTAATTTCTGCCCTAGTTTGTTTATGGGATTTCATTATTGTTTCATCATGCCTTATATTAGTTATTTCATCATTATTAATATTGACAACATTAATAGCATGAGTAGCTAATTTCTTTCATGTTGGGATTAGGGGATCTATGGTAGAAATGTGACGATGTAGCGAATAGGCTAGATGACTTATTTGTGAGAATCTGTACCCATGGTAATTTAATTATAATACCGACTTAGTTGAGTGCACGCTTCTAAGTTACCCTTTAATCTGGTTAAATTTATTCTTGGATCGGAAGATTGGACTAAATAGACCTGCTATGAACAGTAGACTACCCTAATGAGGACGGAAGTTAAGTTAGTGGAAATCTAGGATAGAAAGTGGACCGGAAGGACCTTTCAACATCTGTCTCACAGTAAATTATCTAGACTATTTGCAGTTGAGTCATTAGACTACCGTAGTGAACCGAAGTCCCGACCTGTGCCCTCTTTATTGATCACTCTTATTCATAATTTTTTGCTTTTACTGATCTTTCTTTACTACTCTTTCCCTTAAGCCTTTTTAGTTTAGAAAACCAAATTCAAACCCCCATTTGTGACCAAATAGACTGACCTTTAACAGATATCTTGCCTCCCTATGGAGATCGACCCGACTTCCCTAGTTATATTAGTTAGTGCCAGTTGGTAATTTTTGGTAGGTACACGACTAGCCTGTCAAATTTTGGCGCCGTTGCCGGAGAGACAATAGCCCTATCTGTTTCTGTTTTTCGTTTATTTTTATCCGTCTCAGGGAATTTTTATTCCTTGAGACAACTCTCATTTATCTCTTTCTGTGTTGTGTATCCCCAGGTCAAACAGATCGGAGTTAGTTTCAGCTGATTCTGAGCCAGAGAGACTGTTTAGGCATATACTCCGTCTGCAAAGAGAATTTCGAAAGGAAGACTTGAGTACTTTCGAGCCCGAGCTACGACATTTTCTATTTGCAGAAGATCAATCTTTAGTAGAAGACAATCTCATTTTTGCTAACCAACCAGTAAATATGCCGAACATTGCAAGTCATTCGGAGCCTAAAGCATCTTCTATTCCCAAGGGTTTCAACCTCCAGACTGAGGACGACAACACCTTTGATATCAGACCGTCTTACATAAATCTAATGGAGAGAAATCTGTATAGGGGTGTGGCGGGTGAAGACCCAAGGATGCACATGGAGGTCTTTACTGATTACTGCTCCACTATTCCCGCTACAAAGGGAGTAACTCAAGACAAGATAAAAGAGGTGCTCTTTCCTTTTTCTTTAACTGACTCAGCCCGTGAGTGGTTGACTGATCTTGACCGTGCAGCTGCTGGTATCACTAACTGGGAAACTCCCGCACTTGCCTTCTACAAAAGATACTTCCCTCCACAGCGCACTAATCAGTTGAGGGCAAAGATTACTAGTTTCAAGCAGGCACCTGATGAGAGTTTCTATGAAGCTTGGTGTCGGTTCAAGAGGTTGGTGAGGTCTCTTCCTCACCATGGTTTTGATCCGTGGTTTCTGTCCAATCAGTTCTACAATGGGTTGTACGATGACCACAGAGCTATACTTGACGCCTCATCCAACGGAAGATTTCAAAAGAATACTGATGATGATAAGGGATTAGCCATTATTGAGGAAATGGCGACCCATTGTGCTGAATATGGGAACCCACGGGACAGTATTCGAACAGTCTATTCAGTTGACAAGGCAGTTGTGGCTTAGCTGGAAGCCATAAATGCTAGGTTTGATAGATTTGAGCTGCAAAATGCTGGGGAGCCACAGACGGTTCATTTGCTGACTAGACAGGAAACTGTCATTTGTGAGAGATGTGGAGGAGATGACGGTCATACTGCTATTGACTGTCTTACTGAGAAAGAACAGGTCCTTGCTTTTCAACAATACAGGCAAGGAGGGGGTACTTATTATAACAACCAATGGGCTATCCATCCCAATTTGAGATGGATAAGTCAAAATGTGCTCAATCCCACTCCTCCACCACAGCAGCAGCAGCCTTATATCCCTCCTCATAAGGCTCAACAAGGCTTCCAGAAGCCTCCTTCCTTTCCTCCTTCCAATCAAGGTGCATCATCTTCAGGTGGGGTAAGTGAGTTATCCGAGTTAAAGACAATGTTGCAGTCGTTGACAAAGCAATGGCAGTTAAGTGACCAACAGAAAGAAGCATCCATCAAGTCATTTGAAATGCAAGTTGCTCAGTTAGCCGCGAACAAGTCCACGAGGAAACAAGGTCATTTGCCATCTCAAGCTAATAAGAATCCACACGAGACGGTGAATTTGATTCATTTGAGGAGCGGTCATTCATATGAAGGACCGAAATTACCTGTTGACAGGAGTATTTCAGACCCGAGGAAGGATGTAAATGACGATGAACAGTCATTTGTTGCTGAAAAAGAGTTAACCACGAAGAAGATAATCGATCGACTGGTTTCTGGGGGTCGATCGAGTAAAATTGAAGCTGAAAGGACTCGATCGAGTGGAAATATTACTCGATCGAGTGAACTGGATAATGAACAGGTCGATCGAGAGGTCCAACCCACTCGATCGAGTGATATTGTTGAGGAAACCGTTCGATCGAGTGGCAATTTTGCTCGATCGAACACTGCTGATATTGGAGACCTCGATCGAGAGCCTGCTAGTGCTCGATCGAGTGATAATTCACCAGGAAGGACTCGATCGAGAGGCAAAAAGTCTCGATCGAGTAATAAGGAGCTTGATCCAGCTGATACGTTAGAAGAGAGAAACAAAGGGCTCGAAATACCTATTACCGTGCCCTTCCCGAGGCGATTACAGAGCACGAAGGCCAATCAATAGTTCGGTAAATTTGCCGAGCTCCTGAAAAGCTTGCAAGTCACTGTTCCATTCGCCGAATTGCTGACACAGGTACCCTCTTATTTAAAATTTATGAAAGAAATTTTATCACGTAAGAGGCATATTAATGATCATAAGACGGTAGCTTTGACCGAGGTAGGGACTGCCCTAGTTCAAAATAAGTTACCTCCTAAACAGTCAGACCTGGGCAGTTTCTCGATTCCATGTCACATAGGTACCCATTTGATTGATAACGCGCTATGCGATCTTGGTGCTAGCGTGAGCGTCTTGCCTTATTCTCTTGCTAGGAGACTTGGTTTGACTAAATTTAATTGCACGAACATGAATGTACAGATGGCCGACCGTAGTATATCACGGTCGTTAGGTGTCATTGAGGACATACCGGTTAAAATCGGGAGATTCTTTATTCCCGGTTATTTTGTAGTGCTAGATATTCCCGAGGACACTCACACCCCTATTATTTTAGGGAGACCATTTTTATTCACTGCTCGTGCAGTGATAGATGTCGGGGGTAAGACACTTAACATTTCAGGAGGGAGACGAGGAATTAATTTTTCATCAGTCTAAGTCTCGCAGGGCTCCCATGCAAGCTCAACCTTGCAATGCCCTTTCCTCTACTGACCTTCATATTGACACTCCAGATGAAAATTTGAAATTTTGTGTTGCTATTGTGACCCCTCCGCCTCAGATTGAGAGCAAAAAGGAGGAGAATTCGTCTGTTTTCCTTGCTGTAGGTACAGATGAAAAAGATGTACGAGCTGTCAAGGGTCATTGTGCAATTAAAATCACTTAAATTGGGGATGACAATGTCAAAGCTAGTGAGAAAGAAAAAGGGACGAGAAAAATTCGTGCGTACGTGGACGTCAACTATTCTCCTCCTACTGGTTCAAACTCAAGCTCGTGGAGAATGAAGAGGACGGCCAAGGATGTTGAAGGGACGTCCTCTAGTAAGAAGCCCTCTGTGGGGCTACTGAATTGTCTTGAGAAATGAGCGGGGAACGACCCATGTAATAATTTGTAAAAACTAATTTTAATTTTCCGTTGAATTTCTGTATTGCATTTATTAGGACTATTAGAATTTAGACAATTTTTAGCTTAGTTAGAAAGACTATAGACTGTTACTTTTTGTGATTTGGTATATTGGGATATGTTTGCGATTGTTTTTATACAGGTTTGGGGAGATTATACGCAATTTGGATGACATACACGAGGAAAAGCACTCGATTGAGCACTTTTTGTACTCGATCGAGAGGATTTTTCAGGAAAAGGGTCGATCAAAGGCTTTGCAGTTGCTCGATCGAATTGGCTAAATAAGGGAGTTCTCAATCGAGTAAATTTTTACTCGATCGAGTATATTGAAGCTGGAACTCCTCCATCGAGTGTTTTTAAATCACTCGATCGAGTGAAAAGGATTTTCACACGCAGGAAGTGCCTTCTAAACTCCCTCCTCCTTCATTATTTCATTTCCTATTTCATTGTTTAAACCTTATTTGCGATACAACCCCCCAAAACCCCCATTAATCTTACCCATTACCAAATCCAACACCTACAAATTACTCCTTGCAAGTAATCCGACATTTGCCCTCTAATTTGCCCTTGAATTTGCTTGTTTACACGGTCAATTTGGGTCTTTAGGGTCTGCGGTTTTTGGTTCGAAAATCGCCATATGCATCTTCCTCAGTCCTTTTTTCTTGCTTAATTTGTGGGTCTTATTATCAAGTAAGTATTCCCTTTACCTCATTGTTGTTTAATTTTTTTTCTTTCAAATTATTGAGGTAATTTGTGATTAGGGTTTATGCCAGTCGAAAATTTTGATTGTTTTTGGGATTTCCTGTTTACATTGCTTCACTTGATGATTGTTTTCCCTTTACCTATCATTGATTATCTGTTTGTTTCGAATTTTTGAGGTGAAATTGGGAATTAAGGTGCATAATAGTCGAAAATTCCAACTGTTTAGGGGAATTTTTGCTGTTTCATTGTTAATTGTTTACCCTTTCCCTTTCCTTACTTGATTAGGATGGACAGTAGCTCAATGCCCTCTTCCAGTTCGTCTGTTAGTCCGTCCTTGACAGAGACGGTGGTCCCTGCTGTCACCACCGTCTCCACTTCCGTTAGTACCACTGTCACTGCTCCCGTATTCCTTGTTACGTCGGCTGGTACTGTCGTTACTGCTGCTAGCTTCGTCTCAGCTTCCACCTCCATCACACCCTCTGCTTTTGCTAGCACTGCTGCTAGCCCTTCTTCCTCTGTGTCGGTTTCTGCTGCTTCTTCTGTTGCAGCTTCAGCTAGTACTTCAAGTAGACCACCCCTGCTGCGTGGTCACCCGCAGTCATAACTGCTTACTGAGCAGCTCTAGCTCCTCTTTCCGTCGGAGGACGGGCTTCTACTTCAGGTTCTACAGGTCGGGGTCGTGCACAAGCTACACCTGCTGCCGGCCGTTCTGCTGGCCGTGTTACCATCCGAGGGGACGACTCCCTCGACTCGCACCCCGATTACCCCCAGGTAATTTTTGTTAACGGTATTCATCGTACTAGATTTTTTGCTTTGCTTGACCGTGACTTTCTCCCGACTCGCTTTTTGTGCCATTTGTCACTTGAGAGGCTTGGTATCTACGAGCCGGTGTGTGAGATTTTGAGGGGTACGGGGATGGCTGGACTTGTGACCATGAGTGCCCACACCTTCAGGGAGCTGACCCTTGAGTTCTTTAGCTCCTTTACCTTCTCCTTCGGGGCACACGAAGCTGCCCCTACTTGTGCTTCTGTGTCTTTCCGGTTGTTCAACCGGACTTTTTCTTTGAATTTGGAGGAGTTTAGTACTAGACTTGGCCTTTCCTTTACGGGCGCCACTGCCGCCCCCAGGAAGGTCATCCGTCAGCTTTTGCGGACTAAGGCACAGACTACCTACGAGGAGCGACGGCTCGCTCAGGTCCACCTTCCCCCTGCCCGTTACTTCCTGTGACTGATATGAAGTACTATTTTTGGCCGTAAGGAGCCAAACAATGTGACTAACACCGAGCTTTCTTTTATGGGCGGGTACCTGAACATTGACATCGAGGGCCCCTTTGCCCTCAACATTGCTTACCTGACCGCCCAGTACTTCCAGTCTCAGGGGGAGAAGACCACCGGCACCATTGTCTGTGGTGGCATAGCCACCTTCCTTGCTCGTTCTCTCCTCCCTGAATTACCTCGTGACTTACCGTACATACCGGGAGATAGGTATCTGGACCTAGCATCCATGTTGTCCATGACTTGGTTGACTTATGACTACTGGACTTGGAAGATTAGTGGTTCCTTGTCCGAGGACCTTCCTTGCACCACCCTTCGTCGCCTCATCCCATTGCCCACTGTCGCACGGGGCATTCTATCACCACTGTTACCCATGTACCACCTACCGCTCCGACCACCTACTACCATGTTCGCTTCTAGGAAGCGGCGTCGACCTGAGACCGGAGAGGGATCCACACCTTCCACGGGTGGCCAAACTTCCACGGCCACTCCTACTCTTACTCCTGCGCCCGACCAGGCACAACCGGTTCTTCTGGCTAATTTTGTTTCTCCTCCACCATTTGAGGCGTCTGCGGTCATGGACCAAGGGAGCCGTGACGGTTTATTGCTTGCGATTGCAGAGAGACATGCTCGTTGGAGAGGGACATAGCTCTTACTTTGTTCCCACTGTACGAGTATCACATGAGGCGACACCGTCCCATCCCAGAGGGTGGGCCACACCCGTCCTTCTACCGGTACCCAGCTGAGGGGTACCCTGAGTCAGCTAGTGAGGAGGAGGACCCAGCAGCGGCGGCAGCGAGAGCTCAGGCTGAGCAGAGGAGGAGGAGGAGAGAGCAGGAGGAGGACCCGGACTTCACGGTGACGGTGGAGGACGTGACAGAGGAGGCTGAAGAGTAGCTACTGGTCTACTCACTTCCCCAGTTTTCAGGCTGGTTTTGGGAAGTTCGTGTTTTGTATGTATATTCTTGCTCTATTATTTTCTTTTGTCTCCTTTTTATTTTATTGTTTTCATTCATTTATTGGTTGTACATTCCCGTTCGCCCCGTATATATCTGCTGGTGTATGCTTGAGGATAATGAGGGCGTTGTCCGTTTTGGTTTGGGGAGGGTAATGCATCCTTTTGAGTCTGCATTTGCATTTTTTTTGCATTCACGTTTCTATTTTCAGCTTGCATTGTATTTATTTATTTCATAAAATCATAAAATCCAAAAAATTAGAAAATTCATAAAAAAATTCAATAAAATTAATAAATATTCACGTTTATTTTAGCATATAGGTTGAGTCGGAACGGGTGATTTCCGTGATGATTGTTTAGGTATTTTTACCCAAGTCGATTAATTAGGGTCAATGTAGTCTTACTCGTTGGTTGATTGTATGTTTGTTCGTATGTTGATATTTAAATAAAGAAATAAAGCACGTAATGTAAATTGACATGTGAGATTTGGTGACGCGGAAAACCCAATGTGGGAACAACCGCGGGAGGGACGGTACCCTGCCAGTTATTGCACTATACTTGAATAGGAGGATGATTACAATAGCGACATAAAGCTAATCCTGCTGGCCCTATGCGTCTGGCATGCAAGATCTTAGATGGATATATATTTGAGTATAATTTGCTAATGCCGTGGTGCTGATGTGATCTTGAATGTGATTGTGTGAATGTATGAATGTCCTTCTTGATTTGCTTCCTTGGCTATTTATAGGGTGAGAACCCTAGATATGTTCTACTTTGATTATGGAAAGGGAATATAAGTTCCATAAGAACTCTTTCCATACTTGGCCGCCTTCCCCGATTCTCCCTAATCTCCCTAACATCTCCCTAACTTCTCTTTCCTTAATCCGGACGCCCTCTATGATGGGCTCCTGATCTTCCTTTAGCCCGTTTACCCTTTCTCCCAATTTCGGGCTCCCTTCCTCCTTGTCACTCCTCCCTTAGCCTTTTATTTTATTAAATGGGCCTTTCTTATTGCACTATTTTTAGCCCAAACAGTTTGCCCCAAATTTCTTGTGAAGTACGCTTGAAAGTGTCGAGCAAAGAATTTACGTAACCGAATGCTAAAAACCCTAAGCCGTCTTTTACACTGCTTCACATGCAATCCATCATGTCAGCCGCCCTATTCCTCTTTTCTCACACCCTACTCCCTCTCTCCTCTTTATAACTCCAACCTCCACCTTCCACTTTTATTAATCCCAAATCATTTCAAAAATATTCTTCTCTCTTAAACCCTCAACCTTCCTTCTTCTTTATTTCTACTTTCTCTCTCCATCATGGGTAAAACTCGACAATCTTCATCAACCTCCATACCCTCCGACCGTAATCTCGACCCAACCTTTCCTTCTCGGGGACTTTTTAAGCACCCCCACGACTGTGACTCCGCCTTGACTCCGGACGACATTCCCACGATCAAGAATCTGCTTGGTCTTGGTGACGGGGTGGACATCGCCATCCCTAAACCAAGACAGAAAGCTGACGCCCTCCGTCCAGGATGGGTTAGTTTTTATTTGTACCCATTCAGATACGGCCTCCGTTTCCCTTTTCCTAAGCTCATCCAAGACTTCATTTTTACCAACAACTTCGCCATGGCACAAATTTCTGCTGCCATTTGGAGGGTTCTTCTCTATGCTCTGGCCGCCGGTCAGAATACTGGTAAACCTGTCACCCTGGGCGATCTTGCCCATATGTACAACATCAGATCCCTGGGCAGGGGTCAATTCTCATTCCGGGGCCGTGAAGAGGCTCCCTTCAAACACGTGTCCAAATCCCGTGATGAGAAATGGTTTTAGGACTTCTTCTATGTGAGGAAGGACTCCATCCAGCCTCCTGCTGATTACATCTTCGAGAAATGGGTTCTAACTTCGAGTAAGTAGCCTTCCTGTCACCTGATTTATTTTATCTCGCCGCTTACTAGCTTACTTCATCGTCTTCGTGCAGGCCCCTGTGATCTGACCCGCATTGGTGCCAAGATCCCTGCCTGCAAAGAAAATGTTCAAAGATCTCTCGAATCGAGAGAAAGTTCCTGACCAAGCTCCCGGGTTTTCACCTGCTTCCTCCTCCAATCCTCCTCAATCGGCTCACAGTGTGTCTTCTGGTAAGGCTTCTACAATCGTTTTAATTTGCATGCTATTCCTCCTGATGTTTTAAGTATCCTGTCGTCTAAGACTATATCTGCTTGCAGGTTCAAAAGTTGATCAATTAGAAATCATCCTCCAAATCGCCAAAAGGAAGAGACCTTCTGCCAGCCCTGACGTGGCCTCTGCCTCCAAGAGGAGTGCTCCTGCTGCTTCCTTCCAGACTCCTCCCATATTTCTAGTTCTGCTGCACGCGAGCCCTTAGAGGTCGACCCGTTGTCTCGTCATCCGCCTACTCCTCCTGCTACTCCCCGTGCTTCATCCAGTGGAGGCATTATTGCTCATTTCTCAGGGGGCTTTGGGAATGTGGACAAGGTGCCATACTGGCCGGAGATTGACCAGCTGCTCTTCCCTCCTCTTAAGGAGACATTCTCAGAGTTCTCCCAAGAGGAGATGGCTGAGAACGACGTGCACAATGCCTTCATGGTAAAAACTCTTCATTTTCTACCTGTCTGTTTGTCTGCTTTTGCTTAGATTCTGCCTCTTGACTTCCCTTGCTGACTTCTGACTTTCCTGCCCCAGACCCTCCAGTCTGCACTCTATAATAGGAAGATGATCAACATAGTGCAGACCACCAGCCGTGCTACCAGCGTCAAAAACCAGGAGCTGAAGGGGACTATTGCCGATTTGGCGGAGCAGCGAGTTGATCTGAAGGAGCGTGTGGTGGAGCTGAAGACTGAGCTTGCTATCACCAAGAAGAAGCTGAAGGAGGGGGCTGATCAGCTGGCTCGTACTCAGGCGGTGTGCAGCACTTTCTCTGACTCCCTCAAGCGCTCTGATGAGAAGATTAGTGAGCTGATCTTCTTGGCCACCAATGTTGTTGCCTATGCTACCTGGCGGGGAAAAATCAGCGGGATGCGTGCTGCTCTTGAAGAGGCTCCTACCCAGCAAGCTATAGAGGAGGAGGAGAAGCAGCTGGAGATGCTCTACCCCACCCAACCTGATCTGAGTGCGCTGATGCCTGAAGTTGGGGAGGTGAATTCTCCTACATTGGCTGAGCAAGCTGCTGAGGATGGAGCTGGAATGTCCCAGGATGCTGCTGACGGGGATCAGGAAGCTATGGCAGCTGAGGATGTGCAAGCTGGTACGGTACCTGAAACGGGAGGTCAGCAGGCAGAGGAGATGCCAGAGGTGGAGGTCATTAATGTGACCGATAATTAAGTATTTTTATGTTTTGATGAACTTTTTGGCAGTCTGGCCCAGAGGTGGCAGACTTGTAAGTTTTAAAACTTTATGTTTTGTGGTTGCTCCGCCAAGGTGGCGGTTTAAATTTGGGGCCGTATTTTGGCCATATTTTGAAATGCCTCTTGTCATAGATTGGCAACGTTTTAGCTTACATATCGTGTGCTTGTTATTAATTTTCCCTATTTTTAGGAAGTTTGCCGTGTCAGCCTGCTTGACTGATTTAGGCGAGTCCTGTCATCCTGAAAAGGCTGACGTTATGACTCAGCTAGATGCCGAGTCGGCCTGATGGCTGATTTAGGCATATGCCGCAATATAAGGAGGAGTGGCCGTGTCAACCTAAGAGGCTGATTTAGACCAGCCTGGTCAGCCTGAAGAGGTTGATATTGACTAAGCTAGCTGCCGTGTCAGCCTGATGGCTGATTTAGGCGTATGCCGCAGTTTTGGACTACTTAACCTTGTTCATGACGCAAGGTGTGTTCTGTTGGAGCTTGTGTCCTCCACAAATTAGTGTGATAACATTTGTAAATCTCTTACAGGTTCACAAGGGTATACTTCGTATTTTAATCAGTTGATTAACGATTACCTAATAACGGTTGGCTTGCTAGAAAGTTTGACGTTATTATCATACAGATGGCGGTGATCAACTGGTCCCTAAAGGTCACACCTATAGGATGTGTTTGAGAGATGTGGTTATGGAAATGTAATCACATTGATGCCTTATATGACTAAACAGTTAGTCAATGTGTTGATGAGACAATTATTTAATGAAGATTAAATAATATTAGTTGAGACGAATTAACTGTCAATTCGTAAAATTGAATATAATAAGTTATATTTAATTAATGTATATAATGTTAGCTTGGACGAATTAATATGTTAATTCGTACTTAAATGTAATCGGTTATATTTAATCAACAAGATTAATGTGTCATAGTGGTAATAGTAAGGGTACTCAAACCAAGAGGTTATGGGATCGATCCTCACTAGATGACAATTTATATTTAACACATTTTATACATTTTTGGAATAACCGAAAATAAGGAAATTATACTCCTTATTATTTCGGTATTATGGGCCGAGAATTAAGTAGAAAAATCTACCCTATTCACTAATGTTTTACACGGTTAAAGGCTGAAGGAAGGGGAATTTTTCTAACCTAATTCTTTTCCCATTCTTGCCTCTGATAAAAAAAAAACACAAAAAAACATAAACCCTAATTAATTTTACAGAAAATTTAAGGGATCGATTCTAGCAACAAGTTAAGGGCATATCTCATATCGTCTTGGGTGCAACTGATAGGCGAATATCAACTTTGATATTGTTCTGAGGCCTTTTTTGCTAGGACCGAAGGTTATTTCTCAATCCTTTATGCTTTTGTTTATGCAATTTAGTTTTATGACTCGTAATCATCACTTTATTATTCGTTATAATCCATAAATTTAAAGGGATGCATACAGATAAATCCCACAAGTGGTATTAGAGCCAAGGCCACGAATTTTAATTTTGATGATTTTCATAAAATTGGATGTAAACGATTTTTAGGAATTTCGAAAAGAAAAAAAAAGGGTCACGGCTGAAATTTTTTTTTGCCGTGAGGTATTTTTTTTAGCCGCCTGTTTTCTGTTTTTTTCTTCTTCTTTGTTTTGATGATTATTTCCATTTCGATTTTTCATATTATTGTTTAATCAGTTAAAATTAACATATGATAAATTGGTAGTTTTTTTGATTTAATGAAGATTAAGTTAAATTATAAATGGAATCGTAATGTCGATGATATAAAAATTTGTTTTTGCTATATAGTTTTTGGCATATACGATTAATCATGTTTTATTAATTCATATGCTGAACATGTTCTAAATAGCAACTATAAACGATTTTCTTCATCGATTTTTGTTTTAGGGCATTTTTGCCGCAAAAAGAAAAAAAAAGGATGCATTAGGGTTCTTGTTTTAATTTTGAGCCGTGAAATTTTTTCTCCTGTTACGGTTATTGTTCACAGAGGGCAGATTATAAAAAAAAAAAAAATTTGTTTGTTTCGGTTTTTACAGAAAAACCGAGTATAAAAGGAAAATAAAACGGGCTGTTTTTTTTGTTTTGCTGTTTTGCCGAAAAGAAAAAAAAGGCTTGTTTTTGTTTTTTTTTTCTTTGGTTATGCCGAGAGCATTTTATGAAAAAAAATTTTCTGTTTTTTTTTTCTCTTTGTTGTTTTTGGCCAATGATTATAATTATACATTTTAATGTATGATTAATTATTGTGAAGCGGTTCATATTTAAAAGATACCTAATTATTTTAAAACAGTTTAAAATATTGATGGATTAAATTCATATTACAAGTTTAATATGAATTAAGTTTAAAATTAATGTGATTAATTGAGGAATTGTCACTTAATTTGATCATTTAAATAAGTGGTTTGGATAAAAATTAATCAACATAATTAAAGAATTATGTCTTGCATGTTTAATTTTTTTTAGTTGATGCTTTTCTTTTGTTGAATGAATTGTTGAATGAATTTATTTACGTATTTTGCAATCGGTTGTAATTTATAATACTTAGTGTGGCCTTAGTTAATTATGTTTTCGTAAAGAAGGAAACATAATTTTTATGTAATTATGAGATCTCGAATCTCCATTATTTTTCCTTTAGTTTTGCGTTTTGAAATTAGAATGTAATAACTAGGTTTATTATGTAAATTTATATATTGTAATTTTCAAAGAAGACTAAAGATGGAGATTGGAGCTCACTCCCGCTACATGGATCAAGATGGAATATCGAGACAAGCTTCTCGGGTCCAAGGATGGATTCCAAATTTGTATTTAATGTTCATTTTGATAGGATAGGCCACACTAGGACCTTTTATTATTTTTATGTTTTTCATTCCTATTGCTTTTCATTCACATGATAGTTATGCATCATTTTTCCGCCTAAAACCAAACCACCTACTACTAAAATGCATGAAAATTGACTCATATAGATTGTATGTTAGTTTTCATGGACATACAGATGTCACATATTTTTAAGCCATCACCTTAGTTTATTCATTCTCGCATGCTAGATATTACTTCACTTAAAATGAATTAAAATAAAGTTGATGGGATCTTCCTCTAAAACGGAAATTGAGACTAGTCTTTATAAGGGCAAACAACTATGAATCCCTTCTTCGTCGGTAGGCATAATATGACCCCTTCTACGTTGGGTAAGTAGTTTGTATTGACTTAGTTTACCTCAACATCATAGTCCGAAGAGTTTCTCGCGATTATGATAGACTAAAGATAGAATTTACATAAATTTATCGACCAAGAATTCTAACGGTAGAATTAGCTAAAAGGTTAGCTTATCAATTTACAGAGAATTGAGTCTTTGGATCATTTATATAATTCTTGAGGGAGGTCAATTGTATAAATGTTTTGAGTCTTCGTGTTATGACAGTAGTTCATTAGACTTAAAAATATAAACGATGCACATGCTTATTATTTTTATTCTTCTTCTCGCAGTGTAGAACACGTTTATTTTGATAATACTGTTACAACAAAATGTCTGGAAATAACGCAATCCAAATGCCTAGTGCCACACTTGGACGCGAGTCCTGGCTGAAAATATTCATGGACCAAATGAATCAGTTCACACGTCTGAAAAACGACGGGTCCAACTTTGCGGACTGGGAGGCAAAGACTACTACGGAATCTTTGCCATTGCTGACGGTAAGCTCAAGTACTTAACTGAGCCAATACCGGTAAACCCAGGCCCCAATGCAGGAGTCAATGAGTCACTCGCTTATAGTGACTTCGTTATGGAAACGGGTGCGATAAAGAACGTACTCATCTTTGCAATGGAAACCAATTTGCAGAGACGCTTCATTGCCCAAAGTGAGAACAAGATTTTCACCACGCTCACTAACGAGTTCTCAAAAGCACCGAGAATAGTTACATATGAGCATACCTGTCGCTTATTTGATGCGAAACTCCAGAAGGGCCAACCGGTTAGCCCACGCATTCTTCACATGATTGAGAATGTCGAGAAGCTGGAGGCACTTGATTGCAAAAACAGTGAGAGCATTGTCATTGACCGAATGCTTCATTCTCTTCATGATGGTTTTGCCCTTTTCAGGGCGAACTACTACATGAATGACTTGAAAAAGAGTCCTTATGAGCTACACTCCCTTCTCGTACAGACCGAGAAGGATATGAAATTGAGTGGGAGCATGAAGCAGGATGTTCTCACGATTTCCAACAAGGGTAAAGGTAAGGGCAAGGCTCATGGCGACCTAGATGTAGGTAAGCCAAAGTTTAAAAAGCCAGGAAAAGGTAAGAGTGGGCCCGGTGAGACTAGTGGCTGACAGGGTAACGCAAAGAGCAAGGGCGGTGACATTGAGTGCCACCATTGTCACAAGACTGGACATTGGAGGAGGAACTCTCCCGTCTACCGTGAGGACATCAAAGCAGGCCGCGTCGTTCCTGTTGGTATGTCATCTTATATTCATATGATAGAGATTAACCATGCAAGTTTCGGAACGTGGGTACTTGATACTGGTTGTGGTTCTCATCTGTGTAATCATTTGCAGGGCCTAAAGAACATCATACCTCTCGAAAAAGGTGATGTGGACCTGCGAGTCGGGCATGGAGCACGAGTTGCTGCTGTCTCGAAGGGAACATATGTAATCCAACTCCCTAGTGGTTTTGAGTTATTTTTAAATAATCACATTACTATGTACCCAGTTTGTCTAAGAACATTATTTCTGTTTCCGTACTTGCTAAAGACGGTTTTGCATTTTCAATAAAGGATAATAGCTGTATTTTCTCTTTCAATGAAATGATTTATGGCAAAAAAGTTTCCATAAATGGAATTTACATCTTAGATCAAACCACGGAAGTATTACACATGAATAATAAGAAGTTAAAGGTTGGTGACAAAGATCAAACCTATCTATGGCATTGTCGAATGGGACACATAAATGAGAAACGCGTAAAGAAACTCGTCGATAATGGGACTATTCCCGCATTCGATTTTTCTACATATGGCACGTGTGAATCATGTCTCATTGGCAAAATGACTCGAATTTCCTTCAAAGATGTTGGAATGCGCGCTAGTGACCTATTAGGACTCATACATACTGATGTTTGTGGACCTATGTCAATTACCGCTAGAGATGCCTATAGATATTTTATCACTTTCACGGACGATTTGAGTAGATATGGATATGTCTACTTAATGAAGCATAAAAGTGAGTCCTTTGAGAAATTCAAGGAATACCAGAACAGGTTGAGAACCAACTGGGTAGAAAGGTTAAAGCACTCCGTTCAGATCGGGGTGGCGAATATCTTTCAAATGAGTTTGATCAAAACCTTAAAGACTGTGGAATCGTTCTACAGTTAACTCCACCTGGAACACCTCAATTAAATGGTGTGTCCGAACGGAGAAATCGAACCTTACTTTATATGGTTCGATCCATGATGAGTCACACGGTAGTGCCTGATTCATTATGGGGTTTTGCTCTTTTGTCACCGCTTGCTCTTATACTTAACCGAAGTCGACTAAAGTCATTGACAAGACTCCATATGAAATGTGGAAGGGAACGGTCTCTAACTTGTCCTTTATTCGGGTTTGGGGCTGCGAGGCTTATGTCAAGTGGAGACACGAGGATAAGCTCGGCCCGCGATCGGTCAAGACATACTTTATAGGTTATCCAAAAGGAACATTTGGTCATTACTTCTATTCGCCTACCGAACATCGAGTTTTTGTTGCGGCTAGTGCGACGTTCTTAGAGAAAGAATTTCTCGAGAACAAGACGAGTAATAGAACCTTAGAGCTGTCGGGGATTCAAGAACCAACAACCGAGGAACGGATGGAGGAAGTTGTTTCTCCAACTGATGATACGGTTAATATTCCTGAGGAAACCAGGAGGTCGGTTGGAGTCTCTAATCCTCCGGACAGATACATTGGTATGGTCGAGGAGAATGACGTTTTACTTCTAGAAAGTAATGAACCCGCTACCTATAAAAGTGCTATGGCCTGTTCCGACTCAAAGCTATGGCTCAAAGCCATGCAATCCGAGATGGACTCCATGTATGAGAATAACGTATGGGATCTAGTTGATTTACCTAATAAGGTAAAACCTCTACAGTGCAAATGGCTTTACAAAATAAAGCGTTCTATAGACGCGCAACCAGATACCTATAAGGAACGACTAGTGGCAAAAGGTTTCACTCAAGTGCACGGATTGCATTATGATGATATTTTTGCACCTGTAGTCATGCTACTTTCCATTCGGATAATCTTAGCGATTGCCGCTTTTCATGATTATGAAATTTGGCAAATGGATGTGAAAACCGCCTTCTTAAACGGTTATTTGGAGGAAGAGTTGTACATGGTGCAACCCGAAGGTTTCATAGATCCTGAACATCCTAAGAAAGTATGCAAGCTTAAGCGTTCCATTTATGGACTTAAGCAAGCTTCTCGGAGCTGGAATCATCGTTTCGACCAGGTGATAAAAGAGTATGGTTTCACTCGATCGGTCAAAGAACCATGCTTATATATCAAGTCGAGTGGGAGCAAGATTGTATTCTTGATATTGTATGTCGATGACATACTCCTGATTGGGAATGACATTCCTCTCCTATCTTCGGTTAAAGAATGGTTGAAGAACCATTTCCAGATGAAAGATCTGCGTGAGGCACAACGCATTTTGGGAATCCGTATCTACCGAGATAGATCACGACGGACGTTATCACTTAGTCAGGAGTCTTATTTGGATAAGATTCTTGAGAAGTTCAGCATGACCAACTCCAAGAAGGGGAACCTTCCAATGACATTTGGGATGCAATTGAGCAAGTCTTAGTCACCCACGACGCCTTAAGGGATTGAGCGCATGAGTCGTGTTCCTTCTGCATCTGTAATAGGATCAATCATGTATGCCATGATATGCACACATCCAGACGTGGCATATGCATTGAGTATGACGAGTCGGTACCAAAAGAATCCAGGTGAAACACACTGGATAACTGTTAAAAATATCCTCAAGTACCTACGGAGGACTAAGGATAGGGTATTGACTTATGGAGGCGATTCTAAGCTATGCACAATCGGTTACGCAGATGCTAGCTTCCAAACGGATCGAGATGATTCAAAATCTCAGTCCGGATTCGTCTTCACTCTTAATGGTGCTGCGGTCAGCTGGAAGAGTTCTAAACAGAGTGTTGTAGCAGATTCTACCACTGAATCCGAGCACTATGCCGCTTCGGAAGCAGCTAAGGAAGCGAGATGGATGCGTCAATTCTTACAAGGACTTACGATAGTTCCTAGTTCGAATGACCCGATCACCATCTATTGTGACAATAGAGGTGCCATCTTCCAGGCTAAGGAGCCTAAGTCTAGCAACAAATCTAGACATGTACATCGGAAAGCTCACCTGATCTGTGATTACGTGGAGCAAGAAGAGATAGTGATTGACAAGATTGCGACGGATGATAACATCGCGGACCCTCTCACTAAAACGTTGAATTTTGATAAGCATAAAGGGCGCATTATTTCCATGGGAATTAAACGTGTTCCTGAGTTGTAGTAGTTGATTATGGATTTGATACATTATCTTTTTCATATACTATTTATAACTTCATCGTTTTATTATAATATTTTGTTTTTCATGTGGATTGTATTGACAACATTGAACGCCCCAAAGTGAACTGAATTACATTATATTTGTTTGGTCCGTAATCGCCCATGTGATCTGATAACTCCGACTATTATATTGTGCAGTCGATTGATGGTGGGTTCAACGAGCCATAAGTCAAACTGTTGACTGATCGATCACAAATGCGAGATTATAACGATACCTCGTAGGACAAATTTTTGTGACAACGTAATGGAGTCCTAAATGTTTAAAAACATTCGGTGCTAGGTCGTGGATAGGACATCCATTGTGTTCCTAGAGTCGATTCTCTTGACTATCGACTGTCTCTTGAGATTAAGGCAGTTTTTGGGTGTCTTTGGTTTCTTTCTCACGGTCCTGAATCGGAGGCTAAGTAGATTTTTTCCGGGTCATTTCATACTTGTGCTTACATCTGCAGGATTCGAGTTGAGGAAAATATCCAACCCTTATCGGGTATAGTTATTTCTCGGGGCCACTCGAGGAGTTGTAATCGAAATGCATGGCCAAGCTCGAATGTTGATTCGTTTATCGCTTAAGTTACTCTCTAGTCGTGGAAACCACTCTTGATGCAGATCACTTGTAAAATACGACCTTTCTGAATACAGATTTTGCAAATTGTTTTACATTGAGTGGGAGAAATTTTAGGATATGAGAATCGGTTATCGCACATACACTTGTGAGGACAAGTGGGAGTTTGTTGAAGCTTGTGTCCTCCACAAATTAGTGTGGTAACATTTGTAAATCTCGTACAGGTTCACAAGGGTATACTTCGTATTTTAATCAGTTGATTAACGATTACCTAATAACGGTTGGCTTGCTAGAAAGTTTGACGTTATTATCATACAGATGGCGGTGATCAACTGGTCCCTAAAGGTCACACCTATAAGATGTGTTTGAGAGATGTGGTTATGGAAATGTAATCACATTGATGTCTTATATGACTAAACAGTTAGTCAATGTGTTGATGAGACAATTATTTAATAAAGATTAAATAATATTAGTTGAGACGAATTAACTGTCAATTCATAAAATTGAATATAATAAGTTATATTTAATTAATGTATATAATGTTAGCTTGGACGAATTAATATGTTAATTCGTACTTAAATGTAATCGGTTATATTTAATCAACAAGATGAATGTGTCATAGTGGTAATAGTAAGGGTACTCAAACCAAGAGGTTATGGGATCGATCCTCACTAGATGACAATTTATATTTAACACATTTTATACATTTTTGGAATAACCGAAAATAAGGAAATTATACTCCTTATTATTTCGGTATTATGGGCCGAGAATTAAGTAGAAAAATCTACCCTATTCACTAATGTTTTACACGGTTAAAGGGTGAAGGAAGGGGAATTTTTCTAACCTAATTCTTTTCCCATTCTTGCCTCTCATAAAAAAACACAAAAAAACATAAACCCTAATTAATTTTACAGAAAATTTGAGGGATCAATTATAGCAACAAGTTAAGGGCATATCTCATATCGTCTTGGGTGCAACTGATAGGCGAATATCAACTTTGATATTGTTCTTAGGCCGTTTTTGCTAGGACCGAAGGTTATTTCTTAATCCTTTATGGTTTTGTTTATGCAATTTAGTTTTATGACTCGTAATTATCACTTTATTATTCGTTATAATCCTTAAATTTAAAGGGATGCATACAGATAAATCCCACATGTTCATCACGTTTAAAGCCAACAGGGGCGTAATTTAGGCAAGTTTATCGTCATTCTAGGACCAATGGGATGCTGCAGGATTCTGGTAGCGCAGATATCCCTACGTTCCATGTTCATGTGCATGCATGCTGGGGCCCTAATTAATTGAGATTAGTGCGAGCTACGTCCAGGGGGTGGTATCTGGGGTAGCTGGGTAAGCATTTTTAGCTGTCAACCAGACTCCCTTTCGTATGTTCCACAGTCCGCCTGGTGAGGATGCTCCTTATGGAGAAAATAGGTTAGGCATGTTGGAGTGCCGTGTGCCTTGTCACCCCGCGTTGGCAGTTGACAGTCCTTCTAGACATCCTTTCAAAGTACCATAGACACTAGGATTCAAAGTGATGTACTTAGAGAAGCCTGAAAATAAGAAAAGCTATTAAAATGATGTGAAGTACCTGTCGCCATCTCATGGGGTACCAGAGCAATTGTGGTCCCAGGACACTGCCAGACCACACCATCTAACAGTAGTTTAAAGTTTTAAAAGAGCTAGAGACACCAGAAATAAAAGTGAAATTGGCAGTATGCCTACTACCGGATTTTATTTCAACTTTAAAAATGATTTGGCTTTTCATAGTACACCATTCTGAAAGCTAAAGTCTACTTATTATTAAAAGTAATATCTCTTCAGGTGAAGTATGTTCCATGGGCGTTGTATGATTTGACCATCCATAGTCATCAGTCTCTATGCACCTCCTTCTACCTGGTATGGTCCTTCCCATTTGTAGGCGAATTTTCCAGCTTTTCGATTCTTGGTGTTTTGAAACACCTCTCGGAGAACCAGGTCTCCTACCTCCAGGAGCCTGACTTTCACATTCTTGTTATAACTCCTGGTCACTGACTGTTTGTAGGCAGTTAGATGAATTTTTACGCTTGCTCGCAGTTCGTCTATTGTGTCCAGGCTTCTGATCATCTCTGTATTGTTCAGTTCCCTTGTCATATTTTCATACCTGTGAGTGGGAACTAGAACTTCTGATGGAATGACTGCTTCTGCGCCAAACACCAGGCTGAAGGGTGTTTGGTCTGTTGCTATCTTTGGTGTCGTTCTGTCTGACCATAACACTAGTGGCAATTCATCTGCCCACTTTCCTCCTAACTCCTGTAACCTCCTTCTCAGATTGTCCATGTTGATTTTGTTGCTGGATTCAGCTTGCCCGTTGGACTTTGGAGTCCTAGGTGCTGACTTTTTTTAGGGTGATGTTCCACTTGGCGCAGTATCCCTCGGTATCGTTGGAGATGAATTGTGAGCCATTGTCACATATGATTTCTGTTGGGATACCAAATCTGCAAATGATGTTTCGTTTTATGAATGAAATGACCTGTTTATCTTTTACTTATGTGAATGCTTCTGCCTCCATCCACTTGGAGAAGTAATCTGTCATTGCTAACATCCAGGTTCTGTTTCCTGTGGCTCGTGGCTGAGACCCTACTATGTCCATGCCCCATGCCATGAATGGCCAGGGAGAAATGATAGGGTGCAAGGGCTCTGCTGGCTGATAGATCATTGATGCTGAACGCTGGCAGGCGTCACATTTGCGTGTATACTCTGCTGCATCTGCCTTCATTGTAGGCCATTAGTATCCTTGCATGAGGGCTTTATTTGCCAGACTCCTGCCCCCTGCATGTTTCCACATTCGCCACTATGGAGAATATGTAACACAGTCTGTGCTTCTTCCTTGTCCAGGCACCGCAGGTAGGGGCCTGCTAGTGATTTTCTAAGTAATATATCATCAATCAGTATGAATCTGGAGGCCTTCACTCTGAAAGCTCTCACTTCTTTTTTTGTCGTCTGGTAGCTTGTTATGGCGCAGCCAGTCTAGGTAAGGTGTGCGCCAGTCCCGGTCATCTGCTGCTCGGATGTTTGGTCGTGGACCGTGAGCTTTCACCTTCCTCTCAGAATCGCCCGAGCTCCTTCTTCATTCTGTGGATCCTCCTGTTCTCCTTTGTCTACTTCATCTGCCTTCTGGATAGAAGGCTCCAGCATGTGTGCTATTGGAATGCTGGATAACTCTGTTGGTTTAAATGTTGCCCCCAGAGTTGCCAAGGCGTCTGCCTCTACATTCTGATCTCTGGGAATTTGCTTAAGCTTGCAAGTTGCGAATTTCTGTTTTAATTCCTTTGCTACTTTCAAGTATGCAATCATCTTTGAGTCTCTGGCTATGAACTCATCATTCACTTGGTTGACTATTAGCAAGGAGTCACTGGATATGTGCAGGTGTCTAACCCCTAATTCCAGAGCTAGCTTCATTCCCAATATCAAGGCCTCGTATTCTGTTTTATTGTTGGTTGCCTTGAATTCACATCTTAGTACTTGCGCTATCAGGTCTCCCTGTGGTGATCGCAGGATTAATCCCACGCTTGCCCCCCTTTGGTTGGAGGCTCCGTCAATATGCATCTGCCAGACTTCTGTCTCCTTGCTTCCTTCTAAGGTGAGGATCTCCGTATCTGCGCGGATTCGGATGATCGGGTCAAGTCCGACACGAAGTCGGCCGATGCTTGCGATTTGATTCTTTGCGGGGTCATACTGGATATCGTGCCCACTGAGGTGTACGGACCATTTTGACATTCTGCCTGATAGTTCAGGCTTCCACATGATAGATTTTAGAGGGTAGTTGGTCACGACATGTATGATGTGGGACTCAAAATAGGGGCGCAGTTTGCGAGATGCTACTACCAATGCTAGTACTAATTTTTCAAGGGATGTGTACCTGGTCTCTGCCGGCAGCAGAGACTTCCTCACGTAGTATACTGGCTTCTGCTCTTTTTCCTACTCTCTGACCAGGACAGCACTCACTGCCACTTCCGTGACGACTAGGTATAGAAATAGTGGTTCCCCTGGCTTTGGCTTTGACAGCAGCGGCGGGCTGCTGAGGTAGTGCTTTAGCTCTCTGAAGGCTTGCTCGTGCTCCGAGGTCCATTCAAACTTCTGGCGTTTCCTTAGTACGTCGTAAAACAGCCTGCATTTGTCTGAAGATCTTCAAATGAACCTGTTCAAGGCCGCTACCTTTCCAGCTAGTCTTTGAACATCCTTAGGCTTTTCATGTGATTCTAGTTGTAAGACAGCTTTCATCTGCTCGATGCTGGCTTCTATCCCTCTTTGAGTTATAATATAGCCTAAGAATTTGCCAGAATATACTCCGAAGGTGCATTTAGATGGGTTTAGCTTCATTTTGTATTCTCTGAGGGTGCTGAATGTTTCTGCCAGATGACGCATATGATCTTTGGCCTTTTATGATTTTACCACCATGTCATCAATATACACCTCCATTGTTCTTCCTATCTGTTCTTTGAACATTCGGTTAACCAGCCTTTGATATGTGGAGCCTGCGTTCTTTAGGCCGAATGGCATGACGTTGTAGCAATATATTCCTCTTTTGGACATGAATGCCGTCTTCTCTTGATCTGCAGGATCTATCTTAATCTGATTGTACCCACTCCATGCGTCCAGGAATGTCAGCATCTCGTCTCCAGCTGTTGCGTCCACCATTGCATCAATATGAGGCAGCGGGAATGGATCTTTAGGGCATGCTTTGTTGAGGTCGGTGAAGTCCATACATACTCTCTACTTTCCATTCTTCTTGGGCACTACCACTACGTTAGACAGCCATTCGGGATATTTTACTTCTGTTATCTTCTTTCTTTGCACAAAGTGAGCTATCTACCTCTTGGTTTATCACCTTGTTTCTTTCAGCTGCAAACTTTCTTCTTCTCTGCTGGATGGGTTTACACTTTGGATCCACACTAAGCTTATGCGTTATGATGGATGGATCTATTCCTATAATGTCATCATGTGACCACGCAAAACAATCCATGTTGTCTTGTAAGAACTTGACTAGTTGCTGTCTTAAGCTTCCTGTGCATCCTGCTCCAATGAGCACGGTTCTTTCTGGGTGCGGCTTGTCCAGGTTGATTTGGTCCAGCTCTTCTTCTGGGGGTTCGATGTATTCGTCCGGATAGGTTGCTTCGTAAATTGCTATGCGGGAGGGCTGGCAGTGCACTTAAGTGCCTTCTTATAGCAGCCTCTAGCTTCCTCCTGGTCTCCTCTTACTGTTTCTACTCCCCATGGTGTGGGGAACTTTATGCACTGGTGATATGTTTAGGGAACTGCTTTCATCTGGTGCAGCCATGGTCTTCCCAAGATGACATTGTAGGTGGAGGAGCCGTCTATAACCAGGTATCTGACTTGCTTGTTGACTCCTCCCACATAGGTTGGGATGATTATTTCGCCCAATGAGCTGGCTGTTTCCCCACTGAAGCCTACTAGCGGGATAGTCTTCTTCTGCAAATCCTTCACGCTGAATCCCATGTTTTCTATAGTTTTCAGCATGATTAGGTTGACCGAGCTTCCTGTATCTACCAAGACCTTTCTAACTGGGCAATTGGCCATTGATAAGGTGATAATAAGTGCGTCATGATGTTCTCATTCATCGTATGTATCTCCTTCATCAAAGCTGACCGCGGGTAGGTCGCAGTGAGAAATTCTGCATGAATTGGCTGGCCTGTCTCCTTTGATCTCGGTGGCACGTCTTTTAGCTGCTGAGTATGTCAGTCCGCTTAAGTGTGAGCCGCCTGTTATCACGTTTATGATTTTGGTGCATGTGGGTGGATCTGCAGGCTTGGCGGAGCCTACCTTATCTTGCTGCTTGCCCCCACGTGGTAATAGGTGGCTCAGCTTTCCTTGCTCGTATATGCGCTTGATCTCTCTTTGTAATGTGTAGCAATCCTCAGTGTTGTGCCCAATATCACGGTGGAATTCACACTTCTTCTTGCTATCCTTTCTCCATGCTTACTCTCCTACTGGTGGGTTGGGCCACCTGACTCCATCTCCCATCTCCCTGAGTGCCTTCAAGATTCCTCTTATACCTGTAGTGAATCCATATTCTGCCAGAGTGGGGAGTAGCTGATTTTCCTCGATCCTGTTGACTCCCCTTCCATATGGTCTGTACCTCTCATCTTTCTTGCTGGTGGTTTGCTTTCTTCCTGATTTCTCAACGGCTGAGGTACTAAAAATACTTGGCGTGCTCAGTAAGCTGGCTCTGGCTAGGATATCTTCCTCCAATCTGATTGTGGCAGCTGCCTTCTCATGTACCGCCTCAAAACCATGGCATGGATGCATGGTTAGCTGCTTGTATAGGTCGGAGTCGTGATGGAGGCCTCTTCTGAAGGCTTCTATCGCCGTTGAGACATCACACTCTCGTACGGCTACCTTCTCATTGTTGAACCTAGTATTGTATTCTCCAATGCTTTCTCGTGCCCCCTAGACGATTCTGTACATATCTACTGCGTGTTTTTGTGGTTTTCTGCTGCTTGCGAATTGTTGAGTAAATGCGTTCACCAATTCAGCAAATATAGATATCGACCTGTTGGGCAGGTTAACAAACCATCGAAGTGCCGGTCCTGTTAGGGTGGACCCGAACCCTTGCACATGCAAGCTTCCTTGACTTGCCCTATAGCTGTTACTATCATCATCTTCTGCTTGTACTGGCTTATATGATCAAAGGGATCTGCTGTGCCGTCGAAGAGAGGCATATTTGGATTTGTGAATCCCTTTGGCATGGCTGTGATGGATATGGTGTCCACGAATGGTGAGTTGGCATAGCTATCTAGTGCTGCTTTTTCGAGTGGGGGTGGCAATCTTGGGACCCCGCTCGCATTTTTTCTTTAACTCCAATCTTCGATTCGTTATCTTTCGAATCTAGGGTCCGCCTCGTCCGCCGGATTCAATGTCTTGCGCTCCGATCCGAGCTCGATGGTTCGGTGTGTTCCAACTAGAGAGTTGTTGTAACGATTGTCCCCTGTTGCCCGGCCCGTTTGTTGGTTTGACTCGGAGCCTACTTGGTGTCCGATCGATCGTGGCGGGCTGCGCGGGGATGCCACCTGCTCGTGCTTCCATACTGACTAGCGCGGGCCGATTATCGCGTGAGGTATCCCGGACTTGTGGGGTTATTCTTCCATCGATGGTATTGTGGATGATCCAACCTGGTTACCGATTCGGTCGGTATCAGTCGAAGCGGTTCCTCTTTTGCCCGATGCCCCCTGCGTCGGATCTACTGCAGTGGGGATCTTCCTACGTCCCCGCCCCGCTCGCCGGGATGGCGATCTTTGTTTCAAGATGTCTATCTGCGCCCAGAGCTCTCTGCCCTCTTCCTTGCTTCAGCTTCAGCTTTCTTCTGGTCTTCTCTCATGTTTTCCATGGCTTTCTGGAGATTCTATACGCCAGTGAGCAAGGTTTGTGTTGGACTAGGTGGTGGGGTGATGCCTGAACTTGTTGTTCCCTTATCTGATCTGGCTTGGGCCGCGACAGCAAAAGTCCTAGGAGGTAAAGAGGTTTTTGTTGTCGGTATGACTCTTGAGGTGTGTCCGGGAGCCTGTGTAGCCACTGTTGATGTTGGATTTTGAGTGGAGGGTGGTGGTGGCGATGGCTGTCTGCTCCCTCACACGACGCCCGATGCTTGCTTATCCATTGTGTATCTAGAGTATCAACGATTGACGACCACAATGCCCCACGGTGGGCGCCAAACTGTTTAGGTATTTTTACCCAAGTCGATTAATTAGGGTCAATGTAGTCTTACTCGTTGGTTGATTGTATGTTTGTTCGTATGTTGATATTTAAATAAAGAAATAAAGCACGTAATGTAAATTGACATGTGAGATTTGGTGACGCGGAAAACCCAATGTGGGAACAACCGCGGGAGCGACGGCAACCTGATAATTATTGCACTATACTTGAATAGGAGGATGATTACAATAGCGACGTAAAGCTAATCCTGCTGGCCCTAGGCGTCTGGCCTGCAAGATCTTAGATGGATATATATTTGAGTATAATTTTCTAATGTCGTGGTGCTGATGTGCTCTTGAATGTGATTGTGTGAATGTATGAATGTCCTTCTTGATTTGCTTCCTTGGCTATTTATAGGGTGAGAACCCTAGATATGTCCTACTTTGATTATGGAAAGGGAATATAAGTTCCATAAGAACTCTTTCCATACTTGGCCGCCTTCCCCGATTCTCCCTGATCTCCCTAACTTCTCCCTAACTTCCCCCTAACTTCTCTTTCCTTAATCCGGACGCCCTCTATGATGGGCTCCTGATCTTCCTTTAGCCCGTTTACCCTTTCTCCCAATTTCGGGCTCCCTTCCTCCTTGTCACTCCTCCCTTAGCCTTTTATTTTATTAAATGGGCCTTTCTTATTGCACTATTTTTAGCCCAAACAATGATACTGCACTTTAACTTGTCTTTTTACTTGAGCCTTCCACTTTCATTGAAGGTTATTAGCTAAGTCTTACGCATAATCTACGAGTTTTTGTTCAAATATAGCTGACTGTTTAGACTTGACCTGATAAATTGGCAACCTACTTAAAATTTCTGAGATTTAGAGCCTTATAACTGGTGACATTCATGACCAGTTTACATAGGAATTGAGAGTAGTACTCCTTGCATAGCATGTTCATCAATTTTGCACTTTTATGACATTCGATTTCTTGTCAAATGCATACATTCGGGTTTGTGGTCGGTGTCACATGCAGGGAGGTGATTGCAATTTCCCTTTTCTTACATTTTTTCACCCATTTAGCTCCACTTAAGCCAAATTTAGCCTTTTTGACCCATTAGCTGCATCCAAAACTGAGCGTGCCTAGTCAAGCTAGTTTAGTATGTCTTTTGTGGTATGTCTTTCCGTCTGCAAGTTTGGCCCGTGTGTATATTGATCGGAGTTGGTGGAAATGAAGGAAGGGAGAAAAAAAAGAAATTGAAAGAAAAAGAAAAACGTGAAGAAAGAAAAAAAAGAAAAAAAATGAAAAAATGGATTCACGTGTAAGTCTGGAAAAGAAGAAAAAAGGAAAAAAATTGAAAAAGTGGTTTGATTTGTATCGATTGTTTAATTAAGAGGGTTTTAAAAAAGGGAAGTTTGTGACCGTCTCACTCCTCTGTTCCTATTCATATATTTTTGAGGAGATAATGTATTTGGATGGTGAGTTGTGTGCCAAATGAAGGGCACTTGTGTTTATTTTTCAGTCAGTTGAGATTTGGACGGTCTTATATGGTCCTGTTTAGGAACTAGCTTGACACTTTTACCTCCACATTTCCATAATTTGTTTTGCCTTTTCTCACCTGAACCTCACTTTCCTATACTATTTGTAAGCACTCAGCCGTGACGGACATTGTCGGTTGGAATGTGTGCATTAGTACTTGAATCGTCTTTTATTTTTGTTGCATGCATGCTATGTAGGTCGCAATTTAGGTGAGTGACTATTTCTCTCTCTCTCTCTTTTACATATATAATTCACCCTTTGCTTCATGAGAGAAGAGTGACCATGTGAGAGTCCGATTTTGTTGGTCTTGCAAGGTCGATAGGTTAGCTTTATTTCTGAACATCTTATAACTCGTTTGCGTGTTGACTCCTGTAGCTGTTACTGTTGATTTCTGTTGCATTAAATTGGTTCAAGTAGACAAGTTATAGCTAGCTCTGAGTTATCATTTCCGTTCCATTAGTTTACATTTAGTTTACTCGAGGACGAGTAAAGGTTCGGTTTGGGGAGATTTGATACGTGCATTTTATAGTCTTTTTAGCCTTATTTTGCACGTATTTCTATGTACTTTTGCACCGTTTTGTATCGCATTATGCCCTGAATTGGCTACTTTGGTTCGTTTTTGTCTGTTTTGTAGGGATGAACCTGAAAGTAGTGGAATCATACCCTTTTCGTCCTGTTTAGCATGCATTTTGAGGAAACGGGAACTTTAGAGCGAGAGCACTGTATTGGGATGCGTGAAGTAATGGTCAACGAAGTAGTCGGCAACGAGTTTGGAGCTGTTTTGGAGGAAGAACACTCGATCGAAGGCTTTTCTTGGTCGATCGAGTGGTTTCACGTGCTGAGGAGGTCGATCGAGTATTTTACTTTACTCGATCGAAATGCTGGATATCAGGTTTCCTCGATCGAGTGTTTTATATGCTGAAGTTCTCGATCGAGTTGTCTTAAACTACTCGATCGAGAGGATTGATGTTTCACGGGCCTTAATTAACCCGTGATTGCTTATTTTAGTTATGGACTTTGTTATTTTCTATTTAAGCGTGAACTAATTAGGTCATTAGCACATCTTATCTATCTTTTTACTGCTTAATACTCTTTGACGCCACTTTCTCTTCTCTTAATCTCTCTCTTAAAACTCTTCACTGTAACTTTGCTTTTGGGATTATTTTTGCTCGGATCTTGTGTTCTTTACGCCGGAATTCTTGCTATTGTAATCTTTTCCTCCTTTTAATCTTAGTCTTCCCTTTGTTTGCTTTAATTCTCTTGTTTTATTCTCTTAATTTCTGCCCTAGTTTGTTTATGCGATTTTCATTATTTTTCCATCATGCCTTATATTAGTTATTTCATCATTATTAATATTGACAACATTAATAGCATGAGTAGCTAATTTCTTTCATGTTGGGATTAGAGGATCTATGGTAGAAATGTGACGATGTAGCGAATAGGCTAGATGACTTATTTGTGAGAATCTGTACCCATGGCACTTTAATTATAATACCGACTTATTTGTGAGAATCTGTAGGTTACGTTTTGGTACTTGGAATGTTGGCTCTTTGACAGGGAGATTAGCTGAGGTAGGGGAGGTTATGAAAAGGAGGTGAGTGCATATAATGTGTTTACAAGAGACAAAGTGGGTCAGAGATAAATCAAGGTTGATAGAGCCTTGGGGTTATAAGCTTTGGTACACGGGTAAAGACAAAAGTCATAATGGAGTGGGTATTGTCATTGATAAAGATTACATCGATGATGTGGTAGAAGTATCAAGAAAGAGTGATTGGATTATGAGCATTAAGCTTGTAGTCGGGGATGAGGTGGTGACTGTTATAAGTGCTTACGCACCTCAAGTAGGTTTAGATGCTTCCTTTCGACGAGCCTTCTGGGAAGATCTGGAAGAGGTTGTAGAACGAGTCCCTATTGGAGAGAAATTGATCATTGGTGGTGACCTCAATGGGCATGTGGGTACTAGGCGAGCTGGCTTCGAGAGCATTCTTGGGGATTTTGGTTTCGGGGAGAGAAATAAAGCAGGAAGTGACATATTAGATTTTTCTTTGGCATATGACTTGGGTGTAATGAACACTTAGTTCGAGAAAAGACATTATCATTTGGTGACTTATAGGAGTGGAGGAAATGCTAGTCAAATTGACTTTCTTTTGGTAAGGAATGTGTGGAGGAAAGAGTACACCGATTGCAAGGTCATACCCGGGGAAAGTGCTGCAACACAACACAGACTAGTAGTGCTTGATTTTCGGGGTAAGAGAGACTTGAGTAAGAGAAAGATAATCGGTGAGGCACGAATCAAGTGGTGGAAGCTACAAGGGGAAAACCAACAAGCGTTTTTGGATAAGGTTGGAAGTAGCGATATTTGGTCGGATTACAAGGAGAAAGATATTGATGCAACGTGGGATAAACTGGAGCATGTTGTTAGGATTTGGCAAGGGAGGTGTTATGGGAATCTAAAGGGAATAGAATATCAAGTAAGGACACATCTTGGTGGAACGATGAGGTGAGACAAGCGATAAAGACAAAACGTGAATGCTATAAGGTTTTGGGGAAATGCATGAGTGATGAGAACTTTGAAAAGTACAAGGAGGCTAGACGAGCCGCTAAAAAGGCAGTACGGGATGCGAGGGCAAAAGTTAACCAAGAAGTGTATGCCAGGTTGGACACGAGAGAAGGAGAGAAGGATATCTATAAACGTGCTCGCATAAGAGACCGAAGGACGAGAGATATTGGGAGAGTTAGGTGTGTGAAAGATATGGACGACAATGTTCTGGTTCAGGATAACGAAATAAAGGCTAGATGGAGTTCTTACTTTGATACTTTATTCAATGGACATCAGGAACAAGGTTTTGGGGATGTTGAAGTAACACCAAGCATGGTTAATCGGGAATTTGTGCGTAGAATACAAAAGAGTGAAGTTAGAAAGGCGTTAAGGAAGATGGGTTCAAAGAAAGCAGATGGACCGGATGGTATACCCATAGAAGTTTGGAGGTGCTTCGGGGAGAAAGGGATCGAATGGGTAACCATGCTCTTCAACAAGATTTGGAGGAGCAACAAGATGCCATCAGCTTGGAGGAGAAGCACTCTTGTCCCTTTGTACAAGAGCAAAGGTGATGTTCACGAGTGTTCTAATTATCGAGGAATTAAACTTGTGAGTCATACGATGAAGTTATGGGAGCGGATAATCGAGCAAAGGCTTAGGAGATGTGTAGACATCTCGGATAACCAATTTGGATTTATGCCCGGGAGATCGACTATGGATGCGATTTTTATCATGAGACAGTTGATGGAACACCATCGGGACAAGAAGAAGGACTTGCTTATGGTGTTTATTGACTTGGAAAAGGCATAAAATAAGGTTCCAAGAGAAGTACTTTGGTGGGCTTTAGCGAGAAAGGGTGTGTCTCGAAAATATATTGACCTCATAAAGGACATGTATGAGGGGGCTAGTACAAGTGTTCGCACTAATGTTGGGAGAACGGAAGAATTTCCCATTACCATCGGGGTGCATTAAGGTTCCGTAGTTAGTCCTTTTCTCTTTGCTATAGTTATGGATGAGTTGACAAAAGAAATTCAGGACGACATCCCTAGGTGTATGATGTTTGATGATGATATTGTGTTGATTGATGAGACAAAAGAGGGGGTGGAGAGAAAGTTGGATTTGTGGAGGCAGACTTTAGAGACTCGTGGGTTTAGGCTGAGCAGGAGTAAGACTGAGTATTTGAGGTGTCAGTTCACTAAAGTGGCGGGGTTGAGAACGACAGAGGCGGGAAGTATTATTTTCGATGGGAATGTTGTTGAGGGGTCAAATTTCTTCAGATATCTAGGATCTATTATTCAAAAAGATGGGGAGTTAGACGGAGATGTGGCTCACAGAATTAAAGCGGGATGGTTGAAATGGAAGAGTGCTTCAGGGTTTTTATGCGATAAAGATATGCCCCAAAGATTAAAGGGAAAATTTTATCGCACGATAATTAGGCCTGCCTTACTTTACGGTTCCGAGTGTCGGGCCGTGAAACATTGTCACATTCAAAAGATGAGTGTGGCGGAGATGCGTATGATGAGGTGGATGTGCGGACATACAAGGAAAGATCGATTAAGGAATGAGGTGATTAGGGAAAAGGTAAAAGGGGCGCCAATAGAGGACAAGATGATGGAAAACCGACTAAGATGGTTTGGCCATGTGAGAAGGAGACCTATGGACGCACCAGTAAGGAGGCTGGAGACTTGGAGAACAGAAAAGGTCCATAGAGGTAGAGGAAGACCGAGATAGACATGGTTGAGAGTGATAGAGCACGATATGAGATTTCTGGGGCTTGAGGAGAGTATGGTGACGGAGAGGGCACAATGGAGGGAAAGGATACATGTGAATTTTTAGTATTTAATGTGTTTTTTTTGACATATTTAGTGTTTTTTATTAAATTTACAAATTTAATTATTTGTTCTTATCTCCTTTATTACACTTTTTTACCAACCAATTTCTTATATATTTTACCTGGTTCACTTTTAAGGCATTCCGGATCCTTAATTCTCCTTCGGTTTTCAAAAGCGTTCTAATTTTTTCTCTCGACTTAAATTTTAAGTTTTTATAAAAGAAATTCGGAATTCGATTTTAAAAACCATAAGTTTACCTTGACTTTGCATTACATTTCCGCTCTTCCTTTTGTTTTTCATTTTCCCTTTTCTATTCGTATTTTGAGGTGTGCGTTCACCCATGGACAATTCTAAAGGATGATTCATGTCAGCCGACCCCAAGTCATTTTGGGATTAAGGCTCTGATGTTGTTGTTGTTGTTGTTGTTGTACCGACTTAGTTGAGTGCACAATTCTAAGTTACCCTTTAATCTTGTTAAATTTATTCCTGGATCGGAAGATTGGACTAAATAGACCTGCTATGAACAATAGACTACCCTAATGAGGACGGAAGTTAAGTTAGTGGAAATCTAGGATAGAAAGTGGACCGGAAGGACCTTTCAACATCCGTCTCACAGTAAATTATCTAGACTATATGCAGTTGAGTCATTATGTAACACCCCCATACTCCAAGTGCCTTACCAGGACCACCCTGGTATAAAGATGTTACCATCTCGGTTCCCCGAGGCAATGATAATCATACGACAATAACAAAACAACATTTAAATAGTATAAGTTTAGTGAATAAGATACAATTCCAAAACCAAATACCAAAATACGGTTACATGTTCTCAAAACATACTGTCTACTCAACTAAATGAAATGTTTAATAAACTACTCTGGCTACAGCGGAAGACTCTATCATCTGAAAGTGGCACATCCCAGCTATCCCATGTAACTCGACTCATACCTGCTCAACGACTGCTCACCATCTCCGAATGGATCACCACAGTTTTTAAAACAATAAACGGGGTCAGTACTAATCACACAATTTATATAATCCAACAACACAACAAACAACACAGCTCAATCATCACAGATATACTCCGAACTCCATCACCAACTCCACAATACTGACTAGACACTAAAGTGTGTAGCCTTGCCAGAGTGCCCATCGCGACAGGTCACTCCACGCCGCCAGTGGAGGACCGCAGCCATTCCCACCTAATCCCCGCTCATCTCCGTTGAGCGATAAACCCAAACTCCTTAATGTGCACATCCCTTCTGTGGTGGGTTCCACAGAAGGCGAATAATGGACGTGAAGCCACTCCCTCAAGTGACTCCACTCAGCCAGGGATGCGCCCGGAAGAACACAGACATATACAAACAATCACAGCTACTGAACAACAATCAACACCAACAACCGTCACAATACTCGTATGATAACAATCAACAATCACAAATCACCACCAACACATTATGGGACTAATACTGAGTAGGAAAACCCTACCTGGAAAGCAACACAGTCAGAGAATCTCAACAACTGTTATCAAAAGGCCTCTTCTACGAATCCTCCTCCTAACATACAATCATACAATTACTACCAATCAAGAAACACAATAAAACCCCCAAATCCCCAAATTAGGGTTTAACTAACTTTAACGAAATACCATAAAAATAGTACGTAGAACTTACCCTCAATGCAAGGTGATGTGAACATTATTTGCGCACATTTAGTCCCCTAATTGAGCCTATTTTGCATACTATTATAACATTCTTTGGCCATTTTATCCGTCAAAACCTTCCTATTTGCTTTTCTATCGCATTTCATATGTTTTGTAGAAAAGGAGATAATAAGGCGGAAATTCCCGTCTTTCGTGCATATTTGGAAGCTACTTGACGATACTAGATGGACTAGTATGAAGAGGAAGCAAGGACTAAAGATCAATCCCACAAGAATAAAATGGAAGTGAACAAAAGGGAAGAAAAGAAGAAGAATTATTGCTGAAGAACAATCCGAGCGGATTGCCTCCAATCCGCCCGTCTCCTTACAGCACAATCCGAGCAGATTTTCTCCAAAGACGCTCGGATTGCACCCCCAGAATCCGCCCGGATTCCTTCGAATCCGCTCGTCTTCCATCAGCAGAATCCACCCGTCCCGACCCCAATACGCACGGATTTCTTCACAGCATAATTTCGTCTTCTCCAACCTACAAAGAGAGAAGCCCTTCCTTCGAGAAATACCGGCTCCTCCCTGCTCCATTTAAAAAGTGTAATTACTAGTTTAGCCCTTAGTTAACCCTAATGCATCCACCTAATTTCTACTATAAATACCCCATTTGTAAATAATTAAAGGGGATCCTTTTTTAGCTAGAAAATCTATCCTTAGATTAGATTAGGAGTAGATTAGAATAGATTACTCTTTAATCTTTCCACAAATTACACATTAATCTTTCCATAATTATTGTTCAAGTTTATTATTCAAGTTTATTATTAGGTAATTGAAGATTATTGGGTTATTATCGGGAGATTGTCAACCTTCCATCAACAATCAAGTTTCTTCTATTATCCTTGCTTTATTATTTGGATCATCTTAAGTTGGTATAATTACTTTACTTTTTAATCTTTATTGTTCATTTCTTCATTCTATTATCATGTTTATACTTGTTGTGATGATTGACACCATTAATGACATGTTTCCCATGATAATGAGTGAGTAGTTTCTTAGCTAGGATTAGTGGGTAATTAAGGGAAACAAACATGGGGATTGATTCATGCTTAATCTAATATGTTCACATGATTAAATTGCTTGCTTGTTGTGATGTCAACTTTATGCACATGTTATGTTTGATGAAATGCTAAGCCTATGAATCCTTGCATTTTTACCATCTCTTATCTACTCAACTTGACTTGTAAGATATAAACCAACTCGAGTCTTGTTAGACCATGCATAGAAGTTGAATAGGAGGAAAGTAAGTCGACTTGTAGGTGTTGTACAATCTAATCGATTCGGCTCCGGGACCCAACTCTTCCTATGAACCGTAAGACATAAACCAACTCGGTTCCCCCACAACATTAATTGCTTGCAACCTTGTAAACATGTTTGTATGATCAACACCATGAATCCCCCATGACCCCATGATATCCTAGCACTTTTAATCAATTGTTTACATCTCTTCTTTTATTGCTTGGTTTACTATATTGCTTGCATTAGTTTAGACACAACTACAAACCCAACCAAATCGTGACACTAGCATAAATTGAGATAGATAGGCTTAGAACCCAAAGCACACCGTCCCATGGATCGACCTCGACTTACCACTAACTAGTTGTTTGTTGAGTATTATAAATGTGTTTGATTGGATGACCCGACGACATCGCATTCCACATCAAAATGGCGCCGTTGACGGGGATGGTGCTATGTGATTAAGTTCTTACTTGTTTGTCTATTTTAATTGTGCTTTCACCTGAAGGAACTTGTTCCTCAAGGATTGTTCTTACCATTTTCGTGTAGTTTCCATGCTTGTAGTTGCCTCCTTGTCTTAGTTATGATGACTCAAGACATGTGTTATGGATTATGTGGTGGATCTTTTGAGTATGACTATGGGTATGGGGAGTTTGAGGAGCAAGTCAATACAAACCTACCTTATTATTTGTACAACGAAAATCCTAACCACTACCCCAATTTTTCCCGCCAAAATCACCACACCCAATATCAACAACAACCACCCACCCAATACCCATTTTACAATGAACTTCAATTGCCACAATACAACCACTTTCACACCTACCCACAACAAAAAGATGAACCCATTCAAAACATGATTTTCCAAATGATGGGAAATCAACAAAACTTCTTCAAACAAATGCTAGAAGAGAGCCGAAAAGAAGATAATGTTCTTAAAGACATTGTTATCCAAAGAGAGGAATTGAGGATTCAAATTGCCCAATTAAAAGAATCCCAAGCAATCACTCACCACCGTTCTTTGGACATTGAGCATAAATGCGAATTTGAAGTAGTGACCTTTGACATGGAAGATGAGAAGTGGGAGGAGCCAAGTTCCTTGAGCTCTTGTGACTATGAAAGTGTTGTGTTCAATGAGGAAGACATGAGGTTGAGCAATCCAAATACTCTTAACCTTTGTGAGTATGAGGGTGTGTCTTTTGATGTGAACATTGAGGTGTTGGAAAAAGAGCTAAATGAAGCCCCCATTTATGATTCACGTGAAGATAGCAACAATGATGATGAACCTAGAGGAGGGACTCACAATATCACCTTGCTTGAGGAGCCTATCCTTGAGGCATTTGAGATACCCTATCATGAAGAAGAACGTCCTTCCTTTATCCTTCATGAAGACCACTTGGCACCTATCATGGAGCCAATGATCATTGAAGAAGATATGATAGATCTTCTTCAAAAGGCCAAAGTTTCTTACAAGAGCTACTTGGTGAAAAAGCTCAAAGAGAAAATTGCTCGTGAGGCTACTTGTGAAGATTTGGCACCCGCAATCTCAACTCCTATGGTATCCAATCATCAAAGTCATGAAAATTCTCCTTCTACCTTGGAAGGATTGAAAAATCAAAATGCTATCATCATCACCAAAATTGAAGAAGAAGTTGGTAAGTGGAAGTCCACGGATGAAAATGAACCACACTTCATGCTTAGTGTTGACAAGAATCATGGGTTTACCTATTTGAAGCATCGGGAAAGCTCTAACGCTAAGGAGAAGGCAAGAAAAAGAACATTCTACAAGCCTCCTTGGCCAAATTTCATATTCAAATTGAGCAACCCATACTTGTGCTTATTTGGAGCTTGTTCACAAGCTTTTGATCTTTTATTAAGAGCTTTGAGCTCTATGGACAAGAATTTCTACAAATTGAACTAGTTTGGTGGAGTCCTATCTCAAACCACCATTTGTAAGATATTTCTTGGACCCTTTTACTTTGTATAATATTGTACATTTACATTTGCATTTAATTTATTGCATGAGAGAGAAGAGAGAGAGTTATCTTACATGTTTCATGAGCAAATTTCAGAAAAAGATAAGGAAAAAGAGAAAATTGGTGAAAAGGGGTGCATTATTTCACGAAAAAGGAAGAAAAAGAAGGAAAAGACCAGAAGACGCCCGGATCGAGAGGAGGACGCCCGACCAAGACCCATGGGAAAGAAAAGGTTAAAACTGAAGGGGAATCCGTGCGGATTCGAGCAAATCCGCCCGTCCTGGACAATACGTCCGTCTTCTTCACGGGACGCCCGTCCCGTGTGTCATCCAGAAACAAGATTTTGAGCTGTGACAAAATCCGTGCGGATTGTTCATAATCCGCCCGTCCCGATCAAGCCGCGCATCCTAGGCACAATACGCCCGACTTTTCCCACTTCTCAGCCGAGGAAGTTTGCTGTGTTTGAATCCGAGCGGATTCTAGCAAAGACGCCCGTCTTTTTCTTCGACAATCCGCCCGTCCCGACAGAAATCCGCTCGGATTGTCCTGTTCCTTCGGATAAAACGGGTTTAATCCAACCTTATCTGTTCGGATTCCCTATCTCTTTTATATAATCACCCCCTTTCTCCCTCATTTCCTCACCTTACCAAACCCTAAAACACTCATCTCAATCCTCAAAATCACCCACCCATCCTCAAAAGCACCCCCATCACCAACATCCAAATGGCACCATTGATGAACACCAAAGGAAAGGCCAAGAAATTGGTTGAATGAATCGGGAAGAAGCACAAGGGATCAACCTCTTCAACGCCGCGAGAGGTAGTGCTACCAAGGAGCTCCCAACCCTTAATGAGGGGAGGCATTGAACAACTCAACCACTTTCAAGAGGTGCTCTTTCAATCCGACGACCACCACGAAAAATTTGTCGAGCTACTAGGTAAGAAGTACGAACCCACTCAATTTGTAGACACTAGGGTGTTGGAAATCCTTAAGATAAGGTACCCTACCGAGATGTTCTTTAATGGCCTTGGCATCGGGAAACTTTTCCATGCCCATGAAGAGACTTACCTTAGTCTCACCCTTGAATTCTTGAGTAGCCTTCGCATTATGGCAGATACCCACAACAATCTGGGCATGGAATTTAGGTTATGCAACCTTGACCATAGTCTTTCGCTTGAGGAATTTGCCTATGTTTTCGGTCTTGAAGTACCCACCGACTATACCGAAAAGCCCGATAATTTTGGTGTGGACTTTCTTTGGAAGGCTATCTCCGGGAGGGACTTTACCCATATAAAGCGTTGCTATACCTTTGCCATCCAACATCCGGTGATTCGATTCACCGAACGCTTTGTAGCCGGTTACATCAATGGGAGGTACGAACAAGATAGGTGTACTCTCATCGACTTAACTTTTCTTGAGTCCTATTTGAATGTTCGAGCGGTGAGGCGTTATAACTTTAATACGCCACTTGAGATACTTACTAGGTTCCATGATTTTGCTCAAGGGACCACCCAACTCAAAACCTTCGTGATGGGAGGTCTAATTACCATTTTGGCCCACCACCTTTGTCCCGGGTTCAATGCCCGAGGAACCTATATTCCCCTTGAGGGGAGGACTTTGATTGATGAGCACAAAGATCTTCCACGAATCACCGATGGTGTAACTACACTCAAGAAGGGAGTGTGGAGTGGCACACCAAGGGATGCACTTCAATGATCCTTGAAGGATGGAAGATACCGGGCATTGACCCAAGATTGAGTCCATACTCTCCTCCACCAAGCTACCTCCTTGATATCCAAATTCTTGATAATCCCCCTCAAAGGGAAGAGCCACACCGTCAACCACCTCGTGGAGGGGCGGGAATACCTATTCGCCCACCTTCCTACGTACCTACCCCGCCATACCCTACCCCATATACCGAATTTCGGCCGGCAATCCCCGGTAACCCGGGCATTAATAATTTGATGGCACTCATGAATAGAGTGGACCTTGGGGTGCATAAAGGGAGGGAAGACAACTACTTGGCCCTCTACCCCCAATACTATAACATGGCTCAACAAGGGTATATTGACCCCGATGGTCCTAAGCCCTCTTGGGCACAACCGGAGCTCTTGTTCCCAAATTATGGGGACCAAGCTTGGGGTCGAGGGGACGGAGGGCATTCTAGCCAAGGTGGAGGGTACTCGGGTCAAGGAGGAGGATTTGACCAAGGAGGATATTGGGGCCAAGCACCCGAATACGATCAAGCCGGGAGCTCTCATGGTTATGGCTATGATCAAGATGAGGATGACGAGTGAAAGAGGCCTACTTCACCACTTCCATTTGTATGATACCCACCCTTCTCTCTCTCTCTTTTGTATATACATTGCATTTAGTGTAGCTTTTGCATGCATTTTTATTATATTTCATATTGCATTTGCATTAGTTAAGTTCAAATAGTATAGTTTGCATTGTAATATATCTCACATGATTCATGTAAATAGTTGCATATAGATTAGAATTCATGCATAGTTACTAATGACCAAACCTATTTCTTTTCTACACTAGAAATAGTGTTTAAATCGGTTTGGGGAGGTTTGATCATAGGTGACCATAATTTACTAGAAATCATGCATCATATAGTATAGTTTAGATTGCATTCATTTGTTATATATGTCATATAGAATTGCATTTAGTTAGAGCATGCATTCATTCATACCATATCATTGCATTTGTACTTTCTTTCAAAAAAAAAAAAAAATCATAAATCCAAAAACATGTATTTCTTTTTCATTCCTACTCCTACATGTACATTGAGGACAATGTCCAAAATAAAGTGGGGGATGGGAATTTATATTTCAAAAATGATAAAAATTGAAAAATTTTGAAAAATCACAAAAATATGTCTTTTAATTTCATAAAAACAAAAACCATAAAAATTTGAAAAATTGAAAAATCCAAAAACAAGTTCATTTCCTTTGTAGTGTAGACTTGTATATATTGTTTTGTATATATTGTGTTTGTTCATCCTTTTTCACATTGATTGACTACGCCACATCCGAGACATGAGGATATTGAAAACCGCATGGTATGATCTTTCCAATCTCCTTTTTCCTCTTTATGTTAATGACTATGTGGCTTTATTTTGATTGATGCGGTAAAAATAATGTGAATTTAGGATTGCATTTAGTTTATTTGGCATATTAGTTGGTAGAATCATTTGCATTAGGTTGTATATGTGTTAGTTGCATCATGGCATGTAGTTGCATATTAGAAAATTTTGCGAAACCGTCTACTTGGGAAGCTTGACTAGTGTATATAGGCCCTAGTATATGCTTTTTATTCTTAAGACTTTGCTTGTTAGAATACTTGTAAAACACCCTAGGATGTGTCATGCTAGTATCCTTTGACCCATGGATTAAGGCCTAGTCAAGAGTACCTTGTGGTGTGATAACTCCTTGCCTACCGTTTATTCCAAGGTGACCCTTGAAACCATGCATACAACCATCATCCATGTTCTACCACATTTTTGTCATCAAAGGGAATGGGCACAAAAAGAAATCAATTTGAGTTCAATGAAATGAAAAGTGAAAGAAAGTTTGCAAATTGCATCAAATGAAAAGAGGAGCAAAAATAGAACTCCTATGCTTAAAATATAAGCCACTCTCACTACATATGGGGTGACTTTGAAAATGTTCAAAAAGAAATGCAAAGAAAAGTTGAAAGTTGTCAAGTGTTGAAATGCCAAAAATCAAAAAGAAATGGCAAAGAAAGTGTTCTCAAAATGTTATATGCCACAAGAAATTGGGGGGAAAAACAACAACAAAGCAAACTCCCAAAGTGAAACTCAAATATCTATTGATCCCTTTATCTATCGTATCCATTTTTGTGCATGGTAGAGAGGGGACGACCCTTTTTCTTGTCTAGGCAAGAGGGGGAATTCCGCGATCCTCCAGTGTTTCTAACACCATAGGGAGTCTATTCTTGACAAAAGCATTTAACGATTGAGGACAAAGGTACCCTAGCTTGACACAACTTGGAGGTGATTTATTAGTATCCTTCTAGGCTTAGTAGTTTGAAGAAATTGCATCTATGAAGGAGTGTGTACCCTTGAATTGCTTCCCTTGTAGATAATTTCTGCCACTTAGATGAGGAAAGTGGCTATTCTTTTGTAGATGCATCCATTACTTGATTTTGTGTGCTTAATGATTGGATGTGTCGCCATTTTGGCAAGACCCACCTTGCCTTGCAAGAAGGCATCCTACCTCATGGTTGTCTTGTTGTGAGTTGAAGGGGCAGAGTGAGACCCGCTAATTGTCTCATATCGGTTATGATATTAGGTTAGTTTAAATAAAGGTCTAGTTTTTGTCACCTCTTTACTCGGGACGAGTAAAGGTTCGGTTTGGGGATATTTGATGTGAACATTATTTGCGCACATTTAGTCCCCTAATTGAGCCTATTTTGCATACTATTATAACATTCTTTGGCCATTTTATCCGTCAAAACCTTCCTATTTGCTTTTCTATCGCATTTCATATGTTTTGTAGAAAAGGAGATAATAAGGCGGAAATTCCCGTCTTTCGTGCATATTTGGAAGCTACTTGACGATACTAGATGGACTAGTATGAAGAGGAAGCAAGGACTAAAGATCAATCCCACAAGAATAAAATGGAAGTGAACAAAAGGGAAGAAAAGAAGAAGAATTATTGCTGAAGAACAATCCGAGCGGATTGTCTCCAATCCGCCCGTCTCCTTACAGCACAATCCGAGCGGATTTTCTCCAAAGACGCTCGAATTGCACCCCCAGAATCCGCCCGGATTCCTTCGAATCCGCTCGTCTTCCATCAGCAGAATCCGCCCGTCCCGACCCCAATACGCACGGATTTCTTCACAGCATAATTTCGTCTTCTCCAACCTACAAAGAGAGAAGCCCTTCCTTCGAGAAATACCGGCTCCTCCCTGCTCCATTTAAAAAGTGTAATTACTAGTTTAGCCCTTAGTTAACCCTAATGCATCCACCTAATTTCTACTATAAATACCCCATTTGTAAATAATGAAAGGGGATCCTTTTTTAGCTAGAAAATCTATCCTTGGATTAGATTAGGAGTAGATTAGAATAGATTACTCTTTAATCTTTCCACAAATTACACATAAATCTTTCCATAATTATTGTTCAAGTTTATTATCCTATATATATATATATAAAACTGGGTTAGGAGAATTGTGGATTGACACGTGTCATGAAGAAAAACTTAAAAAAAAAAGGAAAAAAAATTATCTTTATATACTTAATGTGTTCATACGTCTCTATGCATCATTATTAGCAATAAACCAAGTGCCCATGTGAGATTGTGAGATACACGGATAAAGATGTAATGAAATTCTAGAAACTAAAATTAATACTCAGTCAACCAAAAATTAAAAGTGGAGCAAAGTATGTGAAGAAAAAATCTAAAAGTGGACCAGATTAATGGAAGAGTACATTTCAAAGTACAGATATGATACATCGTCCCTTAGAGAAACATTCATATAAATAGATGACCATTTTCTAACCTTCATCCCCGCACTTTTCCTCAATTATTTCTTCCTCTCACATATTCATATCAAACCTTTCAAACCTGCAAACATGTCAAACAAAAAATAAGTTGTAAGACTATATGTTTTTTACATGAAATTGCTTGAATGTTTAAGAATTCTCCCTATGTATATAAGGCCTCCGTTATCTACCCTTATTTTCAGTCTTCATACTATCCATAGTGACTAACCCTTTTTTTTTTTTTTGGAAATACCTGTTTGGTGTGGCCTCTACTCAAAGAGCAATTGTTCTACCACTACCACCATATTTTAGAAGTGGAAGATGCAAAACTATAAAGATTATACAACATATACACCAAGTGGTTTTTACAAAAAGGAGGAATGCCTACAGAACATCAGTGTGAATCAGCTTCGAGGCCTTAATTACAATATATTATATACATTTTGATATTGTTTACATATTTAAGGAGTACTTTTTATTTAAACATTACTTCATCTTCAATATAAAGTATGGAGCATGAATAAGATCGATGAAGATTCATAGTAAGTTGAGATTTTAATTTTTCACTCATATCTTTACTTATTTGCATTATTCTATAAAACTACATTTACACAAGTTCATTCCTTAATTAATTAAATATAGAATAGATGCATATAATCCACGGTGTAAACCAAGCAAGCAAGCCATTAATTGTTCCAATAATAGAGATCAACTTATACATTCAGCACAATTTTCAGCAAATGAAAGTGGTGAACAACATTCATTATATAAAGAGATGAAAACCACGGGCCATTGAATTGCTGCCTAACAAATTTTTTTCCCATATTCAATGAATGCTTTGAACAACTTTCTTGGAGTATATAAATAAATAAATTTTCAGTGTCTTTCCATATATTTTCCACCACAAAATAAACTTTTGTTTACTATTATAAATAGTACTGATTGTTGTCAATTGATCTCATGCATTGAGATTTTACAATTCCTTTAAATGACTTAGCATAGAAAAAACGGAAAAACAATTGCTTAGCAAACAAATTAAATCGCAAAGTAATACGTGAGATTTCAGTCACGATATGAGTATACGACAACCACGACCAGCGAGATTAAAAAGAAACATTAGAGTTCAACACTCTGACCAGGTAAATCGTCCCCTTATGTGTTCAAGTTACTAATTTAATCAAACATTTATAAAAAAAAATATAGTATTCAATATTCACGGAGATGGAATGCTATTTTCTCATTAAAATTGTAGAGAAGACTTATCATTATATTAATTGCATAAGATAATTCGCCATACCTGTATATTACGTTCGCCACTTGGTTTATCCGTGATTAGTGTCGAAGAGGCATGCTTAGTAAAATTAATATCAGCTGACTTCGCTTGAAAAAGTTTGTAATTGATCAAATAGATACACTATTAATGTATTAATCCCTCTTCCTTATCTCTCATAAAAACATTCATATGATTTAGAGAAAAATATATATAAGTTGAAATAAGTTTACATTAGTTAAAGTAGATAAAGTATAGGTTGGTATGTTTGTAATCAAAAGGAGATAGAACTTGGGATTTCTCACCAAATTAAAATTAGTACTGCATTACACATGACACGTGAGTGAAGCACATTCATAGCTTTGATATAATGCCAAGTGCCTACCAACACAAAATCTCATTATAGACGGTATATATCTGTCTATAATTAAAGACGGACCAAATACAATACCACATTTCTAATATGACAAACAATAAATGGAGTGGTGGGGGCAAAAAATGTCACTACTTTTAAGCTATTTTACCCGTCTTTAGTTATAGACGGATATATATCCATTTATAGCAAGACTAGCTGGTCTACCAAACCTATTCCGCTATTCGTAAATTATCTTATAACAACTTTTTCATATTGGGTAAACACAATTTATATGTTTAGACAGTTCTATACCGTTAAGCGGTTCATTTGTACAAAAAATCTGTGGATGCGCCACGTGTCCTATACAGCCTTAATAATAAGCATTAATTACAGCTAATCATTTAATGCGAGTATAATAAATGTTGTATAAATCACAGCAAAATATTAATTATAGTTTAATGAATTTATTATAAAATTACATAAAAAATTACCATAATTTGATTATAAATTTAGTAAAAAATTATTTTGATAAAAATTTCTAAAATGTAAATAATTACGTTCATTGCGAAAAATGCTTTCAATTGAGTATAATTTTGATTATATTTATTGAAATATTTTGATATTTTACATTTACGCAAAAAAACATTTTCAGAAAGTTAGATCATTAAATCCGGTAAGAAAAATATATTTGAGAGAGTTATTGTATTTATTAAAAATAAAATTTAAGGAAAACTACTACCGTAAGAGATAAGTTTTTATAGTGTGGGAATGAAAAAAAAATATTGTGAGAAATTGAATAAATGTGAGATTTTGATAGGTATAAATACTGTGATAAGGAGTATGTTTGTACACAGTAACACATTGATCGCGAGTACATTTAAATAATTAAAACCAAAAATAATGATTATTAAGTAATATAGTATTATAAACGACATTAAAAAGTAGAAAACACGTTACATTTTTCTTTAATATCTTCAATTAAATATGTATGCGTCAAGTATAAAATATTGATTATGACAACTAAATATTACTTTTAGTTAAATATTTTATATGTTATCTTTGAAGTTAAACCTCAAAAAAAAAATATTTGAGAAAGTTTAACCTATTTTATTTACAGGTAATTCATTAAACATCATTGTAGAAAAATAATATAATTGATAGTTGTTTAAAAAACAAAAGGTGTAAATTTCTTATAGATATGTTTGACACATAGCACTTGGAGCACACAATCAAAAGAATTGAATAAGTTGAGTTTGGACGATATATGTTTGATACATAAATATCACACATTACACATAAAAAATATAAATTACATAAAATTATATTCACATCATTTTGAACAAATATTAACTGATTCGGGACATAATGTATCGTTAAATAATATAATGTGAGAACTCAATGTTCATCGTTGCGTTATTCGAATAAATTTTATTTTAATTAATATGATATTAAATAAGTAACAAATTTATTTATAAAACGTTGATTATGCATAATTAATTATCACTTATTTGTATGTATTTTATTTTAAAACATTGAAGTTAAACCTAAAAAAATTAAATTTGAGAAAAAAATAATTTATTTTTATTTCTAAGTAAAAATATTAAAGATCATATATGAATTATATTATTTTCTTCAATTAAAATAATAAAATTTTAAAACAGGCCGCGCGAAGCGCGGGATACTACGTAGTTCAAGTTTATTATTGGGTAATTGAAGATTATTGGGTTATTATCGGGAGATTGACAACCTTCCATCAACAATCATGTTTCTTCTATTATCCTTGCTTTATTATTTGGATCATCTTAAGTTGGTATAATTCCTTTACTTTTTAATCTTTATTGTTCATTTCTTCATTCTATTATCATGTTTATACTTGTTGTGATGATTGACACCATTAATGACATGTTTCCCATGATAATGAGTGAGTAGTCTCTTAGCTAGGATTAGTGGGTAATTAAGGGAAACAAACATGGGGATTGATTCATGCTTAATCTAATATGTTCACATGATTAAATTGCTTGCTTGTTGTGATGTCAACTTTATGCACATGTTATGTTTGATGAAATGCTAAGCCTATGAATCCTTGCATTTTTACCATCTCTTATCTACTCAACTTGACTTGTAAGATATAAACCAACTCGAGTCTTGTTAGATCATGCATAGAAGTTGAATAGGAGGAAAGTAAGTCGACTTGTAGGTGTTGTACAATCTAATCGATTCGGCTCCGGGACCCAACTCTTCCTATGAACCGTAAGACATAAACCAACTCGGTTCCCCCACAACATTAATTGCTTGCAACCTTGTAAACATGTTTGTATGATCAACACCATGAATCCCCCATGACCCCATGATATCCTAGCACTTTTAATCAATTGTTTACATCTCTTCTTTTATTGCTTGGTTTACTATATTGCTTGCATTAGTTTAGACACAACTACAAACCCAACCAAATCGTGACACTAGCATAAATTGAGATAGATAGGCTTAGAACCCAAAGCACACCGTCGTATGGATCGACCTCGACTTACCACTAACTAGTTGTTTGTTGAGTATTATAAATGTGTTTGATTGGATGACCCGACGACATCGCATTCCACATCACAAGGATCACAAAGGTGTAAAGAAAGGTGAATTCCGACCTTCTAAGCTCCGGGATTTGCCAATAATGCGATTGATGCGAAGAACGTAGATTGTTATCTCTTTTGAAAGTAATTATGTTTGTAAAAGTGTTTTAAGAAAGTGACGGAAGGTTTATATATTAAATCGCATTATTAACAAAACCCAACAAATCATCCCCCCGTAAACCGGCTACTCGATCGAGTAGCTGACATACTCGATCGAGTGCCTCCTACTCGATCGAGTATCAAGGTTACTCGATCGAGTACCCAACAGGTCAGAAACTGTTTTAAAACGTAAAACACCCTTACTCGACAGAGTAAGGCCCACTCGATAGAGTACCCAGAGGCTCATAAAACCATAGTATTACAGTCTTCCCTCCTTGAAAAGAACTTCGTCCCCGAAGTTCAAACCATAACAAAACAAAACACACACTACTACACTCCCGACTCAACAACCAAAACAAAACTCAACATAAAACATGTTACTAACCCGAACTCAACCCGACTCCACCACAACAAACATACCGACACAACATAAAAAGGTATAAAAAACTCTTAAAAACTCTTCGCGATCATCTTCTACCCCCCTAAAAGAAATAAGGTTACGCCCCCGTAACCATACATACCTGATCAAAAAGGAAAAGGTAACGCTCTCTCATGGCCTCCTCTGCCTCCAATGTAGCTTCCTCAGTCTCGTGGTTAGACCAAAGGATCTTAAGCAAAACTGTCTCACCACTTCTAGTCTTCCTAACCTTTTGGTCAAGAATCTGCTTAGGCATCTCAAGGTATGACAAAGACTCATCTAGCTCTAAGCTCTCTGCCTCTATCACATGTGACGGATCACTCACATACTTCCGCAGCTGAGATACATGAAACACATTATGCACCCTCTCTAACGCAGCTGGCAAAGCCAAACGATATGCAACCTTTCCAACCCGCTCTAAGATCTCATAAGGCCCTATGAACTTCTGACTCAGCTTGGCTTTCTTCCCAAATCTCATAACCCCACGCATAGGGGACACTGTCAGAAGGACCTTATCCCTAACCTGAAACTCTATATCCCGGCGATGTAGATATGCATAACTCTTTTGCCTATCCTGAGCCGCTCTCATCCTTTCCCTGATCATCTTAATCTGTTCAACCATCTCATGTACCATTTCTGGTCCTAGAACCACTGCCTCAGCACTGTCGTCCCAACAAATCGGACTCCTACATCTCCTCCCATACAAGGCTTCGAACGGTGCCATACCAATACTAGTGTGATAGCTGTTGTTGTAAGAAAACTCTTTTAAATCCAACCTCTGTTCCCAGCTACCACCAAAGTCCATCACACAAGCTCGCAACATATCCTCAAGAGTCTTGATCGTTCTCTCAGTCTGACCGTCTATCGCAGGATGAAATACCGTACTCATCTTCAAAGTTGTTCCCAAAGATTCTTGCAACTCTTTCCAAAACCTTGAGATAAATCTCGCATCTCTGTCAGATACTATGTCCTTAGGGACTCCATATAGGTTTAGCACATTTTTCCGATAAGCCATAGCTAATTGTGCCTTAGTCCATGTATCTTTCATTGGCACAAAGTGAGCTGACTTGGTCAGTCGATCCACTATTACCCATATCATATTGTTACCCTGTTGACTCTTTGGCAAACCCACGATAAAATCCATAGAAATGGATTCCCACTTCCACTCAGGTACCTCTAAAGACTGAATCTTACCTTGTGGTCGTCGTTGTTCCCCTTTAAATCTCTGGCATGTCAAACAACGGGCCACAAACTCAGTTGTTTCTTTCTTCATCCCAGGCCACCAGAACGTGTTCTTTAAATCCTTGTATAGCTTGTCACCACCTGGATGTACTGAATATGGTGTACTATGTGCCTCTGTCATGATTGTCTTTTTCAGCTCCTCATCATTAGGGACACACCACCTACCATCAAACCTCAAACTACCATTTGTATGAATAGAGAATCGAGACACTATCCCTTTCTCTACTCCAGCTCTCTACTCAACTATCTTAGGATCCAACGCCTGTTTACCTCGAATATCGTCATAAAGATCAGGCTGCACTGTCAAATCTCCCATAGCATCCCCTCTCTGCATCATATGTATCCCAAACCTCCCCACCTCATCTCTCAACCTCATCAAAGATAAAGTTGTACACAAAGAATGTACACTCTTTCTACTCAAAGCATCTGCAACAACATTGGCTTTCCCTTCATGGTAGATAATATCCATGTCATAATCGTCAATCAGCTCCATCCACCTCCTTTGTCTCATGTTCAACTCCTTTTGAGTGAAGATGTACTTGAGACTCTTGTGATCAGAAAATACCTTAAAGGTCGCCCCATAAAGGTAATGTCTCCAAATCTTGAGAGCAAACACCACTTCACCCAACTCTAGATCGTGTGTAGGATAGTTCTCCTCATAAGGCTTCAATTGCCTAGAAGCATAGGCAATCACTTTACCGTTCTGCATCAACACACATCCCAACCCATTCTTTGAGGCATCTGTATAAACCTCAAAGTTCTCGATCCCTTCAGGTAATGCTAAGATAGAAGCTGTGGTCAAACGCTCCTTTAATGTTTGGAACGCCGTCTCACAACTCTCATCCCAACGAAACCTGTTCTCTTTCCTCATCAAAGCTGTCATAGGTCTAGCAATCTTGGAGAAATCTTTCACGAACCGTCTTTAGTATCCAGCTAAACCCAAGAAACTCCTGATCTCAGCAACTTTCTTTGGTGCTTCCCACTTTGTTACTGCCTCAATCTTTGCCGGATCCACAGCTACCCCATCCTTAGAGATCACATGCCCCAGAAAAACAACTTTCTCTAACCAGAACTCACACTTGGACAACTTAGCATATAACTCATGCTCCCTCAAGGTCTACAACACAATCCTCAGATGCTCCTCGTGCTCCTCCTTAGTCTTGGAATAGACTAAGATGTCATCGATAAACACCACAACAAACTTGTCCAAAAACTGTCTGAAGATTCTGTTCGTCAAATCCATAGACACAGCAGGTGCATTAGATAACCCAAACGGCATCACCACATACTCATAATGGCCATACCTCGACGTGAAAGCTATCTTTGGTAAGTCCACCTCTCTAATCTTCACCTGATGGTACCCCAACCGCAAATCAATCTTGGAAAAGCCTGATGCACCACTCAACTAATCAAACAGGTCATCTATCCTTGGCAAAGGATACTTGTTCTTCACCGTCACTCGGTTCAGCTCCCTGTAGTCTATGCACAACCTCAAGCTCCCATCTTTCTTCTTCACAAAAAGAACTGGTGCTCCCCATGGTGATACACTAGGTTTAATGTATCCCTTCTCTATCAGATCATCTAACTGCTTCCTGAGCTCTTCCATCTCTTTAGGACCCATCCGGTACGGTGCCTTAGAGATTGGCCTCGTCCCCGGTTTCAACTCAACCGTGAAATCTATCTCCCTCTTCGGTGGCAACCCCGGAATCTACTCTGGAAAGACATCTGCAAACTCACCCACCACTGGTATCTGATCAACCGTCGGACTCTCTATCCGGTCATCTCTCACATGGCACAAGATCAAAGGGCATCCCTTCCTCAGATAAGATTTCAAGGTCAAAGCTGCAATCAACTTAACTTTGGGTTTGACCACAAACCCACGATAAGACACACTAACGCCCTTAGGACCTCTCAAAGACACCTTCTTTTGATGACAGTCTATCTTAGCTTTATACTTTCCCAACCAATCCATCCCGACTATGATCTCAAAACCATCAAAAAGAAACTCTAGCAAGTCTACAGGTAGATCAACTTGCCCAACTATCATAGATACATCCCTATACAACCTCCCACATGATACATACTCACCCGAAGGTATAAAAACTTTCTCACTTACAGACTTATATACCCTCAAACCCAACCGTTTAACATGACTCGAAGATACAAACGACTGAGACGCCCCCGAATCAAACAAAACAAAGGTATGAATACCGTTAACAAGAAAAGTACCAGTGATAACATGTGCATCGTCCTCAGCTGCCTTCTTGTCCATCATGAACAGCTTTCCACTGGTCTTCTGTCCACCTCCCTGGACAGTACTAGCTGATGTGGTTGGCTTAGCACCCGACCCCTGATTGTTGTTGTTGTTCGTAGCTGGTTTCTGATAGGAATTACCGCCATTGAGGTTACCTCCACCCTGGTAGCTCTGACCTCCCCGGTTAGACTATGAGCCAGTCGGTCTATTTCTCGCATAACTCTGTGCCGACCCCTGAGAATAGCTCCCCTGAGCTGATCTCTGAAAAGCTCCAGGTACACTCGTGCACTCATGTCTCTTGTGGCCTACACCGCCACAGCCATAGCAGGTCATCCCCCAACTACCACTACCACTCATACGGCCACGCCCAAAGGAAGCCCCAGCACTAAACCCTGACCCAGAAGAAAATGCTCTAGCCTGATTGTGGTTGCCTTTCTTGTGGCTAGATTGGCCATCACCTTCACTCTCAGCCTTTCTTTTCTCAACTACTCTCTCTTGAGCCATCTCCACCAACCTCTCGGCTCTCCCAGCCCTCTCATAAGCTTCCTTAACATCAGTAAGGACTCCCACGGGTAACTTGTCCATGATCTTGGGGGTCAACCCCCTCTCAAACCTCAGTGCTAGGTTTTACTCACTCAAACTCATGTCCTCGGCATACCTAGACTTCTCATTAAACTGCTTGTAGTAATCAGCCACTGACATATCGGATGTCATCCTAAATCCATCAAAATCCTCCCTCAGCTTACTCCTCACATGCTCAGGTACAAACTCCTTCCTCATAGCCCTCTGAAACTCTTCCCAAGGTATAGCAGGTAAACCCTGCTTCGTGTACATCTCCCTAGCGCTCACCTTCACCTTGTCCCACCACTCACCAGCTGCTTCCCTCAAGTAGAACGCAGCTTGTTCTACTCTCATCTCATCAGGACAGTGTACCAGGTCTAGTATGTTCTCCATCTCACGATGACCATTGTCAAGAAGATTTGGCTCCCCGGTCCCCTTGTAGTCTTTTGGGTTAAACCTCTCTATATAAAGGCTGATCTTAGAGTGATCAACCTCCTTATCCTTTCCCACTTTCTTTTGGGCCTCCGTAAGAGCATCTTGATGCTTCAACATCTTTACTACATCGTCGATGTTCATGTTCTCAGCTCTCGCATACAAAGCGTTTTTCTTGGGCGGCATCTTGAAACTATATAAGAAAGGGTAGATATAAACATACGCACTATAACCCCAAAACTCAAAAATAGACTGCCCAGAACACACTCGATCGAGTGCCTAAACCTACTCGATCGAGTAGAGGCTACTCGATCGAGTTCCCACTATACTCGATCGAGTGCCCCGACCTCAGACCCAAAACAGACCTTCTGATCTCTAACATACTCGATCGAGTAGCACAACCACTCGATCGAGTGACCCCCTACTTGATCGAGTGCCCTATATACTCGATCAAGTACCCAAAAACACGATTCTGGTTATAAACATCAAATACCCACTCGATCGAGTCAGATCCACTCGACCGAGTACCTCACCTACTCGATCGAGTACCCCCTACTCGATCGAGTCATGCTGACTCGTATATACTACCCGCATGTTATCTCTCATATCCCACATACTATACAACTTTATAAACTCAACGTTATAACCTAACTACGCATGTGATCCAACACAACTCCTCGTTCAATCAACAAAACAACTATTTCATGTTATCAAATGCCACATAATAAAAACAAACATCATGCTTCTTATACAAACCACATATATATATATATATATATATATATATATATATATATATATATATATATATATATATATATATATATATATATATACCTCACTAACTTTTCAATCACGCTTTCGATCTCTACTCCCAACATCCAACAATTCACAATACATATATCGTCACATTACATACAAACTAGTAAACATCACATACGACTTTGACATATACCCCCCCATGTGACCGGTTCAAAATTGTAGGGCGAGTTCGCGACATTAGGACGTCTCCCAAGCTTTTGCATTAGCTCCTACAACCATTACCCCGAGATCATTTTAATTGACTCCCTATATTCATTAGATTCAGTGGTTACAGGTTTCAGGATCGTCGCTCTGATACCATTTTGTAACACCCCCATACTCCAAGTGCCTTACCAGGACCACCCAAGTATAAAGATGTTAACATCTCGGTTCCCCGAGGCAATGATAATCATAAGACAATAACGAAACAACATTTAAATAGTATATGTTTAGTGAATAAGATACAATACAAAACCAAATACCAAAATACGGTTACATGTTCTCAAAACCAACTGTCTACTCAACTAAATGAAATGTTTAATAAACTACTCGGGCTACAGCGGAAGACTCTATCATCTGAAAGTGGCACATCCCAGCTATCCCTTGTAAATCGACTAATACCTGCTCAACGACTGCTCACCATCCCCGAATGGATCACCACAGTTTTTAAAACAATAAATGGGGTCAGTACTAATCACACAATTTATATAATCCAACAACACAACAAACAACACAGCTCAATCATCACAGATATACTCCGAACTCCATCACCAACTCCACAATACTGACTACACACTAAAGTGTATAGCCCTGCCAGAGTGCTCATCGCAACAGGTCACTCCATGCCACCAGTGGGGGACCGCAGCCGTTCCCACCAAATCCCCGCTCATCTCCGTTGAGCGATAAACCCAAATTCCTTAATGTGCACATCGCTTATGTGGCGGGTTCCACAAAAGGCGAATAATGGGCGTGAAGCCACTTCCGCAAGTGACTCCACTCAGCCAGGGACGCCCCCCGAAGAACACAGACAGATACAAACAATCACAACTAATGAATAGCAATCAACACCAACAACCGTCACAATACTCGTATGATAACAATCAACAATCACAAATCACCACCAACACATTATGGGACTAATACTGAGTAGGGAAACCCTACCTGGAAAGCAACACAGTCAGACGATCTCAACAGCTGTTATCAAAAGGCTCTTCTACGAATCCTCCTCCTAACATACAATCATACAATTACTACCAATCAAGAAACACAACAAAACCCCCAAATCCCCAAATTAGGGTTTAACTAACTTTAACGAAATACCATAAAAACAGTACGTAGATCTTACTCTCGACGCAAGGATCACAAAGGTGTAAAGAAAGGTGAATTCCGACCTTCCAAGCTCCGGGATTTGCCAATAATGCGATTGATGCGAAGAACTTAGATTGTTTTCTCTTTTGAAAGTAATTAGGTTTGTAAAAGTGTATTAAGAAAGTGACAGAAGGTTTATATATTAAATCGCATTATTAACAAAACCCGACAAATCATCCCCCCGTAAATCGGCTACTCGATCGAGTAGCTGACGTACTCGATCGAGTGCCTCCTACTCGATCGAGTATCAAGGTTACTCGATCGAGTACCCAACAGGTCAAAAACTGTTTTAAAACGTAAAACACCCTTACTCGACAGAGTAAGGCCCACTCGATAGAGTACCCAGAGGCTCATAAAACCGTAGTATTACATATTAGACTACCGTAGTGAACCGAAATCCCGACATGTTCCCTCTTTATTGATCAATCTTATTCATATTTTCTTGCTTTTACTGCTCTTTCTTTACTACTCTTTCCCTTAAGCCTTTTTAGTTTAGAAAACCAAATTCAAACCCTCATTTGTGACCAAATAGACGGACCTTTAACAGATATCTTGCCTCCCTGTGGAAATCGACCCGACTTCCCTAGCTATATTAGTTAGTGCCAATTGGTTCTTTTTGGTAGGTACACAACTAGCATGTCACCTCCTAACTCTCATATAAGAGGACAAAGAGCCATCTGTTTACTTGCCTCACAATTCATGATAAACTAAGAGCAACTATGCAAAAGAACACCCGAGGGGATCCTTCTCCTTTGCATTGACCACAACAAAGCCAAGAAAGTCATGGAAGAGCTTCTGTGGGAAATAATCTGTATACTTCCCTTAATTTAGAAGGATTATAACGATTTAACAATGATGATGAAAGTTCATAAACAAAATACATAAACAAAGTATAGGGATTCAGAATTAACCTTCGGTCCTAGCAAATATGGCCTAAGAACAATATCAAAATTGATATTCACCTATTAGTTGCACCCAAGACGATATGAGATATGACCTTTGATTATGCTAGAATCGATCTAAAATTTTCTGTAAAATTTAGTTGTTTTTGTGTTCTTGTGATGAGAGAGAGGAGGCAAGGTCAAGAAAAAGCATTAGGGTAGAAATAATTCTCTCCCTTTCTTTTTATACAGACTGAAACTTGGAGTCAATTAGGAAAGATAAATCTCTCCTAATTTTCGGCCAAGCTGACCGAAATAAGGAGTAAAATTCTCCATATTTTTGGTCTTTCCAAAAATATATAATATGTGTTGAATTGTCATCTAGTGAGGATCGAACCCATGACCTCTTGGTATGTGTACCCTCACTATTACCACTATGACACATTCATCTTGTTGATCTTAAATACAACTGATTATATTTAATTACGAATTAACAGATTAATTCGTCCAAGCTAACATTATATACATTTAATTAAATATAACTTATTATATTTAATTTACGAATTGACAGTTAATTCGTCTCAACTAATATTATTTAATTTTCATTAAATAATTATCTCATCAACACATTGACTAACTTTTTAGTCATATTGGGCATCAATGTAATTATATTTCTATAACCACATTTCTCAAACACATCCTATAGGTGTGACCTTTAGGGACAAGTTGATCACCGCCATCTGTATGATAATAACGTCAAACTTTCTAGCAAGCCAACCGTTATTAGGTAAACGTTAATCAACTGATTAAATATACGAAGTATACCCTTGTGAACCTGTAAGAGATTTACAAATGTTATCACACTAATTTGTGGAGGACAAAAGCTCCAACAGCTCCACGACGGAGAATGTGGCCCTCATATGAGCGCAATGATGCTAGCCCGAAAAATCATGCGATTAGGCTACTATTAGACCACCATGGAAGCCGATAGCAAAAACTACGTCAAACATTGCCGCAATTGCCAAATCTTCGCCAACATACAACACATACCACCATCCCTTTTATACACCATGACAGCTCTAGTAAGGTTTGATTTCTCCGTTCGGACACACCATTCAATTGAGGTGTTCCAGGTGGAGTTAACTGTAAAACGATCCCACGGTCTTTCACGTGTTGATCAAACTCATTTGAAAGATATTCGCCACCCCGATCTGAACGGAGTGCTTTAATCTTTCTACCCAGTTGGTTCTGTACCCTATTCTGGTATTCCTTGAATTTCTCAAAGGACTCACTTTTATGCTTCATTAATTAGACATATCCGTATCTACTCAAATCGTCCGTGAAAGTGATAAAATATCTATAGCCATCTCTAGCGGTAATTGACATAGGTCCACATACGTCCGTATGTATGAGTCCTAATAGGTCACTAGCGCGCATTTCAACACCTTTGAAGGAAATTCGAGTCATCTTGCCAATGAGACATGATTCACACATGCCATATGTAGAAAATCCGAATGCGGGGATAGTCCCATTATCGACGCGTTTCTTCACGCGTTTCTCATTTATGTGTCCCATTCGACAATGCCATAGATAGGTTTGATCTTTGTCACCAACCTTTAATTTCTTATTATTCATGTGTAATACTTCCGTGGTTTGATCTAAGATATAAATTCCATTCATGGAAACTGCTTTGCCATAAATCATTTCATTAAAAGAGAAAATACAACTATTATCCTTTATTGAAAATGTAAAACCGTCTTTAGCAAGTACAGAAACAGACATAGTATTCTTAGATAAACTGGGTACATAGTAATAGTTATTTAAAGATAACTCAAAACCACTAGGGAGTTGGATTACATATGTTCCCTTCGAGGCAGCGACAACTCGTGCTCCATTCCCACTCGCAGTCCACATCACCTTTTTCGAGAGGTATGATGTTCTTTAGGCCCTGCAAATGATTACACAGATGAGAACCACAACCAGTATCTATTACCCAAGTTCCGAAACTTGCATGGTTAATCTCAATCATATGAATATAAGATGACATACCAACAGAACGACGCGGTGCGCTTTGATGTCCTCACGGTAGACGGGACAGTTCCTCCTCCAATGTCCATCTTGTGACAATGGTGGCACTCTATGTCACCGCCCTTGCTCTTTGTCTTGCCCTGTGAGCCACTAGTCTCACCAGGCGCACTCTTACCGTTTCCTGGCTTCTTAAACTTTGGCTTATCTACAGCTAGGTCGCCATGAGCCTTGCCCTTACCTTTACCTTTGTAAATCGTGAGAACATCCTGCTTCACGCTCCCACTCAATTTCATATCCTTCTCGGTCTGTACGAGAAGGGAGTGTAGCTCATGAGGACTCTTTTTCAAGTCATTCATATAGTAGTTCGCCCTGAAAAGGGCAAAACCATCGTGAAGAGAATGAAGCATTCGGTCAATGACAATGCTCTCACCGATTTTACAATTCAAAGGTGACTCCGACTTCTCGACATTCTCAATCATGTGAAGAATGTGTGGGCTAACCGGTTGGCCCTTTTGGAGTTTCGCATCAAAGAAGCGACAGGTATGCTCATAGGTAACGATTCTCGGTGCCTTTGAGAACTCGTTAGTGAGCGTGGTGAAAATCTTGTTTCCACCTTGGGCAATGAAGCGTCTCTGCAAATTGGTTTCCATTGTAAAGATGAGTACGTTCTTTATCGCACCCGCTTCCATAACGAAATCACTATAAGCGAGTGACTCATTGACTCCTGCATTTGGGCCTGGGTTGACCGGTATTGGCTCAGTTAAATACCCGAGCTTACCGTCGGCGATGGCGACATTCCGTAGTGCCGCCTCCCGATCCGCAAAATTGGACCCATCATTCTTCGATCGAGTGGACCGATTCATTTGGTCCATAAACATTTTTAGCCAGGACGAACGATCTAGTGTGGCACTAGGCATTGGGATTGCGTTATTTCCAGCCATTTGTTGTAACAGTATTATTGATAATAAACGTGTTCTACACTGCAAAAGAAGAATAAAATAATAAGCATGTGCATCGTTTTTATTTTAAGTCTAATGAACTAATGTCATAACGCGAAGACTCAAAAACATTTATACAATTGACCTCCCTCAAGAATTATATAAATGACCCCAAGACTCAATTATCCGTAAATTGATAAGCTAACCTTTTAGCTAATTCTACCGTTAGAATTCTTGGTCGATAAATTTCTGTAAATTCTATCTATAGTCCATCATAATCACGAGAAACTCTTCAGACTATGATGTTGAGGTAAACTAAGTCAACACAACTACTTACCCAACGTAGAAGGGGTCATATTAGGCCTACCGACGAAGAAGGGATTCATAGATGTTTGCCCTTATAAAGACTAATCTCAATTTCCGTTTTAGAGGAAGATCCCATCAACTTTATTTTAATTCATTTTAAGTGAACTATAATCTAGCATGCGAGAATGATTAAACTAAGGTGATGGCTTAAAGGCTGTGACATCTGCATGCCCATGAAAACTAACATACAACCTATATGAGTCAATTTTCATGCATTTTAGTAGTAGGTGGTTTGGTTTTATGCGGAATATGATGCATAAAACTAACAGGTGAATGAAAAGCAATAAGAATGAAAACGCAAAAACAGTAAAAGTCCTAGTGTGGCCTATCCTATCAAAATGAACAATAAATACAAGTTTGGAATCCATCCTTGGACCCGAGAAGTTTGTCTTGATGTTCCATCTTGATCCATGTAACGGGAGTGAGCTTGAATCTTCATCTTTAGTCTTCTTAGAAATTACAATAAATAAAATTACATAATTGACCTATTTATTACATTCTAATTTCAAAAACCCAAAACTAAAATAAAGGAGATTCGAGATCTCATAATTACATAAAAAATCATGTTTCCTTCATTACGAAAACATAATTTGACTAAGGCCACACTAAGTATTACAAATTACAACCGATTGCAAAATTAAATATGTAAATAAAATTCATTCATTCGATTCATTCAACAAAATTAAAAGCATCAACTAAAAATAAATTAAACACACATGACACAATTCATTAATTATGTTGATTAATTTATCCAAACCACCTATTTAAATTAAATTAAGTGACAATTCCGCAATTTAATCACATTAATTTCATTTCAATCCATATTAAACTTGTAATATGAATTCTATCCGTCAAAATTTTAAACCGCTTTAAAATAACTCGGTATCTTTAAATTGTGAACGGATTCACAATAACTAATTGGCCAAAATAAAATAAAAAACAAAAACCAATTATAAATTGGTCTCGGCTGAAAAATAAACAAATTTTTTTTTATTATAATATCAGCTCCACACGGCCGAAAAAAAACAGCTTTTTTTTTATTTTTTATATTCGGCAATTAGGAAAAGGAAAAAAAAACTTTCCATAATTTTTTTTTTCGGCAATTATGGCAAAAAAAAAAACAAGAAAACCAAACTTTCCTTTTATTTATTTTTTTTAATCTCGGTTCACCAAAAAAAAAAACAAAACAAAATTTTTTTTTTTATATGGCAAACCCTAAAAACGACCTCCCCTTTTTTCTTTCTTTTGCGGCAATTAGCCCTAAAACAAGATTTGATGACTAAATTGTTTACCTTTGCTATTAGAACATGATTAGCATATGAAATAATAAACATGATTAATTTATATGCCAAAAACTATATAGCAAAAACAATCTTTTTATTATAAACATGACGATTCCATTTAATTTTAACTTAATCTGCATTAAATCAAAAACTATCAATTCTTCATATGATAATTTTAACTGATTAAAAACAATAATATGAAAAATAAAATGGAAAAATATCATCAAACTAAAAGAACAAAAAAAGGGCAGAAGAAAAAAAAAAAACAAATCGGCACAAAAATTTTTTGCCGAACCAAAAAAAATTCGAAACCCTACAAATTTTTTTCGAAAATTTTCATTGTTCACATACAAATTTATGAAAATCATCAAGATTAAAATCGTGGCCTAGTGCTCTGATACCACTTGTGGGAAATAATCTGTATACTTCCCTTAATTTAGAAGGATTATAACGATTTAACAATGATGATTAAAGGTCATAAACAAAATACATAAACAAAGTATAGGGATTCAGAATTAACCTTCGGCCCTAGAAAATATGGCCTAAGAATAATATCAAAATTGATATTCACCTATTAGTTGCACCCAAGACGATATGAGATATGCCCTTTGATTATGCCAGAATCGATCTAAAATTTTCTGTAAAATTTAGTTGTTTTTGTGTTCTTGTGATGAGAGAGAGGAGGCAAGGTCAAGAAAAAGCATTAGAGTAGAAATAATTCTCTCCCTTTCTTTTTATACAGACCGAAACTTGGAGTCAATTAGGAAAGATAAATCTCTCCTAATTTTCGGCCAAGCTGACCAAATAAGGAGTAAAATTCTCCTTATTTTTGGTCTTTCCAAAAATATATAATATGTGTTGAATTGTCATCTAGTGAGGATCGAATCCATGACCTCTTGGTATGCGTACCCTCACTATTACCACTATGACACATTCATCTTGTTGATATTAAATACAACTGATTATATTTAATTACGAATTAACAGATTAATTCGTCCAAGCTAACATTATATACATTTAATTAAATATAACTTATTATATTTAATTTACGAATTGACAGTTAATTTGTCTCAACTAATATTATTTAATTTTCATTAAATAATTATCTCATCAACACATTGACTAACTTTTTAGTCATATTGGGCATCAATGTAATTATATTTCTATAACCACATTTCTCAAACGAATCCTATAGGTGTGACCTTTAGGGACCAGTTGATCACCGCCATCTGTATGATAATAACGTCAAACTTTCTAGCAAGCCAACCGTTATTAGGTAAACGTTAATCAACTGATTAAATATACGAAGTATACCCTTGTGAACCTGTAAGAGATTTAAAAATGTTATCACACTAATTTGTGGAGGACACAAGCTCCAACAGCTCCACGACGGAGAATGTGGCCCTCATATGAGCGCAATGATGCTAGCCCGAAAAATCATACGATTAGGCTACTATTAGACCACCATGGAAGTCGATAGCAAAAACTACGTCAAACATTGCCGCAATTGCCAAATCTTCGCCAACATACAACACGTACCACCATCCCTTTTATACACCATGACATCACCCTGGCCTTTCTCGACCTGGGGCATCGACATCATCGGCAAAGTAAATCCGATAGACACCAAAGGACATTGATTTGCCCTCGTCGCAATCGACTACTTCACCAAATGGGTAGAAGCACAATCCTATGCAGTCGTGACCGCCAAACAAGTGGCCAAGTTCATCCAAAACAACATCATCTGCAGATATGGGGTACCCCATGAAATCATCAGCGACCAAGGCTCCCACTTCTGGGCCGAAACGCAAGCATTATTGGACAAATACAAAATCAAACATCATTCATCCCCCTATCGGTCCGAAACCAACGGAGCGGTAGAGGCAGCAAACAAAACACTCGTCACCATCATCAAAAAGATGCAGGATAATTACCACAATTGGCCGAGCAAACTCTCATTCGCACTCTAGGGATACCGAACCTCCATTCGAACACCAACAGGAGCAACACCCTTCTACTAGCATACAGTATGGAGGCAGTAAAACCAATGGAGTTGGAAGTTCCATCTCTACGCATCCTACTAGAAAGTCAAATCCCTGAGGCGGAATGGACCTGTCGAAGGTTCGAGCAACTCACCCTCCTAGATTAACGGCGACTCAATGCCTTGCACAACGTTCAACTATACCAACGACATATACAATGGGTATTAAACAAAAAAGTCAAACCCAGAAACATCAAAGAAGGCGACTTCTTCACAAGAACCTTTCTTATCCAAAGCTTGGACAATCTCACAGAGCAGTTGCCAAGATGGATCCCACCCATGCTCCATTTGCTCGACAACATGAATGAGGGTCATGCTACCATACCACGTTGGCCCCTCCTTCTTCAAAGAATCAACAAGGAGGTAAGCATGCATTAGGCAAAAGGGAAGAGCCCTTCTCCTAGCCAACTTCAAAATATTGGCATCCAAGCGATTGGAAAAGTTGTTCATAAGAAACAAAAAATCAACACCATGAGGAGCAAGAAGGAAGTTCACTTGGCTCGTCGACAAGCCTAGCATGGAACGAAACTTCTCCTTATAGAACAACCAAGTAGGAGGAAGCACCGGAGTATAACTCAATCACCCTCCAATAGCACCCACCTCTTCTGCAAGAGGGAAAATTTCACCTTTCGGGAAGACGAAAACATGATGTTTTGCATCCTAAAAATGAGAGCATGCATCAAGGAACGAGGATTGCACCTTGACTTGACGAAACACCAACAATTGACCAATTCCCATTACAACGATTTAATACTTCTCGGGAGGCGATAAATCCCGACACCAATGTCGCAACCTATCTTCGAAAGTATCCATGAATTGTTTTTGTAGAAGAAGAAGAGAAGGTTTTCATAGAGATGTTTTGTGTTGTGGATGATGAAATAATGAAGCACAAACCTCGCTATTTATACGAAACAATCAGCGTCTTTTTCTCAAAAAGAGAAGGAGGTCCCGTGCATCGCCCAGGAACTCGCGCCTCTTTAGGCTACATATAAGGATTCGCACCTTGGCTTGTCCTTGTTAAGTTGCGTTTCTTCCTGACACCTCTTTCTTCTCACCTTAGAGTTCGCGCCTCTTTAGGCTTACCCAGAATTTATTGTGTTTTCTCACACTCACATTTTCTTGAACTCACGTCTTACGAAAACCGACACGGTTTTCATGACTCAGCTTTAAACATACGGGTTTTTCTCTTCTTTTTTTGAGGCGGGGAGGACTAGTCGCCCTGATCCGCGACAGATCGTTTCCATGTCAGTCGAAAATTTTGAAAAAATTTTCGCATTTCCGCAAAATTGATACATGACTTCCATTTTTCTCAAATCGCTCTTGGAAATTCGAGTCTTGATCTCGTGAAATTCAAAATCAACACACTCACAAAAATACTTTTGAAATTCATTCATTGCGGTTTGAGTTTCTATTCTTTTGTTGCAAATCAATTTTGACAAAATTCGATGCGAATTTAATTCAAACTCGATTTGATTTTTCATCTCGAATAATTTCAAAACAATTCCATTTGAAAAATCCAAGCTTGACGTCTTGTCGCGGAATTTTCAAAATTCATTTTCAAACAAGCAATTTAAATTTTAACTTCGAGTCATCGTGGTTATTATTGTTTTCAACAAATACTTTGCATGTTTACGTGTACGCGTATGTGCGACCTATTGCCTGTTTTCTCCAGTAACGATGCAGGAGTAAATGCCAAAGCAAATGAAGAATCAGCCGTTAACCGCGCTTCTCCGATACAAAAAAAAAGCAAAGCACAAACAAACTACAAACCAAGAGGCCATATATACAAAACCGCCTCACGAAAAATACATCTACACACACTTGATACCAACGACTGACCAAACAAACAGGGTCCAATACAAATACATATCATACAAACACTGGCCTAAACAATGAACTCGGGGCTATCCACCACCTACCAAACCAAGCACTCCTCGTCCCTCCGACCAGAAAAGAAAGGGAGCAACATGAAAGGAAAAGGAGTAACAGCGGAAGCAGAGGAGGTTACCATAACGATAACCCCTCCTTCCTACTCCAAGACAAAAAGAAAGAGAGTGTCTAGCAGACTTTGGACAGCGCGATGATTAGGAGCCGTGACACAGTGCAACGCCCCGATATTATCCCCAATCATCAGAATTCAGTGATGATTGAGAGTCACAATACAAGACGTCGCCCTGATGTTGACCCCCAATCATCAGACGCCCCTCCATCTGCAAGCGTAGGTCACTGATCAGGACTCAGTGACCTACCTTCGAGCCTCACTCGTAGCCAAGCCAAATGGATCTCCTAGATCCTCCTCCACCTGGGTCTTCCTCCTCTCGAGTCCAGCGCCTAGCAGACCCCGAACACTCACCTGAAACCCAAAGCAAAACCAACGTCAGTCGAAATTTCATTACAACGGCCCAAAACAGACAAAACCCCCCAAAAAAAACACACCTGCAAACACAAAACAAAATCAAACAATAGCAAGGGCAAACCCGCCCAATCCCATCCAGCACAAAAAACTCACAAAAAAGACGACTCGCCCTTCTTTTAAAGCAAAAGACGAGTCAAAATAACGACAAAAAAAACACACACAAAAACAAACAAACACCCTCAGTCTAACACAAGGCCTGCAAAAAAAAACAATAAACAAAAAATATCCGCACGTCCCGGCCGGACATTTTACAAGGCTCCAAAAGCAATTTTACGCCAAATTGAGCGCAAACTGGTCGAAAATTCAAATTACGGCCACAACAATTCAACGTAACTCGATCATGCCCCAGGACAACCTAAACTATCGTTAAGGTCTATTCGAAGCAATGTGTCTCAGTTCGAGCCCAAACAGGCGCTTCTTTTGTCAGCATAAGACAGCTTGATAAAGGCAAAATACGAAATTTCGCCCCTAGCACACAACGAAGGTTTAACATAGCAAAGACGGCCTTCCCCGACTACAATGCAACCTTGTGGGGCACACAACTTAAGCAAACAAGCACAACATTGCGAAATAAAACAGTTTTTACACCTCATTCGAGTTTTTCGCACCTAGGGAGAGGGAACGGGGACCAAAATACAAAAGAAAAGCACCCCTATACTTCTAAACAGATTTTTACCTAATGCAAGCATCAATTCCACTCGAAAATTGGCAAATCAAAAATGCCCAAATCAATTTCAAACGAATTAAGGTTTCGTCCCAATTCAATCAACAAAAAGGCAAACAAATTCAAGTGGAATCAAAAGGATTTATATGCCTTGAGATGACATGATGGCAACTGCACGAATCCAAGCAAGAAAGTAAGATAAAAAATGGCGATTTTTGAGAGCTTATGTGTGATTGTGTCGAAGAAGATGATGCGAAAGACGAGCAACCCATTCTCGCTTCTTTTTACAAAAAAAGGGGAAGCCCCTTATGTCGCCCAGGGCTCGCGCCTCTTTGGGGTGACTCTGTAAGTTTCAGCAAAGTTTTGGGCTTTGGGCCATACGCATAATCACCGTTTTTGGCAAATGCAATGACGGGATTAAAAACCGTTATTTTCACAAATAAAATATGGTGAAATTCAAATTTCGCAGTTTTCACAAATTTCAAATGATGGAATTAAAAGCCGTTATTTTCAAACACAAATAGCGAATGGCGAAATTCAAACTCGCTATCCTCAGCAAAAATTTCAAATGAGGGAATTAAAAACCGTTATTTTCAAACACAAATAGCAAATAGCGAAAGTAAAATTCGCTATTATCATAACAAAAATTTTCTACAGAAAATAGCAAATAGCGAAATCTCAAACTCGCTATTCTCTGCAAAAATTTCAAATGACGGAATTAAAAACCGTTATTTCCTCAAAAATAGCAAATGGCGAAATTTAAATTCGCTATTTCTCACCAAATTCAAGGATATCGAAATTAAAAACCGCCAATTCAAACAAAAATAGCAAATAGCGAAATCCCAAACTCGCTATTCTCAGCGAAAATTTCAAATTACGGAATTAAAAACTGTTATTTTCTCAAAAATAGCAAATGGCGAAATTCAAATTCGCTATTTCTCACCAAATTTCAGGATAACGGAATTAAAACCCGTTATTTCAAACAAAAATAGCAAATAGCAAAATCTCAAACTCGCTATTCTCAGCAAAAATTTCAAATGACGGAATTAAAAACCGTTATTTTCAAACACGAATAGCAAATAACGAAATTCAAACCCGCTATTATCAAAATATTTCCAAGTTCCAAATGGCGAAAATTCAAATTCGCTATAATCACAAATTTAAAACGACGGCAATTAAAACCGTTACTTCTCTTCAAAATTCAAAATTACAAATGGCAGTAATAGAGGTCGTTATCTGCAAGAGCCAGGCCCAAGTTACAAAAAGTCTATCTCTTCCCAGCACCGCAAACATCCATTATAAACACCAAAAATTTCTCGGCAGAACCCCTAGAAACCTCCGTACGGAGTCATCCTCTAGCAGACTGGCAAAAAGCAGCAACGAGTGAGCGTCAACAAAGTGAAATCTAGCACCTTCCACCACCTCGACATTGACATCGCTCCCCATTGGGTCGGTTGCACAAACAACCTCTTGAAATAGGCCTGATGATTCAGGCTATTTCCCGTAGTCGGTTGGACAACCAAACACTTGAATGGACTCAATCCATTCCATTTCATTCCAAAGTCCCCTAAATACCGTGCATACATTGCACGGGGTCAATACTAGTTCTCATATCAATCAAGCTCACAAATGGGCCTATAATCTCAATACCACAACACATCCTCATCTCCCAAACTCTCACTCTCTATCTCCAAACCCATTTTCCTTCCTTCCACGCACCACCTTATCCAACTCCTCATTCTCCTCCTTCAATGGCCCCTAGCTCAACACTCCTCCATTAACACACCACCTCCCTTCAACCATGGACCTCTCTCTCTCTCTCTCAACCTCCTTCAAACCTTTCCCAAAATCACTCCCCATTGGGTTTGTTGGACAGACTCTAAACTTTTTCCGACGGCATGTCCTTGACTCGAATCCCCGAGTCGCCTCGACGTCGCCCTTCCTGACGGCAGGTCTTTGGCCCAAATCCTTTTGACCGCCTCGACGTCTCTTTGGTCTCCAGGTTGTAATCTTCGATTGACCTGGAGTGTTTTATGTGTTTGATTGACAAGTTATAAAACTACGCGTCGGAAAAGTAAAAAAAACGATTTCTAATACGAAAACATTTCAACAATACCAGAAGTGTTGTATGCATGACGATGGGGTTGCAATGACACTAACTAGAGTCATAACCGACACCGGACCAAAAACCGACTCAAAATTCAAATCCCGGTTCCAACAACGAGTCAAACACAAAAAATAAACCTCACAATGCTTCCATGCTAAGTATACCCGGTATACTTGATGGTCAAGTATAACAATCATATCCTACAAAACCTAGGATAGAATAAACCACAAATTCAAATTGGAGATAGTGACAAGACAACTCAAAGACCCGCGGACATGCTCGTGCCTCTGCAAGGAGCTTTTACAGCCACGTCGCCCAAAACACACACCACCATTCAAATCCTCTATAAATACCCCTCAAATGCCACCATTTGAAGGTACGCGAGAGTCCGCACCTTCTTTTCTCTCTCAAATATCTAGACCCCGACTTCTCGAGTCAACAACAGACACGTATTTTCGACCTACCGATTGAAAATACGAGCCTTACACATTGTTTGGTACTGTCATCGTGCATTAAATCACTTGGCTTACCACTTCGACCAACTACACCATCACTAAAGCAAAGCAACACTCCATATTTTACAAAAATGGTTTTAAATCGAGTATTCTGACTTACAAGTTTTTGCACTTTGTCGATTTCTCGTCAAGCAACCTAGCATGTAAATATGAGGGTGTAATTAATCCTTTTCTTTCATGTTCTTTTTAACTGCTTTCATGACTTTAACATGATAAAACATGCATTACATGATCCAAAATACGGATTGCTCGAGCCAAAAACGAGTTTTGACTGGAAACAGAGGCTGGTAGTCACCACTACCAACCTCGCGCCTCTTTAGGCACCCCGGGCCAGAACTCAAATGTGTTTGAGTTTGTGTTTTTTCTATTTTCATTTCTTATTTGCAATCGATTTTTACAATTTTAAATATTTCAAATCGTTTTTATGATGAGCATTTTTAACCATAAATTACATTCACCCTTGGTTCCTTATACCATTATGGTTTAATCCGTGACTCGGTAATATTATTTGGTTAATTACATTTTAAAGGGTATTTTAAAGCCCACTTATTCATTTGTTTACATTTGCAAAAACCATTTTAGTCATACATGGATAATCATCATTGGTTCCACATACCATGTCGGTTTAACCCGAGTACGATGATAAACTTTGATTAACTACAAAGCAATGAACTTAATATAGTTAGTTCATATCAAGCATTTTCAACACCTTTTTTACAAAACTATCCATGTCAAGCTTGCAAATCCGAACCCGACATCAAGTATTATTGAGACAATGATAATCATTCCGAGTCACGTTCTTCATATTAGCACAAAAGCGGTCTTAACGACCTTTTCAACAAAAGTGGGTTTTAACACCCTTTTACAAACGATTTAACAAATACTTTCAACAACCATGAGACACCTCTTTGGGTCATCACCTAACTCGCGCCTAAACAAGCTCTCTGAATTCCAGTTTTCAAACCTGGGCAGACACCCTTGAATCGCGAACAGGGTCACGCCTCAATGGCTGCCTGGCACTGCTCCTGTCCCATTTACAGCGCTCGTCCAGGATGATCTCGACTTTGGTTAACCCTAACACAGAACGGATCAGATTGACGAGCTTACATTTTACACTTTGCATTCTAAAACACTTTTTTTAAGACAAATGGATCATGTTATGGACCATAAACCTAACTTGGTAAATGGATGTTTAATTTCCGTCTTGCATTCAAATCAACATTAAATCCAACTCGACATCAATTACTTGATATTTGGATAAACAACCGACATAGCAAATCTCACATGTTAGGTTTAAACTTGTGGATGCGCATTCATGCATTTAACCCGTTTTATCAACTTTTGCACTTAACCAACCAAGATCGATTACTAGAAGCCGCTACCGCGAGCGGGATTGGGTGTTCAATTAAAGAGCTTCCCAATAGGTACCCTCACCTCTTACTCAGAAACTTTGGACAGTAGACGACCTTATCCAGGGCGAACGTGAGTCATTCTAGCGATAGGATGTTAAAGAGCGACGTTTCCTTATCTTTAGTACCTATGTCAAGCACCACTTTTTGCTTCGTTTGACCGAGGTACAAAGTGGATTCGAACGGTTTCCAGGCATCCCATAATTGCTTGGTTGCGACTCCGAATATCTCTAGCATCGTTTCGAGACCCTCATCGAGATGAAAGAGACCGATCTAAAGCGATCCGGTCGAATGCATTTCTACGTCACTGAGTGTGGCTTTTCGACTGCTATACGTCCACAGATTGGCATGTAGGTGTCTCATGTCCACACAGTGGGCAACTCCTTACACGGCACTTTGATGGTGGTCAGGGATGTCTCGCTTGCGTTGTTTGGGGTTGTTGCCGGCGATGGCTGGTTATGGGGTGGCTGTTTAAAGAGGTAGGGACGTAATGTTGATTTAGTGAGTGTGAATGTATTTGTGGTGTTTTAGTGATGGTTTAGTGAGTATCACCAAAGGCTCACCACAAATTCCTGTCATATTCCAATTTCTCAACTAGTTGAGAGGTGAGACCAATTGATTTGACCAATCGACCATCACTTGCACGCCCATACTTGCAGCTACATACACCAGTCAAACCACCGTAACCAACGCTATATAGTCACTGACCAATTGTGGACAGAACCCAACACCTAGAGCCATCAAAATTGACTGCTAAACCGATACATATTCCAACCCAATCCATATCATCTCCCACTCACACACCTTGCTGTGGCGCTGAAATCAGCTCACTCAACCCGAACACAGACCTAACAACCCATAACAACTACATATGCAGTCACAATAAAGTTAAAAATATTGGTAACAAAATATAGAAATTTTGTTTATGAGAAATTGTGTATCCTCCAATATGGACAAAATATGGTGAGAATCGTGGCATGAACTAATGACGACTTTGGTATAGAATTGTAAGATGAAGATCAACACAGGCACTAAGAATCCAAGAATGTTTTGCAGGTTGCGGAAATCTAAGCAAGACATCATCATGGTTATGCATAAAGAACACTCAAATCGAAAATAGACCCATTCATACTCAGCTACTCACACAATAGAGCAGGTCAAAAGACATCATTCCCACTCTTATTTAACACAGTTGAAAAATAATTAACATAATACGGAGTATTCAGTTTTTATATATCTAGTCAGTCATGAAAGCTTCATCCTGTTACTCGTGCAAGGTATGGAAAGTTGAAGCTTCCGCGATCTTGTTGGGCGAACATTGGACGACTAAGGTTCTTATGAGATGCCGTAATCGGTTGCTCATGCTGCTGTATGTGCTTGTAGATCAGCAAGGTAACGAGCACCAATTGAGTATGGTGAATGTAGGCGAAGTACTATATTTCGTCCATCTCATTTTATGTTGTTTTTACTCGACATCTTATTTAAAATTATAATATGAAAATATCGATTTGGAAAAATTAAGATGACAAATCTTATGTTATATGTCCACTAACTAAAGGGACACACAATTTCTCATTGATAGGTTACCAATATATCCCTTTGAGATGGTTGTGGTAGCTAATATGAGAACTGATGTTGTTTATGATCTAAAGGCTGCTTTCGATCACTTTTAGGGCTCACTTGGAATGAGAGTAATTATTAAGGGAGTTGTTAGAATGTGAAACTTCTCAACATTTATGTCTTGAAACTTATGTTTATTTACTAAGTTCATGCATTAGGTATATGAACCCGTAGAATAATAAGTTTAGAAACTTATGTCATTCATTACTTGTGTAATTGTTTACAAGCGTTTAAGGTGCATGATCACCTATAAATAGTGCGCATATGTATTGCTAAGATTATCAAATTACAAATAAATCAATTAATATAAATCATCTTCATTTAATATCCTTAAACTAATTATCATTTCTAACAAGTGGCATCAGAGCCACAAGGATCTTAAGGGAAAAAAATAAATAAAAATATGGCTTCCGCATCAAATACAATTTCAATACCAACAGCTCCTATGTTTGGAGGAGAAAATTATGATTATTGGTGCATAAAAATGAAGCTCTTTTTAAGAGCAAATGCACTTTGGGAAATTGTCGAGAGTGGTATACAACAACAAAAACAAGACGTTGTGTACACCGAAGCACAATTAAAAAAAATCAATGAAAATGAATTAAAAGACGCTAAAGCCCTCTCTTATATTTTAAATGCTGTCACGGAGGTAATATTTCTTAGGATCATGCGAGCAACAACCGCAAAAGAAGCTTGGGATTCACTCCAACAAGAGTTCCAAGGAGATATTAAAATACGAACCATTCGACTCAATACCTTAAGAAAGGATTTTGAGAATATGAAGATGAAAGATGATGAAGACATCAAAGATTACACTTCAAGACTCATAGAAGTGGTTAATCAGATGAAAATGTATGGAGAAGATATTATTGATATAAGAATTGTGCAGAAAATTTTAGGAACCTTAACGAAAAGGTTTGACACAATTATAACAGTAATCGAAGAGTCCAAAGATATATCAAAACTCAGTGTTTCTGAGTTAACAGGCTCATTGCTCGCACATGACCAAAAGTTTAAAAAATTAGAAACTTCATCTGAAAATGCTTTCCCATCTAAACATAAATCGAAGACATTCAATTCCAAAGGCGGTTGGAACAAAAATGCTTCAAATTCAGGTGTTTCTTATAAAACTGAAGCTTCACAATCAAGAGGAAAATATCCTTCTTGTGGCACTTGTGGAAAGACAAATCATGCCGAAAAAGATTGTTATTTTAAAGGGAAACCTCAATGTCGCCATTGCAAAAGATTTGGACATTTTGAAAAAGATTGCAGGCAAAAGGCAAGAGAGTCAAAACCAGAGGGAAATTTTTTAAGTAGCAATCAAGAAAAAGATTATTTATTCTATGCACGCCAAGCATCGATTTCCAGTCACAAAGAAAAATGGCTAATCGATAGTGGTTGTACAAACCACATGACAAATAATTCAAACATTTTTTGCAAATTAGATACATCGGTGAATGTTCCAGTTCGGATGGGAAATTGTGCCATTGTGAAATCCAAAGGCAAAGGCACGATTGCAGTTACAACCAAAAGAGGAACAAAGTACATAAATGATGTCCTCTTTGTTCCCGATCTTTCTGAAAATTTACTCAGTGTTGCTCAAATGGTTAAAAATGGTTACTCACTTGTTTTTGAGAAAAACCATTGCACCATATACGATCCTGACAAAAAAGAAATTGCGAAGGTTATTCTGGAAAATAAAAGTTTCAGTTTGAGATGGGACTCTCCCGAGGAAAGTTCAAATAGAGCCCACATGGAGGATACATGGTTGTGGCATAGAAGGTATGGGCACTTTAATTTGCATGCCTTAAGTGACCTTCACAAGCAGAATATTGTGCGCGACTTTCCTTCAATTTGTGTGACTAATGATTTGTGTGAACCTTGTCAACTTGGAAAGTAACACAGGCTGCCATTTCCAAAAGGGCAAGCCTGAAGAGCCAAAGAAAAATTAGAGCTCGTGCATACTGTTGTATGCGGTCCCCAAAGAACATTATCCGTTAACGGAAACAAATATTTCATCTTATTTATTGATGACTTTACCCGCATGACTTGGGTATACTTCATGAGAGAAAAATCTGAAGTTTTTCAAATCTTTAAAAAGTTTAAGGCTCTTGTCGAAAATCAAAGCGGGTAAAATCTGATGTTAAGATCTGACAGAGGAAAGGAGTACAATTCATCCGAGTTTGATAAGTTTTGTGAAGATGAAGGCATGGAACGCCAACTCACAGTCGGGTATACGCCTCAACAAAACGGAGTCTCGGAGAGGAAAAATAGAATTGTTATGGAAATGGCGAGATGCATGCTAGCAGAAAAGAAAATGCCGAAAAAATTAAGGGTCAAGTCCGTGTATACAACCGTCTATTTGTTAAATAGACTCATTACAAAAGCACTTCAAGGAAAAACTCCAGTTGAAGCTTGGAGTGGTAAAAAACCCACGGCAAAACATTTAAAGGTATTTGGTTCAGTTTGTTATGCTCATATTCCACGTCAAAAAAGAGGTAAGCTAGACGAAAAATCAGAGAAAGGAATTTTCATTGGATATGATTCAAAGTCAAAAGGTTACAGAATTTTTAACCTTGAGACGGAGAAGATCACAGTTAGTAGAGATGTTGCTTTTGATGAAGATGCAATTTGGAATTGGGAGGAGAAAAAAGTGGAAAAAAATGTGATGCTACTTCTTGAATCTCACTACCAGCAACAAGAGCATAACCAACCGCAACCAAATGATGATGGTGTGAACACGGAACCAAACACACCAGCTACTTCCCAAATACTAGGAGAATCACCTCACTCTGTTGCAAATTCAGACATCGCCACGGGCCCCCAAGGTAAAAAAAGGTTGTCTGAAATATATGATAATTGCCCAATAATTCATTTAGATCAAGAAGAGTGTGAGAGATGTCATTTCGCAGTTGAAGAACCAAAAGACTATGATGAAGCATCTCAGTACAAAGAATGGCAAATTGCCATGGAAAATGAAATAAGCATGATAAAGAAAAATGAGACATGGGAATTGGTTGACCGACCTGACAATCGAAAAGTGATAGGGGTAAAATGGGTTTTAAACTCAAATTGAATCCTGATGGGTCAGTCAACAAACACAAAGCTAGATTGGTTGTCAAAGGTTACTCACAACAAGCCGGAATAGACTATGGAGATACTTTTGCTCCGGTGGCTAGACATGATACTGTGCGAACTCTTATTGCTTTGGCCGCACAAGAAAAAATGGAAAATATATCAATTGGATGTCAAGTCCACATTTCTCAATGGCGAACTCAAGGAGGAGATATACATAGAGCAACCTCCAGGTTTTGTTGTCAAAGAAGATGAAGATAAAGTGTGCAAACTAAAGAAGGCCTTGTACAGTCTAAAACAAGCACCTCGGGCTTGGTATAATAAGATCGATTCTCACTTTACTGCACAAGGGTTTGAAAGAAGTAAAAATGAGCACACCCTTTATATAAAAAGGAATGGTGAAACTGATCTGCTCATTGTTTCACTTTATGTTGATGATCTTTTAGTCACAAGAAATAACTGAAAAATGGTGAATGAATTTAAGGAGGAGATGAAGAAAAAATTTGAGATGACTGATTTAGGTCTGATGAATTATTTTCTTGGCATGGAGGTCGATCAGTCAGGGAAAGGGATCTTCATTTCTCAAACAAAATTTGCTGAAGACATTCTGAAAAAATTAAAATGCGAAGACTCTAAAGCGGTGGGAACTCCTTTGGTTCAAAATGAGAAGTTCTCAAAGAATGACGGTCAAAAAAGGTTGACCCAAAACAATTCAGAGTTTGGTTGGTAGTTTATTGTACTTGACTACTCGACCGGATGTAATGTATGCTGCAAGCCTCTTATCAAGATTTATGAATGAACCTAGTGAAATTCACATGGGTGCCGCAAAACGGGTTCTAAGATATTTAAGAGGCACTGCTGATTTTGGTATCTTATACAAACCATGCTCAAGCCCAAAGCTAACTGCCTACTCTGATAGTGATTGGGGAGGTTCTGTTGACGATATGAAAAGCACTTCTGGTTATGCTTTTACTCTTGGTTCAGGAGTGTTTTCGTGGATTTCAAAAAACCAGGAAGTTGTAGCACAATCTACTGCAGAGGCCGAATATGTTGCTGCCTCGGCCGCTGTTAATCAAGCCAAATGGATGAGAAAGATATTCGCAGACCTAGGTTATAACCAAAATGAAGCCACAGATATTTTGGTCGATAACAAGTCTGCAAGAGCCATTTCAAAGAATCCAGTTTGTTTCACAAAAACAAAGCACATGAAAATCAAGTTTTATGCTGTTCGTGATGCTCAACAAGAAAAAGAAGTGAAACTCATTTATTGCCCAACGGAAGATCAATTGGCAGATATTTTCACAAAAGCCTTACCCAAACCACGATTTGAAAATCTAAGATTACAACTCGGAGTAATGGGAAGAAGTCTCAAGGAGGAGTGTTAGAATGTGAAACTTCTCCACATTTATGTCTCGAAACTTATGTTTATTTACTAAGTTCATGCATTAGGTATATGAACCCGTAGAATAATAAGTTTAGAAACTTATCTCATTCATTACTTGTGTAATTGTTTACAAGCGTTTAAGGTGCATGATCACCTATAAATAGTGCGCATATGTATTGCTAAGATTATCAAATTACAAATAAATCAATTAATATAAATCATCTTCATTTAATATCCTTAAACTAATTATCATTTCTAACAGGAGTAATAGAGCTTAATGAACTAGAAAATTGAGGAAAGTGATAGAGGTTGGAGATAGAAATGGAGGAAGATAGTGTAATAGTCTATCCATTAAGGAGTAATAATTACCCACCTCCCTCCTCAAGTAATGCATTACCTCCATATGGAGGTAATAATTCCTCCCTCACCACCTCTTTCCACCCTCCACAACCACCACAAACCACCAATTTCCTTCAATTTCTTCTTATTTTAACCTCTATTACTCCTTTAATAATTACTCTCATTCCAAGCGAGCCCTTATTCTGCGTTCTCTTGCCTTGCGATACCCTTTTCTGATTTTGAGACGCGTCACTATATACACTCATGTGTATGAGTCGCAGTATTAACTTAGACATAGAATCGGCCATTTTGGTCGATCCCGAGGGAATCATTTTGCAAGATGACATAGCTCTTGGGCATTTTTTCCATTATGGTTCTAAGTGGGCTCCCTTTCTTCCCAGCACTGTGGATGCGATTAAAAAACAAGATGAGGTATGGTCGTATGGAGGTCTAAGTTGGATCCTATGTACTCAAAGTTTGCCATTTACAACACTGTTGATGAGGATCGTCAACACCCTCTATCCCTCTACGATAATATTCTGCTTTGCGATCCCCTTCTCACTCTCAGCGGATTCCGATATGAATACCGATCCAAGGCCTAAACTATGGTCATTAATTAATTGTTTCTGGAGGAATCAATTATGATAATTATGTCATGAGGGTGACTTTAATGTCTAATCAGTTAGGACATCATGCCAACAGGCAACAACCATCATCTACAATGGACACTAACTACATAGAAGAAGTATGGGATAATTAATGACCAAGTTAATGTTGGGTTGTAGTACCTTATATTTTTTACTAATCTTATCATATTGTAGTTCAGGGAAATCTGTCCAGGAAAAAATAGCCTCTAGTCTTTTAAATACCTTGTATATTGCAAATTAATAGCTTGTTTTACTCATGTTCAGCAAAATTTCATGAATCAAGTATCAACCACCTAAACTTGGTTACAAACTTGAAGTGTTGTATGCCTTATGAATGTGAGGAATAATGTTGATTAAACATGGGGAGAGATTTAATGTAAAGACACAAAAGAAACAAAATTAATTGGAAAAAAATCATAAGTTTGGTTGATTTCATTGTCACAAAAGGCAAATAATGAATATTTTTAGAATGCAAAATATGGCGAGCAAAGTGACAAATAATAATCTAGGGTTTCATCACATTTTATCAAAATATTGAACTGATAGAAATAATTAAGAGAAAATGTACCAAGTAAAAAGTTTACCGGGCCCTTGCGAAGTTGTAGTTGAGGCTTGAGAGTGATTTAGAAGACTAGAGGCTATCTTTAGGATAGTCGTCCTACTTTACGACATTTACCTCGTTAGATACACTCATTTACCTTAGTAGATGCACATTTCTGACAAGCTAGATACAGTCCTTTAGATTACTAGATACATGTCTTTACCTTCTTAGATACACTCCTTTACTATAAGATAAAACAAAACATGTCCCTAATACCTTGGCTAGATGTCCACAACCAATATGAACATATATTAATTTCATCAACAAATTTGACTTCTATGAAAAGACTCATTTTCTCATGAATAACACATACTCCCTCCATACCACACCAATGGTAACATTGACTTTTTCACACTTGTCGAGACACGTTTTACAACGTGAATATCTTTAGCTACACATTATTAAAAATTATAAAAATTTGATATTCTTATAGCATTCATGACGATGAATCAAACAAGATCTCACATGACTATATTTTGTCTTATAGATTAAGAATAATATCGAAGATTCCCTACGACCATGAATAGTGCTAAGATTCTCAATGTTACCAATGGTGTGGTATGGAGGGAGTAGTAGCTATTGCCTGCTACTCCGTACATTGCTATATATAGTTATTTCAACAATAATTCAAGTACCTTTGAAATATTACAACTTAAATAAAAATGCAAACTGTTATGATGTATGTAGTTAGTTCTCTATGCTACCATAACGCTCGATTTCCTTTAAAATAAGGTAGTGGGTCGCCTAATTCAACACTAAATCTTTTTTCGTCCTAAATTTAGGATACCCATCCCCCTCTTTTAGGGTTCACACTTCACTTTTTAGGGTTTTATTTTTGACCCTCGTCCTCGTAATAAGGGAGAGGGTTTAGGGTTGGATTAGGCGGCTCCGCGGTAGCGGGCCGCCTAATCCAACCCAAAACCCTTTCCCGTCCTACTTTAGGATGCCCGTCCCTCTCATTTGATCCCATTCCCCTTGTTTAGGGTTCACCCTCCTATTTTTAGGGTTGTCTTGTTGACCCTCTTCCTCGTAGTAAGGGAAGGATTTAGGGTTGGATTAGGCGGTTCTGCTACCTTTTAAGTTTCTAGATACATACCTTTAGTTAGTATGATACACTCATTTAAGTTATGTAATAAATACCTTTAGCTAATTAGATAAACTTCTTGAAGTTAATAGATATATCTCTTTAATTAACTAGAACACTCCTTTACCTTGCTAGATACACATCTCTGACATGTTAGATACACTCCCTTAGATTTCTAGATACACTCTTTTAAGTTGCAAGATACAAAACCTTAGCTATCTCGATACATACTTTTAACTTACTAGATACACTTCTTTTAGTTACTAGATACATATCTATAGCTAACTAGAGACACTTATTTGGTTGTTAGCCACATACCTTTAGCTTACGAGATACACTTTCTTAAGTTACTAGATACATAACTTTATCGAGCTAGATACACTCCTTTAGTTGTTTATATACATACCTTTATCTAGCTAGATACATTCCTTTAAGTTGTTAGATACAACTCTTTAGCTAGCTAGATACACTCTTTTAATAACTTGTTAGATACATACCTTTAATTAGCTAAATACACTCCTTTAAGTTACTAGATACATATATTTAACTAACTAGATTCACTCTTTTAAGTTGTTAGATATAATCCTTTAGCTTGCTAGATGCACTCCCTTAAATTAATAGATACACTTTACCAACTGAGACAAATATCCATGTAGATACACTCCCTTAAATTACTAGATACTCTTTTTAAAGTCTCAACCGAGACAAATATCATGTAAATTCCGACTCATAATAACAAAACTAATAAGTGGACTTTTTCCCCTTACTAAGACTTTTTACCAACCGAACATTAGTACTCATTATAATTAACACAAAATATTAACACAAGCACACAACTAATAGAAGCTTGCAAAAATATACAGGCCATGAGGAAAAAAGATACTCCCTCCCATTTATCATAATCTTCGCCTTTGGTTTTGGCACAGTTCTTTAGGAAAAGTATTAAAATATGAGTAAAAGAGTTGTCTGGGGTTGTTGATAGGAGAGAGGGATGAATTATTAGTAGTTAAATAAAGAATTGTGGGGCCAAAACATAAAGGAAAGTAATAAAATAAGAGTAAAAGAGTTGTGTAGGGTTTGGTGATAGGAGAGAGGAATGAATAAAATAAGAGTAAAAGTTTCTAATAATAGAAAGGGGAACATTAGTTGAATAATCCGTTTCGGGAAAGAGGGAACATTATAGTGACTGGGAGGGAGTATGGTAGAACCAGTGACAGCCGGTGGTAATCATCCTTGAGGAGAGTTAGGAGAAGGTTTGAGAGTACCGGTAGCATTTACGCCGAGACATTGGCAGAGAATTTCAGGCCATTGACACAATGAGAACCTATAGTTCAAAAAAAGTAGAATTGTCCTGAACTGTTCAGGGTCCTTTCATATGGGCTTTTTATGATCACCATATCATCTACTTCAGTTTTACAATTGTCATAAGCATCATTTAACGTTACAATGGCCACATTATGCTCATCGGTTACTTAGTTGAAATCTGCAAAAACAACGAAAAGTTAAGAACTCAAGGGGAATATAACATGATCTCTGTAAAAGGACAAGATGTAGTAAACCATACAATTGAAAGGGATGCTACAAACATAAACAAAGAATTATTCTCAAAATGATCTCCTCACATTAATTGTCAGTTGTCACACGGAACTGCAAAGTGAGGAGGGGGTAACAACGGATGAATATAATCAAGGGAAAATGAAGTCAACTATCAATATGAAGTATCGATTACAGATAGTGCACACTCAAACTAATGTACTCAACTCTTAATCATAAATCTGAGAAAACAGGTATATATCACAAGACTTAGGGTCAGTACTATTGAAAGTTTTCAAATCATATTGTCTTTTTTAAGGTTCTAGTGGGGTTGTAGTTAGTTTCAGGTTTAAGGTAGGTTCTAAGACGGAGAAAGGTCAGTTTACTGGTTGTACCTGCTAAGAGTAGTGTACTACCTTAAACATACCAATATAGAAGTACGGCAAAGTGGCAAACCTTACCAGCTGTATGATATCAGTATTAACTCGGTGCAAATAGCAAGGTAAATAGAGGTTGGATGTAGGTCACAATATTAGATAGCCATTTTATATCATAAGATATAGTTATGATATAAAATACGTCACCACCACTTGGATGAAGCACAATTATAAGTCAAATACATGAAACTAGTATGCATCGACGTGTTCAGATCTCTAGCTATGAAAACAACACGATTATAACTGTATCATCAGTATCAAAATGTCATGAGTACAAGTACAACCATCATCGAAATGGCATGACTGGTATCCTGGTTTGAAACAAATCAAATTAAAAATTGCATATTTACTTAAAAAAGGTTAACCGTCATACTTTGCTTCAATTAGTGTGTTGAGATATTGCCAAAAAATGGCAAAAATATAAACTCATTAGGAAAAAAAAGAGAAAACTAAAAAAAAAAAAACGAAAACTGAGGCAACAGTGAATCAAATACAATGAATTGAATTTGCGAATGGCAGCCGATCTATGGCAATGACAGCTCCAGATACATAAGTCGATTTGTGTATCTTGTAGTAATAGCTTGTATATCTGCGGTCATATATTATGCAACCATCACTCACCACCTCATGACCACCATCAGTAATTAAACGTACCCAGGGCAAAATTAGAGTGAAGGGCAAAGCAATAGAAAAGCAATACATGTTCCTGACCAAATGATCGGTCCGTTTCGTGTTCACAATTAAAGATGTGGTCGTTGGGTCACGGTCGAATCAAAACACAATTTATAACTTCACAAACAACTCTACAATTAGTAAAGAGGCAAGTAAAGGTCGGATCCCAAGGGACGGGTATTGAAATGAGATTTCTATTGCAAGTAGTGGTGTCTAAGGGGTGTCACGAATTGGGTTGATGTAGAAGGTCACTAAACTAAAATAGCAATGAAAATAAACAAGCAAGATGAATTAAAGGGGTGTAAACAATTGATTAAAAAGCACTAGGGTGTCGTGGGATCATAGGGGAATCATGGGAATTGATCATACAAACATGTTCTCAAATTATAAGCAAGCAATTATTGTTGTGATGGATTGAGTTGGGTTATATCTTACAATCCTAGGAAAGTTTGGGTCCCGGAGCCGAATCGATTAGATTGTACAACACCTACAAGTCGACTTAATCTTCCCTACTCAACAACATGCATGGTCTAATGAGACTCGAGTTGGGTTATGTCTTACAAGTCTCATTGAAAAGATAGAAGATGATAGTAAATGCAAGGATTCATAGGCTTAACATTTCATCAAATATAACATGTGCATGAGTTGAGATCAAAACAAGCAAGCAAATAAAACATGAAAGCATATTAATTTAAGCATGAATCATTCCCCATGTTGGTTTCCCCTAATCACCCATTAACCCTAGCTAAGAGACTACTCACTCATTATCATGTTGATCATGCTAGCAAGGTTCTCAATCATACCAACAATATGAAACATGATGAATAAATGAAAGTAATTAACAATAATTAAAAAGGGATTAAGAGAATTATACCTACTAATGATTCCAATAATAAAGCAAAGATAAAAGAAGTACTTAAATGCTTGATTGAGAGGTTGTCAATCTCCCAACAATAACCCAAATAATCTTCAGTTACCCAAAATAAGGGATGAACAAAAGAGAGATTAAGGAAATAAAACTTGTATTAGAACTTGATTAATTGTTGATTACAAAACTAAACAGAGATTTGATTGATATTAACTACTCTAATTATTGATAAGAAGAACATGCTCCTCTAATTAGACTAATGGGGTATTTATAGTGGAAATTAGGGAGGATGCATTAGGGTTAACTAAGGGCTAAACTAGTAATTACACTTTTTAGATTGAGCAAGGAGGAGCCGGTATTTTTCGAAGGAAGGGCTTCTTTCTTTTTAACTTGGAGAAGAGGAAATCACGCTGTGCTAGAATCCGGGCGGAATAAGGTCGGGACGGGCGGATTCTGGCGATGGGGTCCGAGCGGATTCGAGGGAATCCGGGTGGATTGTGGAGGTGGAATCCGAGCGGATTAGAGGAAAGCCGCACGGATTGTGCAGCTGGGGGACGGCCGGATTGGGGACAATCCGCACGGATTGTCACTCAGCAAGACATCTTCTTCTTTTCTTCCCTTTTCTTCATAAATTCCTTGGGGATTTCCTTGGGGACTCAAGGATCCTTTCTCAACATTGCTCTTCTATTATAATATGTACAAAGGCCTTCTAATCTTGTTTCTCCTTGATGCTTGGTCATTGAATTCGATCAATTTAGTCTCGTTTTGCCATGAAAATGCAAGATTCTTACTCCTTTCCTACCAAGGGATCAAAATCTCAAAGAATATGCAAAACAAAGAACTAAAGATAAGAAATGACCCAAATATGCACTAAAAAGCATGGGAACAAGGCTAATTCGGGGGCTAAATATGCGCTAATTATGGTCACATCAAATATCCCCAAACCGAACCTTTGCTCGTCCCGAGTAAAGAGGTGACAAAGACTAGGACCAAGACTAACCTATCCTAATAATATAGCCGATATGAGACAATTAGCGGGTCTCACTCCGCCCCTTCAACTCACAACAAGACAACCATGAGGTAGGATGCCTTCTTGCAAGGCAAGGTGGGTCTTGCCAAAATGGCGACACATCCAAACATTAAGCACACAAAATCACATAATGGATGCATCTACAAAAGGAATAGCCACTTCCTCATCAAGTGGCGGAGGCACTAAAGAGGAACAAATTTAAGATCATGTAATCCTTCACAAATACTAGTTCAACAAATTACTAAGGCTAAGAGGATGGCACTAAATCACCTCCAAATGGTGTTAAACTAGACTACTTTCGTCCTCAATTTCCAAATGCTTTCGTCAAGAGCGATCGGATGGTGGTGGAATGATGATCCCTATGATGCTAGTAGCATATGACATGACAAGTCTCGAATTCTCTACAAAAGTAAAGGTCATGGATCGTCCCAAGCTCGACCAAGTGGCTTGACAAAAAGCTTTTTGGGAATGAAATGCTCAAATCTTTATTCACAACGGGTGGATATGACTAGTATTCAAAATTGTCCTCATTTCACTTTCACATTTCAAAAATTTAAGATGGGGTTTGTCCCTTCCGGGCTAGTGTCCTTTGCTTTCGCCAATCGCTTATTAGGCAAGCGGTTAACCTCTAGACAATAGCTTTTCGGGGTGATAGTCACTCTGTCTCTGGGCGGCCGAATTCACAACCGTATGGGGGCCCAATTCAATGGATCCCGCACCAAAGCACATCTAAGTGGTACGCCTCCATCAAAACAACTTAAATTTCTCAACTTTCAACAATTCATAACATTTGAGGTTCCTTGGCATTAGATTACTTCCACATGACAAAATTCTTTGAAATGAGCACTTCAAGCTTATTGATAGAAAATATTTTTGGGTTGCCTTACCACAAGGTCAATCAAGGTCACCTAGACAAGTTAACCAAGTCCACATCGCATCACGGGGTTGGATAGGTGACTCACATGCAAACCCTTGACTAGGCTTTGGGTCATGGGTCAAAAGACACTAGTATGACACTATCTAGGGTGTTTTACAACCATTCTAGTAGGCAAAGTCTTAAGTTGAACAAGTATTTGTAATGGTTTAGTTGCTCTTGTCAAAGTTCCTAAATAGGCATTTTTCAAAACATTTCTAACATGCAACTACATGCCATGATGCAACTAATATAAACATCCTAATGCAAGTGATTCTATCAACTAATATGACATATAAACTAAATGCAAGTCCTAAATTCACATTGTTATACCGCATCAATCAAAATAAAGCCACATAGTCATTAACATAAAGAGGAAAAAGGAGATTGGAAAGATCATACCATGCGGTCTTCATTATCCTCATGTCTCGGATGTGGCGTAGTCAATCAATGTGAACAAGGATAGAACAAACACAATATATACAAGACAATATATACAGAAGACTACAAAGGGAAATAAACATGTTTTTGGGTTTTCAATTTTCAAATTTTTATGTTTTTCGAAATTTTTCAATTTTTTGGATTTTTGAATAAGAGTTAAAATGTTAGAATTCCCATCCCCACACTAATATGGGCATTGTCCTCAATGGCCAAAATAATGGAAATTATGCAAAGATGATGCATGATTTCTATACTAAATGCAATCTACACTAAGCTACACTACATGATGCATGGTTTTTGTTATGACGGAGAGGATAATTTAGATTACCTCCCGTTGTGTATGCATTAACTTCCCCAACCGAGTGAGACACTATTGCTAATGTCCAAGAATGGGTGTAGTTCATGCACACACTATGCAATGCATGAAACTAATTTGTCATTTTGGATTTTGAAAATGGGAACAATAAAATGAGAACACCTCAATGGTACCGAGGTGTGAGTCCTCTATGGTGCTAGGACTACTCCAACAATGATCAAAATTATAATTAAAACAAAGAGAGAAATAGACAAACCATGAGAGGGTAGGAGCCTCCAAGGCTTGCTAATCTTCCATCATGTTATCACCATCACTTTCCTCATTAGAAGTGGTCACATTGCCACTTCCCTCTTCATTTGCTTCTTCACTTTCTTCCTCATCTCGCTCATCATCATCTTCACCATCCTTTTCTCCTTCTTCACTTGCTTCTTCATCAATGTTATCATCGACTTATTCATCATTACCAACAACCTCATTGTCACCCGAAACGACCCTAGATGCACCCGGAAATAGGACTTCTCTATCCGACCAACTAGGCAAAGGACATGATGGATCAAGTAGTCCTTGCCTAGCTAAGTGTAGGAGGGGTGGATATTGAGCCAAGTAAGCATTTTTCCGGTCCTCAAAGGCTTGCTTGTGCATTGCTTGCATGAGAAGAGTCAAATAATCATTTCTAGCTTCAACTCCTTCCGGCTTGAACTCTTGATACTCAGAGGGGTAAGGTGGTATGACAATGGAAGAGGAGGGAGTTTCAAAATCACCCTTTTGTTGTTGAATAATATACTCGGCCTCTTTAGAAAGGGGAAGTAGATAATTGGTCCGGTGGACGCTTAGACGACAAATCTTTGAAGGCAAGGTGAACGATCTAGCTTCACTAGTGAGCCATCCATACTTAGTGTCAAGGGGGTTATGGGCAACCCACTTGAACTTGTGTATCATAGTATGCATATCAACAAGATGGCCACCCTCCTTTGCTTTGTACTTGTTATCCTTATTGAAGTTAGGATCAAAGTACTTAGCTAGGATAGTGACTAGGCCACCATTGACAATAACGGTAGTGCCCTTCTTCCCACAATCAATGTTGAGCCATCTATCTACCAAGAGCCTCAAAGAATTGTAAGGCTTGGTGTGAACTCTTCCAATGTTCAAAGCTGATTCAAGGAGGATAAAATCAAGTTTGGTGAAATGGTTGGTATCTTTCCTTGCGATTATGGTGTTTCCCATGACCTTGTGCCATACTCTTATGCCCGGATGGTGGACCAAAAGAGCACGACTAGCATGAAAGTCCTCAAATTTCCTCCCGGAAATTGCCTCCCAAAGAGGTTCGGGGTCATACTTTCCATAATTCTTAAAATAACGCGGTTCATCACTAAGACACAAAATTTCACCCAATTCTCTAAAGGAAATGCGTCTACTAACATTAGCTAGACGAAACTTGAGATTCTCCCTACTCTCAACTTTTGTGACTTTCAAAGAACTCAAAAATTCCAAGGTAAGGGAGGGGTATGTCAATTCTTTTGATTCAAACAATTTCTCCAACCCCATGGCTTTGAAAAAGGCTCTAGTTTGCTCAAGAACAACCAATTTTTCTAAGGTATCTTCACATATAAATTTGGTGGATTGTAATGACTTCCTAGCAAACTTGGCAAAGGTATTTCTATGGGTTTCGGAAATAAAAGTTACCTCCGGATAATGCAAAAGTTGATCAATTTCCGGAGTAGAAGGTGTTGTTACTCCCATAGAAGGTTGTTGTTGTTGTTGCACTTCCAAGTTTGGTGTTGCTACCACCATAGCCAATGCTTTCTTTGTTTGAAGAGCCTTTTGCCTTTGTGAGAGTGCCTTAGCCTTTGGTGCCTTTGTTGCTCCCTTAGTCCTTGCCATTGATGAACTAACCAAGAAAAGAATGAAAAATCTTCAATTTGTAGTATACCCAAATCGATTTAAAGGTGAAAGGCTTTGCCTTTATGAAATAAAAAATCGACTCAAAGGTTGAAGATTTTGTGCTTGGTTTTGATTTTTATAGAAGAAGGAGTGATTGATTTGTTGTTAGAAGGATGATTTGATTTGTTTTTGGTGAATGTTGTTGAGGGATTTTGTTTTTGTGATGGAGAGGATGAGGGTTCTGATGTTGTGGGAGGTGTTTATGAATGTCAATAAATGAAGGAATGTGGGAGGGATTTTATAAAGACCGAAATTTTCGAACTGCAGGGGCAATCCGTGCGGATTCTGCTCTTTTTGGGTTGTATAAAACTCGCCTAAAGATGGGAGGATTCAGAAGAAGACCTCGGATTTTATTGATACGGGACGGGCGGATTTGGCTGAAGACGGACGGATTTCAGTCTAGGAAATTTTTCTTGTTTTCCTCAGTAGAGAAGATGGGCGTCTTCAGTCCAGGACGGACGGATTTGCAGAGACGGGCGGATTATATTCCAAGATGCCCGAATTCTCTTACAGTCAAAAATCTTCCAAAATCTCAGCTTATAAAGTCGTGCGTCTTCGACCCAGTACGCTCGGATTACTAAAGACGGGCGAATTCTCTGGAATCCGTTCGGATTCGACCCCTTGTACCCGGATTCAGTTCCATCCGTGCACAATGCATTTCCCTTACCATTCTTCTATTCTTCTTCAAATCTTGTGTTCTTCATTGTGGGGACACTACTAAGGCATGGATAGCCTAGGCAATTGTCATCCCCACACTAAGCTAGAGCACTACACATCAATTGAAATTATTAGTCCCTCCCTCACTTCTCTCAAACATGACAATTATCTTGATCAAAGTAAATAAAAATCCAAAGATGACAAAAAATGCAATACAAGAATTGAAATGTAAGTTAGGGAGTTAGAAATATTTACAAGTGGTGGTTTAGGGAGGACTCCACCAAACTCTCATTCTTGATGAGATGTCAAGGGGGCATGTCCAAGGTGTTGTCGATGTTGCTCAACACCTTGAAAAAGTAATCGAAAGCTTGTTCATTATCATGGTATAGGTCTTCAATAGACCTTGGCCCTTGTTGTCGGTCTTGATCGATGGCATTACCAATGTAGGGATTAAAAATCCCTTCAAATTCGTTGTCCCAAAGGCCACAAACTTCATTAAGTTGATCATTGAAAATCTCTTGATTTGATGGAGACAACTCTCCCAATTTCTTCTCTTGGCCAATGAGACCATTCTCTCCTTCCTTGATTGATTTTGATGAGCTTTGCAAGCTCTCCTTGTCACAATTCACTTGCTCTTTGAATGGAGCATCTTCAATTTTCTTCTTCCATTGGAGTTCCGATTTCTTCCTTTCATCCTTTCGGCTATAATGATCAATCATGAAACATGGTTCATGCAAACGAGGAGCTCTCATAGTCTTGTCAAGATTAAAAGTTATGCTTTCATCTCCCACTTCTAGAGTGAGCTCACCATGTTTCACATCAATCACCACACCCGCGGTGTGTAGGAAAGGTCTTCCTAGAATAATTGGAATGTTGGAATCTTCCTGCATATCAACAATGACAAAGACCACCGGGATGAAAAACTTCCCAATTCGTACGGGGACATCTTCCCATATCCCTAATGGTGTCTTCGTTGATCTATCGGCCATTTGGAGTGTGATATTGGTGCATTTAAGCTCTCCCATCCCCAACTTTTTACTCACCGAGTACGGCATGACACTCACACTAGCCCCTAGATCACATAAGGCTTTGTTGATCGTCGTGTCGCCAATGGTACACGGTATTGAGAAGCTTCCCGGATCCTTTAACTTTGGAGGTGAACTCCCTTGAAGTATTGCACTACTCACCTTAGTGAAGGCGATAGTCTCAAGCTTCCGGATCGACTTCTTCTTTGTGAGGATATCTTTCATGTATTTCGCATAGGCCGGCACGTGATTGATTAATTCCGTGAAAGGAATTGAGACTTCCAAATTCTTCATAATTTCCATGAACTTTCCAAGTTGATCATCAAATTTGGGCTTGGCTTGACGACTTGGAAAAGGAAGTCTAATCACAATGGGCTCCTTCTCCTTGACCTTGTCTTCATTTTTCTTTGAACTTTCTTCTTTTGATGATTCTCCATTTTTGGAGCTTTGCACAATTTCTTCCTTTTCACTAGCTTCCACAACTTCATCCTCAACTTGCTTCCTTGGTGCTTCATACCTTGTACCACTTCTCAAGTGAATGGCACTAACTGTTTCATGTCTAGGGGGATTACTTTGAGGTGGTAATTGCCCCTTTTGCCTTTGTGAGCTTGAAGATGCTAGTTGAGTCAATTGTGTTTCCAACATCTTGGTGTGAGCTAGAATGTTGTTGATGGTGGTTTCCTTTGCTTGGCTATCTTTTTGCATTTGAGTGAAAAATTCTTGTTGATTCTTTTGCATTTGGAGGACCGCTTTTTGGACATCAAAGCCTTGGTCATTTTGGTGATTGTATGGATCTTGATTTTGGTAACCTTGGTTTTGATTGTAAAAGGGTCTTTGATTTTGGTTTCTCATGGGTGGTGGAGTGTATGTTGTTTGAGGGTTTTGAACATTTTGGCTTTTGAATGAGAGATTTGGATGGAATTTGGTGTTTTCATTGTAAAAGTTGGAATAAGGGGTACCACTCTTGTATGCTTGGAAAGCATTCACTTGTTCATTTGTTCCCCTACATTCACCTTGGTCATGTCCCAAAGTTCCACAATTCTCACATATCCCACTTGGGATTGATGAGGATGCCGTCATGGCATTAACATGATGCTTTGATGATTTTGAGTTTTCTTCAAGTCTAGCCATAGCTTGTTCAAACTTCAAGTTGATTGTGTCAATGTGAGCACTAAGTTGAGCACCCAATTGAGTAACGGAGTCCACTTCATGCTTTCCTCCTCTAGTAGCCTTGCGAGGTCTACTATATTGTGAGTTATGGACCGCCATTTCCTCAATCTTGTTCCATGTTTGATTGTCATCAACTTCGGTGAACATTCCATTTGATCCCATATTGAGAATGTTCCTAGAATCCTCATATAAACCATTCCAAAATTGTTGTACCAAAAACCATTCGCTAAGTCCATGGTGAGGACATGAGCGACAAATTCCCTTGAACCGCTCCCAAGCTTCATACAAAGATTCTTCACCCCTTTGCTTAAAACCCGTGATTTGAGCTCTTAGCATGTTAGTCTTTTCCGGTGGGTAGAATTTTTTGTAGAAAGCTAGAGCCAACTTTTTCCAAGAATCTATTCCGAGGGTGGCCTTATCAAGGCCCTTCAACCATTGCTTCACGGTGCCGATTAGAGAAAAAGGAAATAAGACCCATCTAATTTGGTCTTGAGTCACGCCCGTTTGAGAGATTGCATCACAATAGTCGCAAAAGGTTTCCATATGAGAATGAGGGTCTTCACTAGGCATCCCCCAAAATTGGCTCGTCTCAACTAATTGGATGAAGGCGGACTTGGCAATAAAATTTCCGGTTATATGTTGCGGTGTAGGAGTACCATTTGGTAGATTCTCCTCGGTGGGTACGGAGTGTGACGAGAATTTAGGCGTTGTAGGCGGATTTTGTGGGGTATTGTGTAATGGGTTCTCTTCTCCATCTATTGCGAAAGGGTTGATGAACTCACTAGTGGGTTGAACAACTTCACTAATACCTCTTAAATTCCTCCTAACAAGTCTCCTATTGTTCGTCAAGGTTCTTTCGATTTCACGGTCAAAAGGTAACAAATCACCTTGTAACCTTCTAGACATGCAAAATATCAAACAACTCAAAAACAATTAGAACAAACCTTGAAGAGTTTTACTTCCCCAAGGCGAAGAAAGACACAACTAATAACAATAAAAAGGAAATCTAAATCAAACAAACACCGTCCCCGGCAACGGCGCTATTTTTGATCGGTCCGTTTCTTGTTCACAATTAAAGATGTGGTCGTTGGGTCACGGTCGAATCAAAACACAATTTATAACTTCACAAACAACTCTACAATTAGTAAAGAGGCAAGTAAAGGTCGGATCCCAAGGGACGGGTATTGAAATGAGATTTCTATTGCAACTAGTGGTGTCTAAGGGGTGTCACAAATTGGGTTGATGTAGAAGGTCACTAAACTAAAATAGCAATGAAAATAAACAAGCAAGATGAATTAAAGGGGTGTAAACAATTGATTAAAAAGCACTAGGGTGTCATGGGATCATAGGGGAATCATGGGAATTGATCATACAAACATGTTCTCAAATTATAAGCAAGCAATTATTGTTGTGATGGATTGAGTTGGGTTATATCTTACAATCCTAGGAAAGTTTGGGTCCCGGAGCCGAATCGATTATATTGTACAACACCTACAAGTCGACTTAATCTTCCCTACTCAACAACATGCATGGTCTAATGAGACTCGAGTTGGGTTATGTCTTACAAGTCTCATTGAAAAGATAGAAGATGATAGTAAATGCAAGGATTCATAGGCTTAGCATTTCATCAAATATAACATGTGCATGAGTTGAGATCAAAACAAGCAAGCAAATAAAACATGAAAGCATATTAATTTAAGCATGAATCATTCCCCATGTTGGTTTCCCCTAATCACCCATTAACCCTAGCTAAGAGACTACTCACTCATTATCATGTTGATCATGCTAACAAGGTTCTCAATCATACCAACAATATGAAACATGATGAATAAATGAAAGTAATTAACAATAATTAAAAAGGGATTAAGAGAATTATACCTACTAATGATTCCAATAATAAAGCAAAGATAAAAGAAGTACTTGAATGCTTGATTGAGAGGTTGTCAATCTCCCAACAATAACCCAAATAATCTTCAATTACCCAAAATAAGGGATGAACAAAAGAGAGATTAAGGAAATAAAACTTGTATTAGAACTTGATTAATTGTTGATTACAAAACTAAAGAGAGATTTGATTGATATTAACTACTCTAATTATTGATAAGAAGAACATGCTCCTCTAATTAGACTAATGGGGTATTTATAGTGGAAATTAGGGAGGATGCATTAGGGTTAACTAAGGGCTAAACTAGTAATTACACTTTTTAGATTGAGCAAGGAGGAGCCGGTATTTTTCGAAGGAAGGGCTTCTTTCTTTTTAACTTGGAGAAGAGGAAATCACGCTGTGCTGGAATCCGGGCGGAATAAGGTCGGGACGGGCGGATTCTGGCGATGGGGTCCGAGCGGATTCGAGGGAATCCGGGCGGATTGTGGAGGTGGAATCCGAGCGGATTAGAGGAAAGCCGCACGGATTGTGCAGCTGGGGGACGGCCGGATTGGGGACAATCCGCTTGGATTGTCACTCAGCAAGACATCTTCTTCTTTTCTTCCCTTTTCTTCATAAATTCCTTGGGGATTTCCTTGGGGACTCAAGGATCCTTTCTCAACATTGCTCTTCTACTATAATATGTACAAAGGCCTTCTAATCTTGTCTCTCCTTGATGCTTGGTCATTGAATTCGATCAATTTAGTCTCGTTTTGCCATGAAAATGCAAGATTCTTACTCCTTTCCTACCAAGGGATCAAAATCTCAAAGAATATGCAAAACAAAGAACTAAAGATAAGAAATGACCCAAATATGCACTAAAAAGCATGGGAACAAGGCTAATTCGGGGGCTAAATATGCGCTAATTATGGTCACATCACCAAACTGATATCCTACAAAGTTCAACCTGATTGCACCAAGTATAAAGACAATCAATTTGAAAGATCATATGAAAATTGTAATTCACGAATCTTCTTTAAAATGAAAAATAAACGACAACAATGAGCTAAACTTATAATAAAATCATACGAAGAAATAGACAACCTGTCAGGGCACTGCCTGTAACCAAAGTACCTTATTTTATCTTCTTCGTAATCCTTTCACCAGAGTACGTCTTACCTTGATTCACATGGCTAAAAATAAACCATAGAAGTCGTCTTAAAAGTACCAGATACAACAAATACACATGGTATTGCTATCAGATATACATGGTATTGCTACTAGATGCACAAATCGATTTGTGTATCCAGTAGTAATACCATGTGTATCCGGGCTGGTATTTTTTGTATCCACGATTTAAAGATCAGCTACGACCACCCACCTGGGCACCATCCCCATCAACACACCCGATATTAATTCATGGTATGCCTAACATAGCGCATAAAACCTCCAGCCAAAGTAATAACGTCAATTTACACCGCTCCATTCAGAGGCAATTTCTCCTTTAATACCATCCATGTTTCATCAATCACATCTTCTGCCACTGCCGCTTCCGCATCAATCAATTGACTGGATCCTTCGGATTTTGTGATAAATTCCTCCATTTTGACCTTCATGACCTTGACTTTAACTTCAACCTCAGCTTTCTCTCACTTTAACTCGGCGATCTCATCGCAGAGTTTATAAATCTCGTAGTTGGCCTCAGAAGTGTCATTTGTTAAGCTTGTGTAAGGAAGCAACTCAGCCTCCGTCAGTGGTCGACTACCAACCACCACCGGTGCTCATCAATGGCCAGAGATGTTAATTATGAAAATGAGAGAGTGGTGCATCGATTTTTAAGCTTAGTCGGGTTCGCCGGAGGGGTGAGTCGGGTCAGGTGCACCGAAAAACTGGGTTCTCCGGCATAGGTGAGGCCGACCCTTGGTGGTGGACGCTAATGGTGGTGGAATACAGAGGGGGTAGGTTGGGTTTGTTATGTCAGGAGTTGGAGATCTAATTTGGATGATTGATACATTCAATATAAGGATGGTAGCTTAGTTCGTACGATTAAATGTCTGTACTTTAGTTCGCACGGATCCATTTCTATATATATATATATATATATATATATATATATATATATATATATATATATATATATTTGGGTTAGAACAAAAGTTGTTCCCATGATGACAAAATATTGATAAGCTAAACACTCGCTCTCACCTCTCTTTTTCACGGCACACTCTTCTTAAGATGGGCAATATGTTGCTCATTTTACTACTTCACTTTTGCATGTGCATTATCTCGCTAAAATCACTCAAAAATATTAGAAACTATTACTAATTGTTAGTAAAATACAAATCTAATATATCTTATATTATTACTAAGTGCTAGTAACATTTTTTACTTATATTCAAGGGTTAGTATTAAAAATATCTAGTTATACTAGTTGGAGCAACTTCTTGGGTGCAACCAAAGGATCATCCAATCTCTGTAGAAATTGTTAAGACAACAATAAGATGTTTTTCTTATTTCCATACACCATTGTAAGGAAATTTCTATCCTTATTTATTTATGCCTTCATATTTTCATGCATGTTTCATAGATCCTACTATCACTAAATTAAATTAAAATATAATTTGGTAATCTCATTAGGGGAGTCTATTTAGGGGTCTTTGACCTTCATTTTCATCGTACTCAGATTAGACCGACATGGTATAAAGAATCAAGGATGATTATGAATATGACTAAAATGCTTGCAAGTGTAAATAAATGAAGAAAAATGATGAATAAAAGAAAAGGGTGTTTATTTACCCATTAATTTGTAATTAACCAACAATATCATCGGGTCACAGAATAAACCGCCATGGTATAAAGAACCAAGGATGATTTTGGCAATGGTTAAAAGGTTGTTAAAGGTTTAGAAAATAAATGGTAAAAACCATAAAAGAAAACAAAGAAAACAAAAGAAAGTGTTAAAGGCAGACGAACTCAAACACATTTGAATTCTGACCCGAGGAGCCATTAGAGGCGGGGGAATTTTTGCGTGACAAAGAGTTTCTGCCTCAAGCCAAAACTCGGTTTTGTCTCGATCTTTCCATGTTTTGGATCATGTTATGCATTGTTCATGTTTATTTAGTCACAAAAACAGTAAAAACATGAAGTGAACAGTTTGTTACACCCTCATAATTACATGTTCGGTTAATTGACGAGAATCGACAAAGTGTTAAACTCGTGAGTCAAAAAACTAGTTTTAAAAACCAATTGACAAGAAAATAGTGTTGCTTTTAGTTGTTAATTGAGTGTAGTTAGTCAAAGTGTTCGGTGAAGTGCTTTTAATGCATGATGACGGTATCAAACATAGTGTATGATTCGTATTTTGGATCGGTAGGTCCAAAATACGTGTCGGTTTTCACTTAGGAAGTCGAGTCTAGAAGTTTAAGGGAGAAAAGAAAGGGCAGACTCTCGCATAGTTATAAATAAGGGGGGGGGGGGGGGGGGGGTATTTATAGGGAAATAGGGGTGTTGTGTCGGTTGAGTTTTCTTGCTGATTAAGGAGAAGCCCATTAGGGGCGAGAGGTGACTAGCGAGTGAAAGGGACGTGCTGTCCTTTTCACTAATTTTGATTTTCCACTTTGATCTATCCTCGGTTTTGGTGGGTTATGATTTGTGTTTGCTTAGCCGTGTAATCTTACTTTTGGGTGTTATTTGGGGTACGTATTTTGTGTGGTTGACTCCGATTTGATTTATGTTGAGTCGGGATTTGAATTTTCAGTCAATTTTAGGCCCGAAGTCGGATTTGACTCTAACTAGTGTCGTTCCAATGCCGTTGATGTGGATAAAACATTCTAGGTATTTTTAAAATGTGTTCAAATGTTTCTCATTTTTGGAATCGATTTTGGAGTTTTTCGACGCACTGTCATACAAACTGTCGATTAAATGCCACGATTTTCGAAACATGTTATAGTCTGATAATCATCGGGTGTTTGTTGGGATTCCGCAGATAACAGGTATCTACATCTACGAGAAGTTAGGATGCTCCCAGCTTCTTTCATTATAAAAGTTTGAGAACGGGTTACCTGGTTATAATGTTGAAAGGCAAGTACCTGTTCTTTTTCCGTCATACATTCGGCAGCTGAGTGTCCTTCAATTCCATATCTCTCACACAATACCTCCTGCTATATCATAGCATGGACCTGTTGTTGGCTCCTCGAAGCCTGCCTACTCTCCATCTTATAAAATCTAGCATTCATTGCTTCTAGCTGTGCCATGACGGCACTATTCTCACCACTACTCGTCCGTGAACCACCTCTTGGGTTCCCATATTCAATTGTATGAGTGGCCATCTCCTTAATTATATTCCGGCCCTTATCATCATTAATGTTTTTCTAGAATCTCCCATTTGCAGCGCCATCTAGAATAGCCCGGTGATCATCGTATAATCCATTGTAGAATTGGTTACACAAAAACCACTGTTGGAATCCATGATGTGAAATGGAGCGAACCAGCTTCGTAAATCGAACCCATGCTTCATTTAAATATTTAGTGGGTTCTTGTTTAAAACATGTAATTTTTCCCCTTAAGACATTTGTTCTCTACAGAGGGTAGTATTTCTTGTAAAAGGCAAGATCTAAGGAGTTCCAATCAGTTACACCAGCTGCTTCCTTATCTAAATCTCGGTACCACTCACGGGCACCATCAATCAATGAGAAAGGAAATAGGGCTTCCTTGACTTTCTCTTGGGTCAACCCGGCTATAAGTGGTATAGTAGAACAATAGTCAGTGTATGTAACACCCCCATACACAAAGGTGCCTTACCAAAGACCACCTTAGCATATCGAGGTTCCACCATCTCGTTGCCCGAGGTAAAGTATAACAAATGGACCATAATAGAAGGTTTATTAAAAGTAAAAATTGTTTAACCAAACTCAAACTGAAAACCAAACCAAAACTGTTCACAACTCCGAAAAGAAACCAACATAAAACCTAATGTTTAAGACCACAGCGGAAGTAGCTAAAGAACATGTTTTAACTCTGCCCCGTCCATATCCCACGAGCTACATCCACATCCAATACCTGCTAAACCAACTGCTCACCATCCCCGAATGGATCACCATGGTTTTGAAAACAATAACGGGGCCAAACAATTGCATAACCAAAATAAGAAATTACAGATACACAAACCAATGCACAATCTAATCCAAACTTTAGTAACCATCCTCCAAACTCCAATAGTAACCAGTAACCGACTACACACTGAAGTGTGTAACCCTGCCAGGCCACCCATCGCAATAGGCAACCCTCGCCGCCAGTGGGGACCGCAACCGAACCACCTAAACCCCACTCATCGCAATGAGCGAACCCAGATCATTAATGTGCACATCCTCCTTGTGACGGGAGCCATAAGAAGCGAACATCGGGTTGGAACTATCTCCCAAAAATGGTCCCATATAAACAACCAATCAGTAGTACAATCACATCCATAATGATAACAATGCCAACCAATAAACCAACATCACATCTTATAATCAATTACGCAGTCAACTGAGTAGGGAAACCCTACCTTTTCGCAATCCAAGCACACACACACATACACAAGTAAACGCAATCGCAAACCTCCGCGGAACCATCGCCTACAAGTAATAAGCACATATAATTACTAACTACCCCTCAATTAACCGATATAGTATGCCCAATTATCAATTCCCCCAATTTTCCAAATTTAGGGTTTACTTAAATATAAGAATAACAATAAATCAACAAGGATAAGACACTTACTACTGCAATTGACACGGAATAAGATGCTAAAAAGCAATATCTAATAACCTTCGCCTTGGAGATGATTAGAATGATTAGAGAGGTAGTGTACGTAGTTTATGTTTGAGAAAAGTGATTAAGAAATGATTAGAAATTGTTAACAAGTCTTTATATACTTCTCCAATTATTTTAATCAAAACCGCGAAAAACTAACCCGTCAGATCGGGTACTCGGTCAAGTACCTGAAGTACTCGGCCGAGTACGACCTACTCGACCGAGTTCCTTAATACTTGGCCGAGTGCACCCAAAATAGTAGCCTGTTTAAAAGCACTCGGCAAATTACTCGACCGAGTATGGCCTACTCGACCAAGTAAGCTGAGACTAGAAAACCGTAGTATTACAGTCTTCCCTCCATAAAATGAACTTCGTCCCCGAAGTTCACACCATACCTACATAGCATGCACACATACCACTCTACCAACCAACACCACTCAACTCTCATCCTCCAACCTTGACACTAACTCACCTAACAACGCCTAGCTCAACAACGTAGATCACAACATAGCATCACCATAGAATAGTCCACCTAACTCCATAATACTATCGAATACAACAACGCCAGTGCCGCCAACTTTATGTTAATTCCATACCGCTCACTAGCAGATCCAATACCAATACAATGCACCAAGCGATATGTTACATTCTACCACCCTTAGAATGAACTTCGTCCTCGAAATTTACTCACACTCATAAATGTCACATGCCAAAACCGTCAACACTATCACAACCATACTTTTCTACAACCTTAGTCGATAACCATACATATAAAATACATACTACTACAAGCATAACCTTTACCTTTAATAATATTAATCACAAATCCATCCTTATTCTACACCAAGACTCAAAACTTCCAAATACACTGCAATATGCATAACCATCAAACTTTCTCTATCGCATCCTACCCCTCTTAAGCTAAATGTTACGTCCTCATAACCTAACTAGTACTAAATCCTTACCTATTTCTTTCCATTATCACCATCTCATGTCACCGATCACTGACTATAGCCTCAACACCGATAACCATTCCCATATCCAAGGCTCTCTTTCTCGAACAGTTCCATACCTCTAATCACTCCGCACACCACCTAACATATACCACAAAATCCTCAGCATGACCACTACGTCAACTCTTCCACATTACCGCACCACCACATTCTTCCCTATTCACGCACCTATACCCACAACATCACCCACGATCCATAAACTGTTACACACTCACTAGGTCCTCAAATTTCCCTTTTTCTGCCGCCAAACTTAACCATAACTTAACATGAAACTAATTCCCAACACTTTATACTTATTCCCCCAATAAAGATTATGAACCACTTACAGCTTCCAGCTCAGTATACCCATGCTCCCTCCAATTACTTGCCACAACTATGTCAACAATGCCTCATCTAAAACAAGATCAAAAGTATTCCCACAATATCCCACAACTATGTCCCATCAATAAAATATCATTGTTTTATAAGAATAACAACCACATGTGCAACTCTCTTCCATATTATACTCTACTCTCACCCACAAACCGAAAATCACAGGAAACAGCAGTAAACAGAATAACAATCTATATGCCCATACTAGGCTGACGTATACTTTCAGAAGTTCATCTCACAAGTATCCCGCCTACTCCACCACAACCGATGACGGCATCACAACACCGCCACCAATAACCGCACCGCACCGCGAAAGTACCTGCATCGCAACACGGAGTACCGTTCCCGGATCGCAACCCGGAACACAACAACAACATTACTAATAAACAATGTCCCAACACAATGATCATCTCACGACTCACCCAACCACGCAACATGTTACACGGAATAACCAGATAACAACTTTATGAATATCGTACCATACCACTACTCATGAGGTCGGAACCTCACACAATTACTTACACGCATCATAGACCCATAATCAAATCTAACTAGCTAATCCTGATCACATAAGTTACCAATTGGTAAGGTATATCTCTAACACCAGGTTAAAATCATAAGCCCTACATAACACCTTCTCCCATCCATCTAATTACCACTTCCTGACCGTTGTAATCATATCATTAATACTCAACTACCAACAAACGCCTCCTATATCCACACCTTATACTCCCTCGCACCCATACATACCAATCCAGCCTCCACAAAATCAACCTCTTTAGAACGGCTAACTTCCATATTTAATGTCATCCTTAACCATTAGTAACAACACCACGACACCACCATCTTTCGTATCACTATTCTCCCATAATCTCCTCTAAATATAACAGTTCCTTTCTTATCTTCAGTTACCATCCTAAATAACAAACATCAAATCCATCAACAAAATTACCTCATCATTCATTCCCATACTGTCCTCGATTGTATCGTCACCTAGCTCACCACAAAAGTTTCATACCATGCAAATACTCCACCAACTTCTTACTCCCCTAATTCCTCAAAACTAATGACTAACATATCGTCCCGAAATTCCTATATAACCCTTAATTCACACCCTCATCTCTTGTGTCCCATAACGTTTGCATACTTTCACTCGACTTACTCTCATCCTTCTTGTCCCATTGCACTTGACGCACCCATAATCCACTCAACTCATTACTCCTACTACCTAACCCTTTAATCATTCGGTTACCTTCTCATTACTTCCCAAAAATAAAATTCCATTAGTCTATATCAATAACTTCTTATTCATTTCTTATCAACACTCTATCTCATCATGCTACTCCCTCATATTCACCACCAATAGGTCCACCCACTTAATGGTTTCTCCTTAATTGATTACACCTTCCTTTAACATCTCCAAAAATCAAGATTCACCTCATCTCGTTACTTCCCAAGGAATTATACACTAGGCTCACCTCCTAATAATCCAAATTCCCAAACACAACCACTACATACAAATCCACATTACGTCATCTATCGACCTACGCTCACTAAACACCATTCCTCTCCATTCTTCTATCACGGCTTTCCAGTACACATATCTGATAAGTAGCATTTTAGGCGTATTTTACCCATACTTTTACTCTTATTCAACTCGATTTTTGTGCGTTAAATGATTACATAACTCATTTATTAGTTTTATTAGTTAATTAGTATTTAATAGTTTAATTCTATTTATCACGAATAAATATATTTATAATCGGAATTTAGTTAAATAGCTCATTTTGTTATCAAAATTAGTAATTTGATTTGTATATGTTTATTATAAATAATTGTTATAATTGTAGATTTGGTACGACTTTTTGTTATATTGTTTTGTAGGTACTAGTTTGTGAGTAAAGGAAAACCGAGTAAAGCAAGACGGGATCGAGGCGAGATAAACAAGCTACTACTCAATTTGATAAAGATAACTAAAGTAAAACTTGACTTTGAAGAAGTCTTCATCAACAATTCAACCTTCATCATCGTCTTCAACCTCACCATTCATACCCTCTCCATCAATTCATCTACCTCGACATCATCACCATTCAACAACATCCTCGACACCAAGCAACAGCAGCAATTATAGCACTGAAACCCAAGTCTAACATCAAACAGCCACCATCGTCTTCAACAACTCAAATATTACCACCATACATCTCCGACAGAGCTAGCTCGAATTCCCCCTTTCATCTCGCCTGAACTCGGCAGCAGCAATCACCAGCCACCGCCATTTCTTATTCACGCCACCGTTCGAAACACCAGCAGCAGCACCACAATCTAGGCTCATTTCCGCCTTCACGCTCTGAGACGGCCCACCGGTGGCCGACCAACCGGCTCGCAATCACATCTCGCATCCTACGTCTCTCAGCCGGCCTACAGGCAGACGATCCCCTCACCGGCTCAAAATCCAATTAATTCAACCTCCATTTTACAGGAAATCCCCAACCGGTCACACACCGACGGCCGGTGAGCCGGCTGGGACCCCCTTTTTGCGGTTTCGTAGATCTCGTTTCCCCTTCCCCTTTTTGTTGTTGTTTTGTTTGTTTTTTATGAGTTTTGTGTCGTGTGTTTTAGGTTTAGTTAGATTATTATTATTATTATTATTATTATTATTATTATTATTATTATTATTATTATTATTATTATTATTATTATTATTATTATTATTATTATTATTATTATTATTATTATTATTATTATTATTATTATTATTATTATTATTATTATTATTATTATTATTATTATTAGTGGTAGTAGTTGTATGATTAGTAGACTAGTATAAAAACACACACCTTAGACACTCTACCACCTTCAATTAGACTATCAATTACAATAGACTAGCTTATTTTTCCTCTCAAACATTTTAGAACCCTAATATTTCCTCTTTCATTTTTATTTAATAAAATTTGTAATCTTTCCCTAATTTTAGTTTAATTGCTTTGTATCTAGTTTATCCAAGTTCATCTCTTTTCAATAGTTTACAATTAGTCATTTGGGTTGTATTTGGAAGACATGAAGAAATCCATCTTCCATTATTATCCAAGTTTGTTCCTTTCCTCTTAGTTGGTATAATTCTCATCTGTTATTTACATCTTGTTTACATTTGTTTACATTTCTTATGTTGTTTAATTATTATTTATTCAAAGTATTAATCATTATCATATTTGCAATGTTTGTTTGTGGATTGTTGTAATTTATTGTTGAATTCTCACCCATGAACATGTGTGAGTAGTTTCATCTAAGGTCATGGGGGAACTTGGGTAATTAAAAGGGATGAATTTACGTTGTTAACCTTTTGAATTGGGTGATTATGTGGTTTCTACTCTCATGCATATGATGTGTTCGATGAAATGTTTGAATGAAAGTTTGAATTTTTCATTAACATGTCTACCTCATCTTGGTGCATTATGCTATTGGATGGTTTTAGAAGTGTTTATTGAGATGCTTAAATAAAAGTTGGAGCCTTTCTTAGACACATTTGATCCACCTTGGTGCCTATGCTATTAGAAAGTCTTTATGCTTTGTTTGTAGCAAGTTCACCTTAATCAAGTGACAACTTGTTGAGGGACTTAAGGAGACTAAGAAATTAGTCTTAAACCCTTGACCACTATCATCACTAATCGCTTGTTAGACCTTGTTTCTCCCCCTAATTACCCTTTGTGAACCCAAGGACCTTAGCTTTTCTTCATTAATTAGAAACAATCTTATTTAGTCAAATTTTATATTTATTTGCATTTTAGTTTATAATCAACCTCCTTCATTTGTTTGACTAAACTACAGACTTAAACAAACCAAGTATCTAACCCCCGCCATCTTTGTGTTCGACCCCGATTAAATACTACTTTTTAATTGGATTTTATAAATTACTTTTGATTGGGAAATGACGACTTTACTCTACTATCAAAATGGCGCCGTTGTCGGGGATGGCGTTAGGTTATGCTTAGTTAGTTGAAGTTTCTAGCTTTAGTCTGTAGTTGTTGTTTGCTTGTTTGTGTTGTTTGTGTGCTTCTTGCAGAGTGTGTGTGAGTTTTGCCTTACCCTAGTGTGTAAAAGCACTAGGAGTCTTACGATTTGTCAAGTTGTATGCCTAGGAGAAACCACTAAGCTTTGCTCTTTGACTCCAATCCCGAAAGGCTTTTTAGAGCCTTAAAGAATAGGACCATAGCAAGGGTTAGAACCTCTTCTCAAGCAACCTTAAACCAAGAAAATTCACCCACCCAACCTCTCATTGAAAACACAACTCAACAACAACCAAACACCACAATTGAGCCTCCAATAGAAAATCCATTTCACGACTTCCAACTTCCAAATAGTCCACCCCAAACACCACCCCCTCATATACCAAATCCTCCACCACCAATGGCTTTACGTGATCACAATCGCCCTAACCATAATGTTGCTTTTAACCCCATCAATTTTGGCACCTTGGCCCCAAACAATTTCGAGATACACCCGGCTCAAGTTGGCCTAATCGAAAAGGATTGTTTCGGTGTGCATACTGATGAAGATGCTCATGCCCACCTAAGGAAGTTCAAGAACAAGGTGGCCATGATGAAAAATAAGGAGTGTCCGAAGAAAGTTTAAGATTGATGCTATTCCCATTTTCTCTAACGGGCAAGGCGGATCGTTGGTTGAATGTGCACCCTCCAAACACATTTATTACATGGGATGCCTTAGCCAAGGCATTCCTAGACAAGTATTATCCATCATCAAAGACCGCCATGCTCCGAAATGAGATCCATATATTCCAACAAGAGGATGGGGAGTCCTTGGGTGAGGCATGGGATAGATATCAAGACCTTATCGCTAGTTGCCCTCACCATGGAATTCCGGATTGGTATGTCACCCAAACCTTCTTCCAAACCTTGTTGACAAGAACAAAATAAATGGTGAATGCCTCCGCAGGAGGGGGATTCGATCATTTGGGTGATGAGGAGGACACGACTCTAATCAAGAAAATGGTGGACTCCGAGGTAAATTATGGCACAAGAGTGAATATCTTGAGAAGAAGTAAGCACCCTTCCGAATTTTTAGTGAATGTGGAGACTAATGCTAAGCTTGATATGCTCAACAAAAAGCTTGTAGAGTTGAGTAAGAAGAAGCAAGTGAACCAAGTAAGCCAAGCTACCACATCTAATGGACCATCCATGGAAGAACTAATGCAAAGATCAACTTGTGAGTCATATGGAGGGATGGGTCACACCTATCACGTTTGTGCAAATAACCATCACAACAACTTTAATGGGAAGAATGTGCAAGAGGTGAATGTTTTCCAAGCATTTAACAACTTCTCCCACCGTCCACATAGGCCCTCTTTCAACAACAACCAAGGATCCGACCAAAGCTTTGCCAACCAGCCTCAAGCATACCAAGACTATAGAGGTAACTGATATCGGTCGTCGCAGTATCAAAAATAAATACCTAAGTATAACTAACAGAAGCTAGCGGTAAGTAGGGTCGATCTCCACAGGGAGGCAAAATGAGATTTATCTGTCTAATTTTAGTCTATGAGTAACGGAGGTTTAAAATGTTTTGACTGAACTACGAGATTAAGGCAAGACATAAAGAATTAAGGGAAATTAATAGAGAAAAGGGAAACTAGGATTTCGGGTCATCAATGAACGTCAGTTAATTGCAAGTAAGGTCACAGATCAGTCGGTGTGTCGGTCTAAGGAGCAATGAATATCTCCTTTCGGTCTCAATTCGCCCTAAAATACTATTAGCTTAACTTTCGCCCTCACTAAAGCATCATATTGTTCACTGCGGGTCTTGCCTATTCCAACCTTTCGGTCCAGGTCAAGGTTTACCAATATTAAAAGGCTAATTGCTTCGAATCAACTAGCAAGATACAATTAAGGGCAGCGATTAACAACAAAGACTAAACAACAACGACGAATCTAATAACCTAATCAGCAATTAACATCCATTCATTAAATTCCCTAATCCTAGCAGAGGTATTTAGCTAGACATAATTAAATAAAGAACATAAATAAAGAGAGAAAGAGGAACAAACATTAAATTAAAGAGGAAAAGGGAGATAAAGGTTACTGAAATAGATCCGGAAAATAAGAGGCGAAACAAAAACGTAGTAAAACATCGTCTGATAGTGTGTGGGTACTTTACAAAAGACGTCCTACTCTCCTATTTATAAGAAAATAGGAAGTTATTAACCTAATAGCGAAATAAAGCTTAAAAGCCCAGCCCGTAAGAGAATCCACTCGATCGAGTGATTTAAAACCACTCGATCGAGTAAACTAAAGCTTAAACTACTCGATCGAGTAGAAATCTAATCGATCGAGTAAATCCTAAAATGCAACTACTCGATCGAGTAGAAAAAGGACTCGATCGAGCATAATTGTACTCGATCGAGTACTTTCCAGCAACAATTTCCTGCTTTGCGCACTGAACTTCAAACAGCTGCCATTTCTTCGTTACTTGGGCAAACAGGGCGATTCCAGTGGCGTTGGAAAGCTAAGAGAACAAGCTTTCATCTACAATTGGAATCACCTGAATATCGGTTGTAGAACGCGAGATATGGCTCTTCAAATTAGGCATTAGCAATTTGAAGTTCTTCCTTTGCTCGCCTAGCTATCTTTCTTCTTTGCGCATCTCAAGATAGCTACATTCCCGCTCCAAATTCACTCTTCCTCCAAATGCATGCTAAACGGATGGTAAAAGGCTTGATTTCACTACTTTCTGGTTCATTCCTGCAAATAATACAAAACAAACCAAAGTAGCATATTCGGGACATTTCGTAGCATAAACTACGATAAAAGCATGGAAATACGTGCATGAAAAGGCCTAAAAAGACTATATAAAATGCACGTATCAAATCTCCCCAAACCAAACCTTTACTCGTCCTCGAGTAAACTAAATGCAAACTAATGGAACGGAAAAGATAACTCAGAGCTAGCTACAAATGCCCACTTAAACTAATTTAATGCAAGCAAACTAACACTCATAACAAACAGTAAAATGCAAACGAGTTGTAAGATGTTCATAATAAAACTGAACCATCGACCTTGCAAGACCTTTAAAATTGGACTCTCACGGGTCACTCTTCTCTCATGAAGCAAAGGGTGAACATATATATGTAAGAGAGAAAGAAAAATAGTCGCTCACCTAAACTACGACCCACATAAACATGCATGCAACTAATATGATAGACAATTCTAACTACCGTACACACATTCCAACCAAACAAGGTCCTGTCACAGCCGAGGGCTTACAAAAATATGGTAAAGTGAGGCAATGGGTAAGAAAAGGCAAAACATGTTATGGGAATGTGGAGGTATAGGCGGCCAAGCTAGTACCTAAACAAAACCATATGACAACATCCATTTCCAACTCAATTACGAATTAAGCACATGCGCCCTTCATTTGGCACAAAATCTCACCAAACCAAACTGAAAATACTCCTTAATAAATACAGATTGAGCATAGGAGCGAAACCGTCTCATCAAACAACATCTCTTTTTCTTTTTCTTTTTTTTCGAATTCTTTTTTTTTCTTCGAAATATTTTTTTTTTTGTTCACGTTTGTTTTTTCAACTTCTTTTTTTTTCTTTTCTTTCTTTTTCACGTTTTTTCCATCATCCTGCTTCTTTCTTTCTACCAACTCCAAATCAATATGATATGAACCAAATTTAGCACAATAAAATATATACCGCAAAACAATCTAAACTAGCTTGACAAGGTAGGCTAAATTTGGAATGTAGCTAAGGGTCAACAGGCAAATTTGGCAAATGTGGAGTTTATGGGTAAAAATGAAAGAAAGGGAAATTGTAAGCACCTCCCTGCATGTGACACCAACCACTAACCCGAATGTATGCAAGCAAAAAGTAATTGAATTTCATATTTGTGTAAATTGATGAACATGCTATACAAGGAGTAGGTTGCCAAAATTTCAGGTCAAGTCTATATGTTCAGCTTAATTTTAACATAAACTTGTAGATATACAATAAGATAATGCTAATAAGAATAATAGTTCAATGCAGGGCTTAAGCAAAAAGACAATTTATAGTGCAATTTCATCATTGAAATCTCCCGTTCTGACTCAACCTATATGCAAAAATAAACGTGAATTTTTTTGAATTTTTGAATTTTTTCAATTTTTATGAGATTTTTGATTTTAATGAAAATAAACAACAATGCATACTGAAATTAAACGTGATAACAGAAATGCAATAAAAACAAAATGCAGACACATATATGGATGCATAACCTCCCCAAACCAAACCGTACAATACCCTCATTGTATCAAAACATGGAAAGGAAATGCAAACTAAAAGAGAAAGAGAGTAAATACGGAAAGCTCACAAGATTGCGCGAATAAGGGACTTCCCCAAACCAGCCAGCAACGTGGGAGGTCACTAATAGCTCCGAAACATCGCCACAAGAAGCTAATCCAAGCAATGGGCATCCAAAACAGCTCGATCGAGAGGAATAGTGGTCGATCGAGTAACTTTTTTTTTTATTTTTTTTTTGCAGGTACTCGATCGAGTAGAATAATTACTCGATCGAGTGATTTCAGCAGCAAAAGCTCTCGATCGAGTACAAAAATTACTCGATCGAGTGATCCTTAGTATATTCCTGCAAAAGATGCAATAAAAACAGCCCGCAAAACTAACAAAGCAAGCATACTGATATAGTCTATGGTACGAAGACCAATTATTACACACAACTGAAATAAAATGCAATGTTTGAAAAACAACTAAAAATAAATCTTCGGGTTGCCTCCCGGGTAGCGCTAGTTTCAGACAGGTCCCAGCTCGACCTCTTTTTCAGCCAACTACTCTAATTGAACCCAATCAAATTAAAGCAGCTCAAAGCTCGCAGCAACCTGTCAAACTTCTGCGCATGTGCTACACAAAACTGTAAGTAGCACCATAGTATAGTAATAGCATAGGAATTTGAAATATAATAACATTTAAGCCTAACAAATTTCCTATGACAGCTCCTAAAATCATTCAGAAAATAATTCTGCCCTCCAGCTAAGGGCGGAATATAAAAGCTCAAATTAACCGCAGGTGGTAAATGAAGGAGCTCAACAGCATTCAACTTAAAAATAACGCGAGTAGAATTTAAATGCTCAGACGGGTAAGAACTGTGAGGTGAAGGAGTCTGGTCAGCTAAAGGTGAAGGTGGATAGTCATCCCAGATGCAAGGGGTTGTAAAGTCAATTGGGTCAATCGGGTCCTCTATAATAGGCTCATCATCTATATCATCATAAGTATCCCATTTGACCTCAAGACTGTCTAAATCTACCTCCTCACTCTCCTTATCGCTAGACTCGTCAGCAGGGAAGTTCTCAAAGAGACCCTCCCAGTCGTCCTCACTGTCTGTGAAAGAATCATAAAGGGGTTCTAGATTTTCCCTATAGAAAGGATTGTCAACCATGCTAGAAGTCTCCTCTATGTCTCCGTAAAAATTTATGGCATCCTCTAGATTGGTCTCTAAAGTCTCGCCCATCCCCACGTCTGAGTCAACATGAAGAGGGAAATTGGGTTTAACAGTTTCAGCAGCAAACCAATCAAAAAATTCTAATATCTCTTTTGTGGGGAGTCCATCAAAATCCCCCTTACCTTTAGCCTCTAGGTATGCTCACATAGGGACATTTATTCCCTTGATGATAGACTGGCATATTTGGAGTCCCGAAAGAATTCCTCGTCTTGGTTCGAGAAACTCCTCCAACCTGTCTATATAAGCACCAAAGCTTTCGTTCTCATCCTGCGGAAATCTGAGAACGGAAGACATAAGAACGGTCTCAAGGAACTGAAGTTCCCTGAGACAAGAAATAAACTAAAAAAAACAGATAAAACTGCGCTGCCTCCCCGGCAACGGCGCCAAAATTTGATACCGTCGTTTTAGTATCAAAAATAAATACCTAAGTACTACTAACAGAAGTCAGCGGTAAGTAGGGTCGATCTCCACAGGGAGGCAAAATGAGATTTATCTGTCTAATTTTAGTCTATGAGTAACGGGGGTTTAAAATGTTTTGACTGAACTACGAGATTAAGGCAAGAGAGAAAGAATTAAGGGAAATTAACAGAGAAAAGGGAAACTAGGATTTTGGGTCATCAATGAACGTCGCTTAATTGCAAGTAAGGTCACGGATCATCGGTTTGTTTGGTCCTAAGGGGCAATGAATATCTGCTTTCGGTCTAAATTTGCCCTAAAATACTATTAGCTTAACTTTCGCCCTCACTAAAGCATCCTATTGTTCACTGCGGGTCTCGCCTATTGCAACCTTTCCGTCCAGGTCAAGGTTTACCAATATTAAAAGGCTAATTGCTTGAATCAACTAGCAAGATACGATTAAGGGCGATTAACAACAAAGACTAAACAACAACGACGAATCTAATAACCTAATCAGCAATTAACATCCATTCATTAAATTCCCTAATCCTAGCAGAGGTATTTATCTAGACATAATTTAATAAAGAACATAAATAAAGAGAGAAAGAGGAACAAACATTAAGTTAAAGAGGAAAAGGGAGAGAAAGGTTACTGATATAGATCCTAAAAAATAAGAGGCGTAATGAAAACAAAGTAGTAAAACATCGTCTGATAGTGTGTGGGTACTTTACAAAAGACGTCCTACTCTCCTATTTATAAGAAAATAGGAAGTTATTTACCTAATAGCGAAATAAAGCTTAAAAGCCCAGCCCGTAAGAGAATCCACTCGATCGAGTGATTTCAAACCACTCGATCGAGTAAACTAAAGCTTAAACCACTCGATCGAGTAGAAAATATACTCGATCGAGTAAATCCTAAAATGCAACTACTCGATCGAGTAGAAAAAGGACTCGATCGAGCATAATTGTACTCGATCGAGTACTTTCCAGCAACAATTTCCTACTTTGCGCACTGAACTTTAAACAGCTGCCATTTCTTCGTTACTTAGGCAAACAGGACGATTCTGGTGGCGTTGGAAAGCTAAGAGAACAGGGTTTCATCTCCATTTGGAATAACCTGAATATCAGTTGTAGAACGCGAGATATGGGTCTTCAAAGTAAGCACTAGCAAATTGAAGTTCTTCCTTTGCTCGCCTAGCTATCTTTCTTCTTTGCGCATCTCAAGATAGCTACATTCCCGCTCCAAATTCACTCTTCCTCCAAATGCATACTACACGGACGGTAAAAGGCTTAATTTCACTACTTTATGGTTCATTCCTGCAAATAAGACAAAACAAACCAAAGTAGCATATTCGGGGCATTTCGTAGCATAAACTACGATAAAAGCATGGAAATAAGTGCATGAAAAGGCCTAAAAAGACTATATAAAATGCACGTATTAGTAACCAAGGGAACCAAGTCAACCAAGGGTTTGGCCAAGGATTCAATCAATGGAACAATAACAATTGGAACAATTAAGGATACAACAATAATCAAAGGTACAACTTTAGAGATCAAGGATATAGCTTTCCTCTTCCAATTTCCAACCAACCTTTCAACCAAGAGCTACCACCCCAAGCAAGTAATACCATGGGAGATGATATATATGACAACTTGGTGAAGTTGATAGGGGATTTGGCAAGTAATACCCAACAACAAATCAAGAGTCTTGAAGCCAAAGTGGCTTCCCAAGCTCTCATGAGTTCTCAAAAACCACCGGGTGTATTTCTAAAGCAAGGGCAAAATCCAAGGGACCCTATGAAGGCAAAGGAAGTTAATGCTATCATGGTGGGAGTTGAAGAGGAAAGAGAAGAGTCATTTGGTTTGCCAAGTCAGGAGGAGTTGTCATACACTACTTCCTTTTCCATGGCTATGGAAACATTCCAAGAAGTTGACCATGATCCCGAAAAAGAGAGCATGGGAGGCTATTATTTTGTGACGTTGGTTGATGGTGGGTTCAACGAGCCATAAGTCAACCGGTTGACTGACCAATCACAGAGGCGATTTATACGGATATTTCGTAGGACACCATTGTGACATCGACGTGGAGTCCTAAATGTTTTATAACATTCGTTGCCCGGTCGTGGATAGGATTTCCATGGTGATCCTTAGAGTCGAATCTCTTGACTATCGACTGTCTCTTGAGACTACGGCAGATTTTGGGTGACTTTGGTTTCTTTCTCACGGTCATCCGTAACAGGGGGCCAAGTAGATTTTTTCTGGGTCATTTCATGTTGTGCTTAGATCGGAAGGAGTCGAGTTGAAGGAAATATTCAGCCTTTATCAGTACTCGATATTTCTCGGGGCCACTCGAGGAGTCAGAATCGAAATGCATGGCCATGCTCGGATACGGATTCGTTTTATCAGTTAAGTTACTCTCTAGTCGGGGAAACCACTCTAGATACAGATCGATTGTAAAATACGACCTTTGCGGATCCAGATCTGCAAATTGTTTTACATTGAGTGGGAGAAATTTTTTAAATGAATATGAGAATCGGTTATCGCACATACACTTGTACGGACAAGTGGGAGTTTGTTGGAGCTTGTGTCCTCCAGTTAGTGCGGATAACGTCATTGCACATACACTTGTACGGACAAGTGGGAGCTTGTTGGGGTTGGTGTCCTTAACAATTAGTGCAAGGACTTATAAACCTCTAAAAGGATCAAAGGGCATACTTTTGGTATTATTATCGGTTGATCCACGTTTATCAATAACGGTTGGCTTGCTAGATAAGTTTGACGTTATTGTCATACGGATGGCGGTGATCAACTGGTCCCTAAAAGTCACACCTATAGGATACGTTTGAGAGACGTGACAAAGTATGGAAATACAAACATGTAGATGCCAAAAATTGACTAACCAGTTAGTCCGAGTTATTTGACTAGTAATTAGTCAAATATGTGATGTTGAGATATTATATTTAATACGGATTAAATATCATGGGCTAAGGCGAATTAACCAGTTAATTCGTAAAATTAAATATAAACGATTTATATTTAATTAAATGTATATTGAATATAATTATACAATACTTTGCTTTGTCGGACACGAATTAATAATTCACTAACCCGTATTATTAGCCGATGCCTTATTTTCCGATAACAGATAACGATTTATAATATAAACCCGTCATATACATTTTAGCATTTGGCGAACTGGACCTCGAGCTAAAATTAAGAGGAAGTGGAAGCCCACTTCCCCATGCATGCACTCGGTCCGGCCGAACCAAACAAAAGGAGAGACTCCCTCTCCTTTTGACCTAGACAATTTCATTTGCAGAAAAACTAGGGTTTTGAAGAGCATTCTTCTCTGAAAAACCTGAGATCTCTCATCTCGACAAAACTCACATCAGTTCTCCCTATATTGCAAGGCAATCGGAGAACACTGTTCTAGCACAAGGGCATATCTCGGACAAAGTCTTGGGTGTAACAATTAGGAGGAAATCGCTTTGATTTACTTCTTTACGCCGCAATTTTAAAGGACCCGAGGTTATTTCTATACATTAATCATTTCATTGTGTTTATCGTTTTATGACTATAAATTGCATGTTTAAATTTACGTTATAGTCCTGCAATTAAAGGGTAGTATACGGATATTAACCAACAAGTGGTATCAGAGCGAGGCCACGTAAATTTTCTATGTGTTTTTCATAAAACGATTTTGAAACGGTTGTGTTTGTCTCGAAATCCGTGCCTTGTTTACACGGATGTTGCTTAAAACCGTGAGGCAGCAGGTTTTTCATCACGAAAATTTTTTTCTGTGTTGCTGCGTTTTTCTTTGTCTCGAAAACCGTGTCCAGTTTACACGGCTAAAATTTTTTTTTGAAACCGTGACATGTCTTACACGGTTCTTTCATCTTGTTTATCAATTTGTTTTATGCATATTGTTGTTTTATACGGAGATTATAACAATATGTCAAGTTTTGTCAAATTGTTAAATTGTTTTGATGCGATTTTGATCAAAGTTGGTTTTGTTTTGTCTCGTCAAAAACTTTCCACGAGGTTTTGTTTTTCAAATTGTTTGCATTCGATCGAGCGTCTTTCTACTCGATCGAGTGCTCTTTCTGCTTTGTTTTGGTTCGATCGAGTCCTTGCTGTACTCGATCGACCCCTTTCAAAACCCCCCTGCTCGATCGAGTTGTCCTCGTACTCGATCGAGCAGATGTGCTGATAAAAGTACTCGATCGACCACCAGTTTAGTCGATCGAGCACTCTCTGCTTGGCACCCTCTCGATCGACTTGCAGTTCAGTCGATCGAGCTCTTCTGTCCCTCGATCGAGCACTTATGTCCCTGGATCGAGGGATTTCATCTTTGACAGCTTTGAAAATTTATTCTTTTGTTTTAAATTTTCTTTTGGCTATAATATGTACTTTATACGGATATTGTACACTCGCTATGATTGTGAAACGGTTCACCACGTACCATTAAGTTATTTTAAAGCGTATTTAAAGTAACGCGGATTTGTATTGGATTAAAATTAAATGATAGAAGCGGTTTTATCACATGAATTTTAATCATTAAAAGGTGGTTTGGATAAATTTAACATAATTACGGAATTATGTCACGAATGAATTTGTTTTTAGTTGATGCATTTTTATTTTCGTTAATTATGAATGCCGTGAATGCCATTTTATTACGTATTTAATTTTTACAATCGGTTGTAACTTAGTGTGGCCTTAGTAGAACGTGTTACCGTAATGATGGAACACGGTCTTGGTTGTATTTTGAGATCTCGTATCTCCGTTTTGGATTTTTCACTTGTAATTACAGTTTTTATTAGAATGTAATTAGATTTATATTTTGTAATTTTAATTGTAATTTTTTGAGAAGACCAAAGACGGAGACCAGATGCTCACTCCCGCTACTTGGATCAAGATGGAACAACAAGACAAGCTTCTCGGGTCCAACGGTGGATTCCAAAGTTGTATTTTGTTCTTTTTACTAGGATAGGCCACACTAGGAAATTTTTATTTACATATTGCATTCCTTTATTTATTTTTCGCAACGATTATTTGCATCATATTCCGCCTAAAAACCAAACCACCTATAATTTATTGCATGAAAACTGACACATATAGAGGTCACGAGTTAGTTTTCATTGACATTCTCATGTCACACGTTTTAAGCCATCATCCGAATAAATTCATTCACGACAAACGCTAGTTATTCGTTCACTTAAAATGAATTACAATTTTGTTGATGGGATCTTCCTCGTATAAACTAAAATTGAGAACGGTCTTTATAGGTCAAACTCCAATGAGTCCCTTCTTCGTCGGTAGGCATACTATGACCCCTTCTACGTCGGGTAAGTTGGAACCGATTGACCTATTTTATCTCAACACTATGGTCACTCGTACGATCCTGTGATCATGGTGGACTATAGATAGGATTTACAGAAATCTATCAACCAAGAGTTCTTCCGGAAGAATTAGCTAAACAGTTGGCTTATCAATTTACAGAAATTGAGTCTTGGGATCACTTGTATCATTCTTGAGGGAGATCAATTATGCAAGTGCAAGAGTCTACATGTTTAAAATGAATTTTAAAATAGACTTAAATCACCTCGATGAGTTGCTTATTTCGTTTTGTTTTTCTTTCTTTTTCAGTGTAGATCACGTATTAAACTGCTAAACAACAAATGGCTGGTTCAAGTAATAACCCAATGCCAAGTGCCACATTGGACCGTGAGTCCTGGCTTAGGATCTTCATGAGTCAGATGAATCAGTCTACTCGACTGAAGAATGACGGATCCAACTTCATGGGGCGGGAGGCGGATTACGGAATCTTGCCGCTGCTGACGGAAAGCTCAGATATCTGCTTGAGCCCATGCCGTTAAACCCAGGCCCCACGGCTGGAATAAACGAGATCGACAAGTATAACGATTTCGCTTTAGAAGCGGGTGCGGTAAAGAACGTACTTATTTTTGCAATGGAACCCAATTTGCAGAAACGCTTCATAGCCCATGGTGCAAACAAGATTTTCACCACGCTCACCAAGGAATTCTCGAAAGCACCGAGAATCGTGACCTATGAGCATACCACTCGCTTCTTTGATGCGAGACTCCAGAAGGGCCAACCGGTTAGCCCACACATTCTCAGCATGATTGAGAATGTCGAGAAACCGGAGACCTTTAACGTAACATCGGCGAGAATATTGTTATCGACCGTATTCTTCACTCACTCCACGATGGTTATTCGCAATTCAGAGCGAATTACTATATGAATGATTTGAAGAAAACTCCCCATGAATTGCACTCCCTCCTCGTACAGACCGAGAAGGACATGAAGTTCGATGGGAGTTCGAAACGAGATGTTCTCGTTGTGTCAAACAAAGGAAAGGTAAGGGCAAAGCTCCGGCAAACCTAACGATAGGTAAGGCGAAGTTCAAGAAGTCGGGTTCGGGGAAGAGTGGTCCTGGTGAGGCGAGCAACTCATCGGGCATGACAAAGAGCAAGAGTGAAAACATGGAATGCCATCATTGCCACAAGACTGGGCATTGGAGACGCACATGTCCTGTTTATCATGAGGACTTAAAGGCGGTCGTGTTAAACTGTTGGTATGTCTTCTCTCTCTTCTACTTTTATTCATATGATTGAGATTAACCACGCAAGTTACGGAACTTGGGTACTTGATACTGGTTGTGGTTCTCATCTGTGTAATCATGTGCGGGGGCTCAAAACATCGAACCCCTCGTAAAGGGTGAGGTGGACCTGCGTGTTGGGAATGGAGCAAGAGTAGCTGCCATCTCAAAGGGGACATATGTGATCCAGCTTCCAAGCGGATTTGAGTTGTCATTATATGACTGCTATTATGTACCTAGTCTTTCCAAAAACATTATTTCAGTTTCTGCACTTGATAAACTTGGTTTTTCATTTGTAATAGAAAACAATGCTTGCATTTTCTCATTACACGATATGATTTACGGCAAGGCAGTCTCCATGAACGGAATTTATGTTTTAGATCAGACCACGGAAATATTACACGTAATGAATAAAAAGTTAAAGGTTGGTGACAAAGATCAAACGTATCTATGGCACTGCCGTATGGGACACATTAATGAGAAACGCGTAAAACAGCTCATCAAACATGGAGCTATCTCGGCCTTTGATTTTCAATCATTTGGCACGTGTGAATCATGTCTCATCGGTAAGATGACTCGTATTTCCTTCAAAGGTGTTGGAATGCGCGCTGCTGACCTATTAGGGCTCATACACACGGATGTATGTGGTCCTATGTCAATCACCGCACGAGAAGGCTATAGGTATTTCATCACTTTCACGGACGATTTGAGTAGATATGGCTATGTCTACTTAATGAAGCATAAAAGTGAATCCTTTGAGAAATTCAAGGAATACCAAAATAGGGTACAGAACCTATTAGGTAGAAAGATTAAAACACTGCGTTCAGATCGTGGTGGCGAGTATCTTTCTCACGAGTTTGATCAACACCTAAAGGACTGTGGGATTGCCCTACAGTTAACTCCACCTGGAACACCTCAATTGAATGGTGTGTCCGAACGGAGAAATCGAACACTACTTGATATGGTTCGATCCATGATGAGTCACACGGTTTTACCTGATTCATTATGGGGTTATGCTCTATTGTCAGCCGCTCTAATACTTAACCAAGTCCGTCTAAAGTCATTGACAAGACTCCATATGAACTATGGAAAGGAACGGTCCCTAACTTGTCCTTTATACGGGTTTGGGGCTGCGAGGCTTATGTCAAGTGGAGACACGAAGATAAGCTCGGCCCGCGATCGGTCAAGACATACTTTATAGGTTATCCTAAAGGATCACGTGGTCATTACTTCTATTCGCCAACCGAACAACGTGTTTTTGTTGCGGCTAGTGCGACATTCTTAGAGAAGGAATTTCTCGAGAATGCAAAGAGTGATAGAACCTTCGACCTGTCGGAGATTCCAGAACCAAACACCGAGCAACCATTGGAGGAACCTATTCCTTCAATCCCGGCTGCGTAAATATTCCTGAGGAACCTAGGAGGTCGGGAAGAGTCTCTATTCCTCCGGACAGATACATTGGTATGGTCGAGGAACATGATATAGATGACGTTCTACTCTTAACGAGTAGTGAACCCGCAACCTATAAAGGTGCCATGACAAGTTCTGACTCAAAGCTATGGCTTGAGGCCATGCAATCCGAGATGGACTCTATGTATGAGAACAACGTGTGGGATCTTGTCGACTTACCTGCTAAGGTTCGTCCCCTTCAATGCAAATGGCTTTACAAGATAAAGCATTCTGTGGAAGGTCAACAAGATATCTACAAAGCACGACTAGTTGCTAAAGGTTTCACCCAAGTGCCAGGTTTGCACTACGATGAGATTTTTGCACCCGTAGTCATGTTGCGTTCCATCCGGATTATCTTAGCGATTGCCGCTTTTCATGACTATGAAATTTGGCAAATGGACGTGAAAACCGCCTTCTTAAACGGCTTTTTGGAGGAAGAGTTGTACATGGTACAACCCGAAGGTTTCATCGATCCTGAACATCCTAAGAAAGTATGCAAGCTTAAGCGTTCCATTTATGGACTTAAGCAAGCATCAAGGAGTTGGAATCATCGCTTCGACCAAGTGATAAAAGACAATGGATTCACTCGATCGGTCGAGGAACCATGTCTATATATCAAGTCGAGTGGGAGCAAGATTGTCTTCCTAATATTGTATGTTGACGACATACTCCTGATTGGGAATGACATACCTCTCTTAACTTCGGTGAAAGTATGGTTGAAGAACCATTTCCAGATGAAAGATCTGGGAGAGGCACAAAGAATTCTAGGCATCCGCATCTATCGAGATAGATCACGACGGATGTTATCTCTCAGTCAGGAGTCTTACATAGACAAAGTCCTAGAGAGATTCAGCATGACTAACTCCAAGAAGGGGTTCCTTCCTATGGCTCCAGGGGTGCATTTGAGCAAGTCTCAGGCACCAGAGACACCGGAAGAGAAAGAGCGCATGACACGGATTCCTTATGCTTCGGCTATAGGATCAATCATGTATGCCATGATATGCACACGTCCGGACGTGGCATATGCATTGAGTATGACAAGTCGATTCCAACAGCAACCAGGTGAACCACATTGGCTGGCTGTCAAGAACATTCTTAAGTACCTCCGGAGGACTAAAGATTGGGCATTGACTTATGGAGGCTCCCAAACGCTATGCGCAACCGGTTACGCAGATGCTAGCTTCCAAACGGATCGTGATGACTCGAAATCTCAGTCAGGATTCGTTTTACTCTTAATGGCGCTGCGATCACCGGAAGAGTTCGAAACAAACTGTTACATAAAAGAGATTCTACGACGAGTCCGAGTACTATGCCGCGTCTGAAGCTACAAAGGAAGCGATATGGATGCGTCAATTCTTACATGGACTATCCGTAGTGCCCGATTCGAATGACCCGATCACCATCTATTGCGACAATAGTGGTGCCATCTTCCAAGCTAAGGAGCCTAAGTCTAGCAACAAGTCTAGACATGTACAACGGAAAGCTCATCTAATCCGGGATTACGTGGAGCAAAAGACAGTAGTGATAGAAAAGATTGCTACAGATGACAACATAGCAGATCCTCTCACTAAAGCATTACGACAAGATAAGCATGAAGGGCACGTTAATTCCATGGGAATTAAACGTGTTCCTAAGTTGTAGTACTCTTTTATGGATCAGATTCATTCTCCTTTGTACTCTATACGACATCATCGTTTTGATATTTTATATATATATTTTGTTTTTCATGTGGAATTGTACGACGATTTTGAACACCACAAAGTGAACAGAACAAACATCATATCTTGTTAGTCCTTAATTGCCCACATGAGTGATAACTCGCAATTATTTTGTGACGTTGGTTGATGGTGGGTTCAACGAGCCATAAGTCAACCGGTTGACCACCAATCACGAGGCGATTTATACGGATATTTCGTAGGACACCATTGTGACATCGACGTGGAGTCCTAAATGTTTTATAACATTCGTTGCCCGGTCGTGGATAGGATTTCCATGGTGATCCTTAGAGTCGAATCTCTTGACTATCGACTGTCTCTTGAGACTACGGCCGATTTTGGGTGACTTTGGTTTCTTTCTCACGGTCATCCGTAACGGGGGCCAAGTAGATTTTTTTCTGGTCATTTCATGTTGTGCTTAGATCGGAAGGAGTCGAGTTGAAGGAAATATTCAGCCTTTATCGGTACTCGATATTTCTCGGGGCCACTCGAGGAGTCAGAATCGAAATGCATGGCCATGCTCGGATACGGATTCGTTTTATCAGTTAAGTTACTCTCTAGTCGGGGAAACCACTCTAGATACATATCGATTGTAAAATACGACCTTTGCGGATCCGGATCTGCAAATTGTTTTACATTGAGTGGGAGAAATTTTTAAATGAATATGAGAATCGGTTATCGCACATACACTTGTACGGACAAGTGGGAGTTTGTTGGAGCTGTGTCCTCCAGTTAGTGCGGATAACGTCATTGCACATACACTTGTACGGACAAGTGGGAGCTTGTTGGGGTTGGTGTCCTTAACAATTAGTGCAAGGACTTATAAACCTCTAAAAGGATCAAAGGGCATACTTTGGTATTATTATCAATTGATCCACGTTTATCAATAACGGTTGGCTTGCTAGATAAGTTTGACGTTATTGTCATACAGATGGCGGTGATCAACTGGTCCCTAAAAGTCACACCTATAGGATACGTTTGAGAGACGTGACGGTATGGAAATACGATCATGTAGATGCCAAAAATTGACTAACCAGTTAGTCCGAGTTATTTGACTAGTAATTAGTCAAATATGTGATGTTGAGATATTATATTTAATACGGATTAAATATCATGGGCTAAGGCGAATTAACCAGTTAATTCGTAAAATTAAATATAAACGATTTATATTTAATTAAATGTATATTGAATATAATTATACAATCTTTGCTTTGTCGGACACGAATTAATAATTCAGCTAACCCGTATTATTAGGCGATGCCTTATTTTCCGATAACCGATAACGTTTTATAATATAAACCCGTCATATACATTTTAGCATTTGGCGAACTGGACCTCGAGCTAAAATTAAGAGGAAGTGGAAGCCCACTTCCCCATGCATGCACTCGGTCCGGCCGAACCAAACAAAAGGAGAGACTCCCTCTCCTTTTGACCTAGACAATTTCATTTGCGAAAAAACTAGGGTTTTGAAGAGCATTCTTCTCGAAAAACCTGAGATCTCTCATCTCGACAAAACTCACATCAGTTCTCCCTATATTGCAAGGCAATCGGAGAACACTGTTCTAGCACAAGGGCATATCTCGGACAAAGTCTTGGGTGTAACAATTAGGAGGAAATCTGCTTTGATTTCTGTTCTTTACGCCGCAATTTTAAAGGACCCGAGGTTATTTCTATACATTAATCATTTCATTGTGTTTATCGTTTTATGACTATAAATTGCATGTTTAAATTTACGTTATAGTCCTGCAATTAAAGGGTAGTATACGGATATTAACCCACAGAATTTATGCTTGAAGAAATTGTGGAAGAACCAAATGTGATGGTAGAAGTTGAGAGGAACCCGGAAAAAGAAGAAATGATCATGGTGGAAGAACACTCTTTGGCCAAACAAGATGTGACCAATGATACTTCAAGATATGATAAATTTATGGACTTGGTAATGAAAATGGAGACCTCCAATCCACCTTTGGTGGAGATGCCTCATTACTCCGAATTCCTTGAAGAAGTCACTTCTAGAAGAGTGAAAATTAGTGGCCATGAGCTTGATACCTCAAGTGAGGAGTGCAATGTGGTCAAGTATAAAGAAATCCCCGTCCAACTTGATGACCCTGGGAGTTTCTCAATTCAATGTACCGTTGGTGACCAAAAGCTGGATAGTGCCTTGTGTGACTTAGGGGCAAGTGTGAGTGTCATACCACTTGCCCTTGTGAAGAGGTTTAATATTTTAAGCTTAGGCCACACTTCCATTACCATTACGCTTGCCCACGGGACAATAAAATATCCGAATGGGATTCTCAAGGATATTATGGTACAAATTGGTAAGCTTTCAATTCCTACCGATTTTGTTGTGTTGGACATCCCTATGGGAAGACGCTCTCGTGTCATTCTTGGTAGGCTATTCTTGGCCACGGGAGGAGCTATCATAGATGTCAAAGAGGGACGATTGCCATTCAAAGTTGGGAAGGAAAAACTTGAATTCAAGCTACCACATGCTTCAAAGAAAATCGTGACTCAAAACATGTTTTCCGTGGAAACACTAGAACTCCATGAGAATGAAGATGAGTGAAGGAAATGTAGATCTATATGCATACTAACATACTCATATATGTCTTAATTAATTTGTCATAAAATTAAATACGGATTTTATGCATGCAAACAATATCAAAATAGAGGAGAAATCATGTCCTTACATTGATGATTTCGGTTTTATGGGCACAAAAGAAATCTCCTTTTCTTTTGTTCTTGAGCTTTTCCTAAGATGGAAGAACAAGATCCAAGTATAGGATCTCTCCCTAAGCTTTATACCCAAGGCTTTCTCTGAATTCAAATTAATATTATAAGTACTAGTATAATATTAATCTAGTAGAAAATTGAACCAAAATATTTATAAAACACTTAAATATTTTCGGTTTTGATGAGAGAAGAAGAGGAGGATTTTATTCTCTCTAGAATTGTATTTTTGGATGATGGAAAAATGAATGAATACACTAAAACATTTTAGTGTTATTAGGTAAAAATTATAGGAAAAATCATGATGGGTTTTGTCTTCTCAAAACCGTGTAAGAGGAGGGTTTGAGGGGAGCCAATGCATGGAAAAATTGTTCTTTACAATAAACCATAGGGTTGCATGGCTAGTGACTAGGGTAATCATCATGCCCTCCACTAATTATAATCAACATATAATTAGCTTAAAAACCCTCTAATTTTCGGCCCATTTGATAATATGGATTCCATATTATTTTTGTCAATTGTCAATATGTCACATGTCATATGTGACATAAATTTGTTATGAATTTTTAACATATTAAAAATCAACGTATTAATAAAAATACGTCACATACAAAAATCGACTTAGTAATTTCATAATTACTTGTGCCAAAATATTTTACCATTTATAAATCACAATAGATTGTATTTATAATAATTCATTCAATTTCGATTGTTTCTTTAAACATTAATTTCATCCGAGTAATGATACATTCAATTACTCGGATAGTATCTCATTTAATCATATTTCAATTTGATACGTAAATTTTACTTCAAAAATCGTCCGTCAATTTTCAAGAAATTTAATTAACTCGTAACATTATACGATTAATTAAATAATCAATTAAGAGTGTTGCCCTATAGGTATGACCTAGGGGGTCAATCGATCACCACCGCCGTCGCCTGACGTAATGTCAAACTCTAGTCAGCCAATCATTACCGATATATGTTGACCAGTTGACAGTAACAATTACTTCCCAATTGTATTCTTTACAATGAGATTTAAACATGTGATCATCATGATCAACAGTCGTGATCGCATTATTGTCGGAGGACACATATTCCAACAATCTCCCACTTGTCCTCGACAAGTGTGCGTCACCAATTCTCTTGTCCTATTACTATCTCCCACTCAATGCAAGGTGTCTTTCAGGTCATACTTGCAAGTGATCATATCGAGAGTGGTTTCCTCGATCTGGAGAATAACTGATTGACCGGACTTATCTATCATAGATACTTTCCGAGCGTGGCCACGCATTTCCAGTTCATTACTCCTCGAGTGGCCCTGAGATATTGTTATAACCCTGACTAGGGATGGACAATTCCTATCGCACTCATTCCCTTCGACTAGCCACAGCCATCATAACCCAAAATATGCCCATTTGACCCCATTTACGAAGGTCGTAGTAACACAAATCAAAGTTAATCTGAAAATGTGCCATCTTAGGCGAATAGTCTTTAGTCAAAAGAATCGACTCATTTGAATACTATAGTAGCTCTCGCCACGACCAGGCTATATAAATTTGCCAGAACTCTATAAGCGGTCGTTAGGCCCGACAAAATGTTCCTAACAGTCTGCCTATGTGATCGACTAGTCATCTCACATGACTCTATGGCACTTGAACTTGCCATCAATCACATCACACTATAGTCACTTCGAGACGTCACCTCATACAAGTAACTATGGGCAAATACAATGTTAATCCATGTTCACTTTAACGGGGTTCAATTGTCTTCACAACCCGTTTGGATATAACAATGTACAAGGTGAGTTAATAATAACTCAAACGACAAATGTCGACATCACACTCGGGTAGTCAATATCATATTACAACCTTGTGATGTATATCATAAGTGTAAACACTTATTGATTGCAATAGAAGTTTAACATCCCATGTGTCCATGTGTTCAAACTTCTTACACTTGCAATTTCCTTTACATTCATGTTCTCTCTCATAGCATGAATCTTACCAAGTACACATCAAGGTTCCCGACCTTGGTTTTGGTTCTTTAACTTGGAAGAACTTTCTTATGGATTATCTCATAATGAACGAATTTGTGATGAATGATATAACTTGTACTGATCAAGTACTCCATCCACACACAATGCACTAGGTATATGTTTTGTAGAATCTTGTAACAATTGACAAGATTATTTAGCTTAGTACTTCTCACAAGTCCTAGCTTAACTAGGAAAGATTGATTTTTGAATAACCTCTTATTCAACCAAGCATCTTTCCAAAAACTTGTCATTTCCCTTTCTAGGCTTGAAAAAATTGGGATTCTCATAAATCCTCATATGTGCTCGGATTTTCTATAATATGTGCAACCTCTTGACAAACAACAGAGCATTCCGTCAAACACTGAAATCGCTCATTGGATTCCACTTCAGAATGCATGACGTTTCTATTATGGCTCACCAATCAATCATCATGCTTTTATGCATATGATTCATAATTGGACATGTACATGATTATTCTAATGGCGGAAACATTAGTTACTAATAATCATGAGATCAACCGTTAATAGATTCAATGAACGACCATGACTGCTAATGGTAATTTCATTTTCATCTACATGAATAACCTATGTGAATGTTGATACGATGTGTATCTCTTAATACTAATCCGACATCCCTTGACGTAACTGGATTCATCATTGTCCATTTTCATCCAGAATTGAAAACTCAAAGGCTTCTTTATGAAAGAAGGTATTAGCTCGTCATTCTTTAATGAGTGATGAGTCGTAAATATTCAAAGGATGATAGCTCCCACTAAATTCCATGTCTTCACATGAGAATTTCCTAACTCCCACTCAATTCTACACATTTCGAAATTGACTTCTCAATCGAAATTTATTCAAGAATTGAAATATAAATTGCATTGCCAAGTTATTAAGATAGAACCATATATGTTCCCATCATATCCCTTCAAAATACCTATTTTGAAGTGGTCTCATCTCAACCTTACGTAAAGAGATTTTAAATCTCCAATACACTTATGTCATAATGATGTGTAGCAATGTCATTATTCGAATATAAATAATATTTAGAATACGTCCTTCGAAATACTCTTTTGGAAGGAGGTTTAACCATTTCATAGTGAGGTTAAGTGATGACATTTGCGTGGTTAAAACTTGGCCATTGAAGATATCGGTATATCAATCTTTGCAACTCGATCATAACTAGTATGTTACTATGATTCATTTAGGCTCTTAAGTAAATCTCAAGGTTGAAACTATTGGTCAAATGTTTCATAAACTTAGTCAAAACTTGTTAAGACTTTACATTAGTCATTTTTCTTCCAAAACTTTCTTTTGGTCTCCTCGTGTAGTTATCTTGAGAATATACTCTTATGATTACTTCACTTGGTCTCTTTAATCATATAGAACTAACTTGAGACCATAGATCTCATCTATTCGGCATACTATGTAAATAGATACACCTTCATTTAAATCATTCTCTCTTGCGTAGATCTTCATTTACACAAGTACACAATTTTATCTTGCCTTGTGTGTTGTGTCCTCATTTTTCTCCCACTCTATCTTTAGAATAAATACACTATAGATTCAAAGATAGCATATGAGACACAAATTAATGATGTTGAAGTATAAGGAGAACTATCTCAAAGATAGACTAATAGTTATTGATTTCATATGTGTACTTGGTGGTTGACATTCCTTTAAGAGAGTTCATAGACTCAAAATCGCTTTATAAATGATCATACACAAGCCTTAAGCATGTGGACATATAATGAAACCCGTCATTATATTTGTCTATTAGATCACTTTTAACTGACTAATCTTATGTTTCAAAGTGCAAGCATTTAAAGATGAATTTTAGAACATAAAAGGATAAATGATAAAACGGGTGACTTGGGTTGCAAACCAAGTCACCATCATCCAAAATACAAACCATTATCCATAATACTTTTCCATGTCGAACACGGAAATTTGAAGTTCTAAAATCCAAAACACAACTTAAAATAAGACAATGAAAAGCAAAGCTCTATAAAAGCTATCCTTAGCTTCTCCATGGTTTCTTATGCTTGCTTTTCCTTTCCCTTGTCTTTGCTTGGTGGAGGCCCTATTTACAATAAAAAGGGAGATACATTATCACAACTTTGCATCATAATACCATAGTTGAATTAGAAACATAAAAGAAGGATAGTCATTTACCTACTGGAGTGATCTTTCCAGTTTTGATATCACCAAGGTATTTGGAACAATTTCTTTTCCAATGTCCCATGCCATTACAATAATGGCACTTATCAAGAGGACCCTTCTTGACTTTCGAGATGCTAGCTTCATTAGGCTTAGCTTTAGTGAATGTGGGAGCTAGCTTCTTGCCCTTTCTCCCATTCTTCTTGAACTTCCCCTTACTCTTAGTGCTTATGTTAAGCACATCCTTGGGAGGGTTCACATTTAACCCCATGTCCCTCTCGGCTTGCACAAGTAACTTGTGCAACTCCTCAAGAGACACGTCCTTGTCTTGCATGTTAAAATTCACCCGGAATTGCACATATGCCTTGACTTTGGACAAGGAGTGTAGAATCCTATCAACGATGAGTTCTTTGGGGATTTCAACCTTTTGAATTTTCAAGATCTCGACAAGCTCCATGAGTTTGAGCACATGAGGGCTAACCTTTTGGCCCTCTTTGAAGTCGAGATCAAAGAATGCCGCGGCCGCCTCATATTGGACGATCCGCGGAGTTTGTGAAAACATGGTCACAAGTTTGGAGTAAATCTCATTAGCATTGCCCATTTTAAAGGCTCTCCTTTGGAGGTCCGCCTCCATCGCAAATATCAAGACATTTTTCATTGCGCGGACTCCTTTTGGTAAGCCTCATATGCTTCCCTAGTGGCCGCGGTGGACCTAGTGGAGGGTTCGGGTGGAGAGGCCTCGGTAAGGTAACGAAGCTTGTCGTCACCTTCGGCGGCTAATTTGAGTTGGGCATCCCAATCGGAGAAATTTGACCCATTATTTTCAAGTTTACATCGATCCATAAAGGATCGGAGCCATGATGAAGTAGCGAGAGGTGTGGCGTTAGGAGTTGGTGTTGGTGTTGCCATTTGTTATGAAAAAGAAGTGGTCTACAAAACAAAATATAAGGAGTAAAACAATTGTCGTTTTAATAATGATACTCGTAAAAATGTATGATTTAAACAAGTTTTATTCATTTTTCTAGTGACCTCTACCCAACTAGATAAATGATTCCAAGACCCAAATTCATATCAACTTTGGCACGGGGTAGCCGATGCAACCTTTATCAATATAACTCGGTGGATTAACCTTTTAATCGATTCTACTTTTAGAACTCTTGGTCGATAAAATTACTCTAATGTTTATCTATAGCCCAAAACACATCAACAAGGGCACGGGGTAGCCGATGCAACCCTTATCAATAACTTTTGTTGAGTACAATCCAAATTTCGAATAAATGTATCCATTATCCAAACCCACATCAACTTGGGCACGGGGTAGCCGATACATCCCTTATCAACATGAATTCGGTGGATTAACATTCATCACCCACTTCCCCTACGTAACAAGGTTTGTACCCCGGGGTAGCCGAGTGCACTCCCTCGCGAAATAGGTTTTCATGGTTTCTACTATTTGGTAAGGCTATATCTCAATTGTTCGTTTTAGCGAGAGGTCATGCCAATTTATTATCTATCACGTTTTAAGTGAACTAAAGCGGTGAACTACGATAATTTTAATTGACACGGTCGATAAACTCGATAAAATAAGGATGCATGTTTTAGTTATGGCGATTTAACGATGCATGCGCCATAAAATAAAATGCAAGCATAAAAATAAATAAATAAATCCTAGTATGGCCTTTCCTAAAATAGAAAAACTATTTAACTATTACATATTCGGAAACCAACTCCATTGGTCCCTTGAACTTCGGTTGTGGCACGCATCTCGAGGTAACACCGTCTTTATGTATCGCCATTCTTGAAGAAATCCGTCTTTGGGAACTCCGGGATGAATAAAATTACATAATAAATTACATAATTTCCTATTATACATTTGTAACTAAAATAAAATAAATCTATTAAATTACAAAACGGTGATACGAGATCACAATAAAAATTACAACCGAATCGATATTCCCATACATTTCGGGAAATACCAATTAAAATCTAAGGCCATACTAAGTAAAATTACATAATTCAAAATTACATAAATTAAAATTATGACAATCATAAAGAAAATGCAGCATTATAATATGTATGAACATGCTCAATTTTATGCTAAATCGCCTTTAATTAGCCAATATCGTATATTACTCGGTTTTTACGGATTTGCGTGATTTCAACATTTTATAATCACAAAAATACATAAACTCATATTTATGCATAAGTTAATTATCCTAACCTCTTAGGACTCAAAATTTAGTCTTCACTAATCATTTGACCATAATTAACCCATATTTTATAAAATTGTTCATAAATGGACCAAAAATTACAAAAATAAGCTATTAAACTTCAAATAAATCACAAAATTTCAAATAAATTCAAAATTCAAAATTTAAATTCATGAACATTCTGGAAAAATACCATGACACTCATAATGTTCAAAATCTTAGGTTAAAAATTTCGAAATTTTCCCGGAAAAACAATGTTGCGGTTTATCGATTTTTAATAAAATAATCATAAAAACATGGAAAAATTATTTTCATTAACTTTTAAATTTTAGATCTAAAAAAGATAATAAAATGCAACATTAGACGTTTTTCCTAAGTCATAGATTATGTTTTATTAATTTTTCACTAATAATGTCACTATTTATGCTATTTTTCTTCAAAAATCCATAAATCATGCAAAAAGACTTCTTTATAGCCAATTATTTTACACACATCTTGTGAAATTGCATGTGACAACATATTAATTTTCTATGACCAGATTCGAAATTTAACTCATATTAACCTATTTTTCACCTAAATCCGAATTTAATAATGAAAAATTCATTTTTCGAGCATAACAAGTCCAAAAATTACAAAACTTTACAGGTTATCTCAAAATAATATATGTGACAACATATCCAATAATCAATGGAAAATTCGAAGTATAGCTAATTTTAGACCAAAAATGACATTTTTACTCATAAAATCACATTTAAATGCCATTATTGTAAAATATGAACAATAAAAATCCGTAAAATTAACCAAAATATCCTAAAACATTTTAGGACCAGAAATATTAACATGCATGGATTAATTTCGTGATATCTCATAATAACACAAATTTTACAAATTTTATTTGTTATTCTTATAACTCGGAAAAACTTTTAACCGATTTGCATGCAAACAACCGTGGCTCTTGATACTGATTGAAGGAAATGTAGATCTATATGCATACTAACATACTCATATATGTCTTAATTAATTTGTCATAAAATTAAATACGGATTTGATGCATGCAAACAATATGAAAATAGAGAAGAAATCATGTCCTTACATTGATGATTTCGGTTTTATGGGCACAAAAGAAATCTCCTATTCTTTTGTTCTTGAGCTTTCCCTAAGATGGAAGAACAAGATCCAAGTATAGGATCTCTCCCTAAGCTTTATACCCAAGGCTTTCTCTTAATTCAAATTAATATTATAAGTACTAGTATAATATTAATCTAGTAGAAAATTGAACCAAAATATTTATAAAACACCTAAATATTTTCGGTTTTGATGAGAGAAGAAGAGGAGGATTTTATTCTCTCTAGAATTGTATTTTTGGATGATGGAAAAATGAATGAATACACTAAAACATTTTAGTGTTATTAGGTAAAAATTATAGGAAAAATCATGATGGGTTTTGTCTTCTCAAAACCGTGTAAGAGGAGGGTTTGAGGGGAGCCAATGCATGGAAAAATGGTTCTTTACAATAAACCATAGGGTTGCATGGCTAGTGACTAGGGTAATCATCATGCCCTCCACTAATTATAATCAACATATAATTAGCTTAAAAACCCTCTAATTTTCGGCCCATTTGATAATATGGATTCCATATTATTTTTGTCAATTGTCAATATGTCACATGTCATATGTGACATAAATTTGTTATGTATTTTTAACATATTAAAAATCAACGTATTAATAAAAATACGTCACATACAAAAATCGACTTAGTAATTTCATAATTACTTGTGCCAAAATATTTTACCATTTATAAATCACAATAGATTGTATTTATAATAATTCATTCAATTTCGATTGTTTCTTTAAACATTAATTTCATCCGAGTAATGATACAATTCAATTACTCAGACGTTATCTCATTTAATCACATTTCAATTTGATACGTAAATTTTACTTCCAAAAATCGTCCGTCAATTTTCAAGAAATTTAATTAACTCGTAACATTATACGATTAATTAAATAATCAATTAATAGTGTTGTCCTATAGGTATGACCTAGGGGGTCAACTGATCACCACCGTCGCACGACAGTAATGTCAAACTCTAGTCAGCCAATCATTACCGATATATGTTGACCAGTTGACAGTAACAATTACTTCCCAATTGTATTCTTTATAATGAGATTTAAACATGTGATCATCATGATCAACAGTCGTGATCGCATTATTGTCGGAGGACACATATTCCAACAATGAGAACATGGAACTCTTAATTGCTTGTGAGCCGAAGGTTGATGATAAGTCCCCGGCTAAGTTCCTTGAAGAAGAAGTGAATGCTAAAGATAAGTGTGGGGAAAAGGGCAAGACTTGGGAAGCCGAGTTCGATTCTAGCACGAATGCCCCACCAAAATCAAAATTGAGAATTGAAAAGAAGAAACCAAAAAGATGGAGGAAGAGATCGAAAGGGAAGAGGGTATGTGACCCTAGTGTTGACAAAGAGACTAAGGAAAAGCTTTAAGAAGAATTGAACCGAAAATGGCAAGAGGTTCAAGATGCCATGAGTAAGTTGCATGATTTGATGATGAAGACCAAGGGTTCGTGTGTTGTTGATTCTTGTGTTGAAGGTAGAAGGTTAGTGGGATCTCGGGATATTGATCCCGGTTGAATGAAGTCTTTTAATGAAGAGGTTTGGTGGAGTTACTTAAGAACCACCGCAATGTATATATTCTCTTTCTCTTTAATTAAGTTTTTACCGCATTTTGCATTTAGTGACATGATTCTAAAAGGAGTTAATCTAAATTAGCTCTCTTTGCATTCATATAGTATAGCTTGCATCGTATTTCAATATTGCATATAGATTAGATCATGTATTGCATACTTATATCAAAATCACTAAAAACTTGAAAAATCAAAAATCACCTAAAACATGTATTTCATTTCCGAATTTCCTCCACACATTTATTTCCATTGGAAATATTTAAATAAATGAGTGTGGGGAGTAAATTAAATCATTTTAAAAATACAAAAACATGTTATTTATTTTCAAATATTCAAAAAACAAATCCAAAAACATGTTCTTTAATTTCGAAAAATTCAAAAACCATCAAAAATATGTTGTTTATTTTTCCTATTCTCTCCCTATACTTTGTTCCATTGAGGACAATGTAAATTTAAAGTGTGGGGAGGGAAATATCCACTTTGTGAATATTGTTTATATTGGTACATATACATATATACTTGAAAATTTAAGAAAATTCAAGAAAATGCCTAAAAATCGATAAAATTCAAAAATTCCAAAAATATTGCATTGTATATATATATATTTGGCTAACCTTTGGCATAGGCATTGACCATTTGAGGCATAAAGGAGATAGAAGACCGCTTGGTAAACTCGTTCTAATCTCTTACTCCTTTATCGTTCTTTCTTTATATATCTTGCATAATTGAAGGAGGATAAGAATTTTTGTGCCTTGGATGTTCCTTCTGGGAACTCTTGGATTGTTGTGTTGGTATTGATGTGCTTCTAGGTTTAGTCAACTCATTCCATGTTTACCTTATGTTCATTTCCATTTCTCGCATGAATTTGTTTCACATGTATATATGTGTTGTGTTTCCTTCTTGTTGCATTGAGTTTGTATATAAATTTTTGAACAAAATTTTGTAATACTCCGTATTTATGAGTCTTTGGGTACTCTATCAAGTAGGCCTTACTCTGTCGAGTAAGGGTGAGTTGCGTTTTAAAATAGTTTCTGACCTATTGGGTACTCGATCGAGTAACTAGGATACTCGATCGAGTAACTAGGATACTCGATCGAGTAAGGGGGTACTCGATCGAGTAGCCGGTTTACGGGGAGTTTTTCTCGGGTTTTGTTAATTATGCGATTAAGATATATAACCTTCTTCGTCATTATACTAAACACTTTTGCAAAACCTAATTTACTGTCAAAGAGAGAAATCAAGTACGTTCATCATCTTATTCGCATTGTTAGCAAATCCCGGAGTTTGGAAGGTCGGTTTTCATCGTTTGTTATACCGTTGAGATCCTTGCATCAAGGGTAAGATCTATGTACCCTTTTTGTTGTCTTTACTTTAAGTTGGTTAAACCCTAATCTAGGGATTTGGGAGTTTTTGAGTAGTTTGTGATTTGGTAGCATTTGTATGTTGTATGATAGGAGGAGGGTTCGTAGAAGAAGCTTTTGATTCAAATTTGTAGAGACCGTCTGTTAGTTGTGCTTTCCAGGTAGGATTTCCTACTCAGTATTAGTCCCATAATGGGATGATTTTTGATGTGTTGTGGTTGATTGAATAATATAGTAATTGTATTGTGACGGTTGTTGATTGTGATTGTTTGTCTCTGGTTCTCGAGGCGTGTCCTCGGCTGAGTGGGGTCACTTGCGGGAGTGGCTTCACGCCCTAGTTTCGCCCTTCGTGGAACCCGCCACGGAAGGGGATGTGCACATTAATGGACAGGGTTATCGCTCGTTATGAGGAGCGGGGATTTGGTGGGTACGGCTGCGGTCCCCCATGGCGGGATCGGTCCAGGATGACATCGGTGATTGAGATTGTTGGAATTGGTGTGGTTGTGTGTGTGACGGTTAAGGCTGTCTGCTTTTATCTTATTGATGATATATATGGAGTTGTGTGATTAGTCGACCGGTTGTTGTTTTGTAAACTGCGGTGATCCATTCGGGGATGGTGAGCGATAATTGAGCGAGTTTGAGTTGAGTCTTTGGGATAGGGGAGGACCCACCGTCTGACGATAGAAGTCTTCCGCTGTAGTCTTTTAGTTTTATGACATTTCAGTATTTCAGTAGACAGTTGGTTTTAAGAACTTGTACCCGTATTGTGGGATTTGGTTTCAGTTGTACTTTTCACTAAAAGTTATATCATTTAAGTTGTTTCATTATTGTCTTATGAATATCATGCCTCGGGTAACCGAGATGGTAATATCTTCATACCTGAGTGGTCTTGGTAAGGCACTTGGAGTATGGGGGTGTTACAAATGGTATCAGAGCGACGATCTTGAAACCTGTAACCATTGAACCTAATGAACATAGGGAGTCAATTAAAATAAACCCGTGGTAAAGGTTGTAGGAGCTAATGCAAAGGCTTGGGAGACGTCCTGAAGTCGCGAACTCGCCCTACAATTTTGAACCGGTCATATGGGGGGTGTATGTCAAGGTCGAATGCGTTATTTGGTTAGCTGGTGTGTGAATGTGATGAAGTGTATGTAACTGTTGGGTGTTTGCGGTAGAAAGTTGGGAATGTGAAAGAAAGGTTGATGATATATGTAGAATTGTAGTTGGAACGAAAACATGTTGGGTGTTTACAATGTGGCGTTTAATAACATGATATAATGATTTCGTAGATCGTATGAAAAGATGCGTAGCATTATATGCTTAGTTATGATATAATGTTGGTTTTATAAAGTTTTTAGCATGTTAGCATATGATATAGCATGCGGGTAGCGTTTCTGAGTTAGCATGACTCGATCGAGTGGGACTGACTTGATCGGGTGGGTTTTTGACGATTTTGAGTCCAGAATCGTGTTTTTGGGCACTCGATCGAGTAGGGGGTCACTCGACCGAGTAGCCTAGCTACTCGGTCGAGTATGTTAGAGATCAGAAGGTCTGTTTGGGGTCTGAGGTTGGGGCACTCGATCGAGTATACTGGGCACTCGATCGAGTAGCCTGTTACTCGATCGAGTATGTTTGGGAACTCGATCGAGTAGGGTCTGGGCAGCTTGTTTTCGTGTTTTGAGGTTTTGGCGCGTATGTTTATATCCACCCCTTTTTCTGTTATAGTTTCAAGATGCCGCCCAAGAAGAATGCGTTGTATGCGAGAGCTGAGCTTATGAACATAGATGACATCGTTAAGATGTTGGAGCATCGGATGCTCTTCCGAGGCTTTAAAGACCGTGGGGAAAGATAAGGATAAGGATAAGGAGAAAGAGGTTGATCATTCTAAAATCAGCCTCTATATAGCGAGGTTTAACCCGAAAGAGTACAAGGGAGTTGGGGAGCCGAACCTTCTTGATAGCTGGCTTAGAGAGATGGAGAACATATTAGATTTGGTTCACTGTCCTGATGAGATGAGAGTGGAACTGTGGACAAGGCCCTCGGGAACTGCGTCCGCGGGATCCACACTAGGCATAATCGACTCGAGGTTCTTTCGAATCGAATTAAGACAAATTAGAGTCGCCACCAAGTTTTTTGGGAACTTGGAACCGTTCAAGTCAACTTTACACCTTTCATCGAAAAGCATAAGGCCAATCGACTACGAGTGATTAAAGATAAAGACTTGTACCCTATATCACTCGATTTGAATGACTCTCGTAATCCAATGGTATTTAGACGGATCCACAAACCATTGATCTTGAGTAAGGGGTGAGGGTACGTGTTAGGAAGCCCATAAGGACACCTAACCCCGCCCGTCGATAACGGCCTCTACTAAGTCAAGTGTCAGAGTTCAAACAAGGTCATAGCTACTACGATATATGATATGCAAACATCGTTTTAAAACCCTAGCATGTGAGGTTTCTATGTCGATTTAGATGCAACTAAACTAACTTTGTCAAAGTTGTAATTTAGCATGTGGGTTGATTGATCTAACAACATACAAAGCAAAGCAAACAAGGCTTAAGGGGGAATGGGGGAGCCGTGGGATCTACCTATTAAAAACCAGGCATTTCATGCCGACACAACAATAAATTAAAGATACAACTCGATCTAAATACAATTGCTACATACGATACCATACACGACACATGGCCAATTCGGCCTAGGAAAACGTGCACAAAGGGGTGGCCCACGGCTCACATGACTCACGGCCTTGGGTCACTCCTCGTAATGTGTGCTTTCACTTAATCTTATCGAATTAGACATTGGGTCACGCACCAAAGCATGCATTAGCATAAACCGGGCCATGTTGCTTTAAACAACATGCGATTTACTACGCTCTCACTTGCATTGGGGTACAACCGTCTAACCAAACAAGACTAAGGTTTTTGAAAGAGGTTTTGACTCGATAAAAGAAAACTAACTTGAAAATTACAACTCGATGAACAAAGTAATTACAAGATACGAAATAACGAGATAAAGATGAGAAAATAACGAGAAAAAGGGACTACAAGGACACGGCCAAACACGGCCTACACGATCTATCATACCCTAATCCTTAGGTTAGATTCATTAGGTTAGATAGATGATTGCGAAACGGGATAGGAAACAAATTAGAAAACGAGTTAGAAACAACGTTGATCGATTGAGATGACGTCACGCCAAGGTACATTCTACACGGCCTAAAGGGGTGAAATTCGGTCAAGTTCACTAATTAATTTAACTCATCAAGTTTTAATAAGAAGGTGCTAATCACGCACTCTTATACTAGCGAGAAATTAGGTGAAAGAGAAAGATGCATTCAATTAGGTTATAGAATTGTCAGTTGATTTTAAAAGCTATGTCGAAGCACCCTAACATGTCTAATTAGGTTATTTAAATGATCGAATATCGCCTAAATAAGTCATATGTTAACAATCAGAGGTCAAACTAACATGTGAATGGTCCTAGGGTGTGTCGAATTGGCCGAAACAAACAAAGGGTCAAAAACGAGGAGCGAAGTTAGAAGTTCATTTTATTTATGTCCTACCTTGAACACGAGGATATGTAAATGAGACGGGGGTGTACAACCGACTGATGTAGCGGTTTCTTTCCCATCTCAAGTCAACACGGGTGTTCATGGTGGTACTTTAACTCATACTCGGACTAAACTAGTTTCATAGTTAATTAAACAATCGATAAACAAAAACGATAAACGAATAAAAACAAACTATAAAAAACAAACATAAAAAAAACGAAATAAAAGGGAGAAAGAGGAGGATTTGATGCACCCTCAACCTACATGTATCGTTGAAACCGTCTTGGGTCGTAATCGATGGTAGATTTTATCTCGAGAGACCGTCGTCGACGAAGAAACAAAGCAAACACGCGTTTTTATCGAATCTGGACAGCAACTTTCAAACAGCGATTTCTCCCTCGTTTCACGATGAAAATTCGATTTAAAAGATGTTTTGAAAACTAGAAAGAGAGGAAAACAGAGATCTTAAAGCAACCCCTGCTCGTTTTGAGTTATTGGGCACGAAAAACGAGCACAAACAGAACTGGACAGACAGGAACAAACCGCGAAAACAGAGTGTATAACACTCTGTTTTTCGAGGGATTTCGTGTACTCTCAAGGGCAATTTGGCTCGTAAATCTTTGTCTAATGTGTAGATGGATGTTGTATGGTTAATTATGAACAAGAAACTCGAGTTTTGATGGAGGTTTGAAGGAGGAACGAATTGTTTTTCGAAGAGGACACACAAACTGTTTCAGTTTGGATGTCGGTTTTGTGGAGGGTTTTTGGGAGGCAATTAGGGTTTGTTTCTGAGGTTTAAAGCTTGTGAGTGAAGGTAGGATGTATGGAGAACTTAGAGGAATGAATTTATGGTGAAGGGTGGGTATTTATAAGGAGTTAAAGTAGGGTAAAAGAGAGGAGAGGCAGACGGGCTCAGCTGAGCATAGCTGCTGTCCAGCAGCTTTTGGGGGGTTTTCTAGGGTTCGTATGGGGGGTTTTCTTGGTGGTTAAGGTAAGGTAATATGGGTAGGATATTAGGGTATGGGTTAGGGTTAATGGGCACGGGTTTTGGTGGTATTTGGAGCGAGTTTTGGGCTCGGGATTGAGCTGCAAAACAGGGGGGCTGCTTTGTGTATGCGGGCTGTTTGGGGGGTGTTTGGGATGGGATTTGGGCCGTGGTTATGGGGTTCGAACTGGGGTTGGATGGGTAGAGGCTTAGGTTGATTAGTGTACTCGATATTCGAGCCAACTCGTAAAGAAAACGGGCTCAAAAACCGAGCTAAAATCGAGCTCAAAAACGTGTGGTTGAAACGAGTTCTTTTCGATTTTTAAATCGATTTTTCAAATCAATTAACACATTAAAATAAATGATTTTTCAAATCAAATACACTCATAAAATGATTTTTCAAATCAAATATTTATTTTATTTTCAATAAAATAAATTTGAGAAAATAAATTCTAAAAAGCTTTAATTTAAATATCATTTAAATTAATAAAATGAATTCACTTTAAAAAAAACATTAATTTAAATATCATTTAAAATAATAAAATACTTCATCGACGACGCCCATTCTATATCGTAAAACGAGCTCCAAATAATGACAATGACAACTAAAGAATACATGTGTCCTATCATCATCGGGTGTTTGTCGGGTTCTCTATAAATTCCAATATCGACGGATACGGGTATCTACAGAGCCCCCACTTTGACTGAGGCTTGGACAAGGCGAAAGTCAAAGTATACCCCAGTCCCTCTCGACCGAGGATTCTCATGGGTCGTTTATAGTCCATTAGACTTGCGTATGTAAGCTCGCCAGCCATAAGAAGAGATCATACCTGAAACTTCGTTGGGGATTAACTCTTGCTTCATGTTGCGTCGAATTATCATCGTTGGTCATCGATCCATAAATTGCATATATGGTGGATTGAGCCTTATCCTTAGGCGCCTACGTATCCGTTTCTGACGGAATCAAACCCGCGTCGTAGTTCGGCAACTGCTGACACATGCCCAAAGTTTATCATCTGCTGGCGTTTGTCAAAAATTTATCATCTGCTGACATTTGCCCAAAATTTATCATCTGCTGGCGCTTGTCCGAAATGGGACGGGACATTCCGAGGAGGTTGCCGTCGCTTTCATCATTTGCTTTCAGCTGTGGAATTCTTCCATTTCATACTGTTGTATTGAATTGAATTCTGAGTGGATGTCATCCTTTACATCCCGATAATGGTCTCTGAAGCCAACGGCTTCAGAGCCCCCACTTTGCAATGGCTCTAAAGTCGAAGACTTTAGAGCCCCCAGTTGAAGCATATCCTACTATATTTGAAACACAAAAACGTACTAGCAATAATCATCACATAAGCACATTTGTATCATCGATCTTGAAATTGGATCATTTGAAATACTGGGTCATCGACCCGAAAATTGAATTTTGAAAATTTTGAATGATTAGGTCATCGACCTGAAAATTGAATTTGAAAATGTTGAATGATTGTGTCATCGACCCGAATTTCGAATTTCTCATCATTTAGAATATTGGGCCATCGGCCCTTCAAAAATTGAATTTTGAATTTTTAAATTTCGAAGGATTGGATCATCGACCCACAAGGATTCCACTACTTGGATCATCTATCCACAATTCGCAAAAAGTTCTTGGAATTTTGAAATTTTGAAATATTTGGCATTTTGAAATCGAACCTTGATGGGTGAGCATGAAATGCAACTCAGACATTCTGTATGACCCGTAAACAACGTGGGCGTAGCCCGCTACCGTAAAACAAAAAGGAAAATAAAACCCTAAGTGTGCACGGGTTTTAATTCGATCATTGACTTGTTGGGGGTAGAAACGTAAATTGGCCAATCCGGCGCACCAAAAGATGGCAAATGGGAATCACATGGTCGTCGAACTTGGGACGGAGATATCGTATGGCATGGTCGTGCTCCCGAGGGCACATGGGAATCAAGATCACTTGGCATTGATAGGGTGGATTAAAATCACGGAGCAACAACGTTGGCTTCGCCCAGACACTAAACACAGACTGATTTTATGAGAACAGTTAGACATCACACATCACTCTTGTTGGGAACATTCTGTCACTCCTCTCCTCGCCTCCTTTCTTTTCAGCGAGTTTCATCATTTCTTGCCACCGCCTTCTTTCTTTTCAGCGGGCTTATACTATTTTTTCTTCCACGCCTTCTTTCTTTTCAGCGGGTTTTTCATATTTTCTGTTCCCAATACAAACCCACATCTATGTGACTCAGCATCTTTGCCTAAACCGTTCGATAAAGCTCATTCTGAGACTTGATACTATTCATCTGAACCTATATCCTTATCCCAGCCTACATCGAGTGCTAAGACCGACTCAAACAAAGGTGGCTTCATTTGGACTTGGTTAAGACCCGTAAGAAACCGACAAGATGACAACTTGGTTGATGAGTGGATTGAATCCCTTATTCTGAAGGACTGCCTACGTATTCGCGTGGAGCGAAATCAAATCCGACGTAGTTCGATCTTGGTGCATAAACATGGCATTTTGATTGTGTGTACACACTCGAAGGTTTCACCTAAGGTATCATGTCATATCCCATTCTAGCATGTAAAGTACCGTTAAATCCCGTGTTTGGGGTTAGGTGTAAAAGGCTAGGATCTTTTGGGATGTGGAGCTTGGTAATAACAAGTTGGAATGGTTAACCATCATTCTGAAGGTTTGTTTTGTGATGCTAAGGCCAAGGGCTATGGCTGCTGATGTGGTTGGAATGGGTGTCTCGGGTTTGATGAAACCCGAGTGCAAATGGGTTGGAAAACAATGTGGGTTCAAATCTCCATATCTGGTCCCTAAAGGCTGGGTATAACAACACAAGCGGAATGATTCTCAAAATTCCCGACTATCCCCTGTAACTGTCTCAAGAAGGATTTAGAGGGTAAAGAGGTTACTACTTACGCTTTTGGGCTTCGCCCATTGAACTTCAACTATGGGTACTTGACTTGACTTCTGGCTTCCGTAACTTCGACATTCAACCAAAAGCGTTATGCAATAACTTCAACATCTTTTTTCCTTTTTTCTTTTTCTTTCATTTTTTTTTCATTTTTCTTTTTTTTTTCATTTTTTTTCATTTTTCCAATTTTTCTCTTTTTCTCATTTTTCATTCTTTTTCATTTTTTTTCTCTCTTTGAAAATGATCTTCTATTCATTCTCTTAGTCATAAATGGATACACCTTGAAAACTGGGTTTCGCCAACTAATTTGGGTAGGAACTAACAATTCCTTGTTAGAACGGGTTGATATCTTCTCTCTTCGAGATGGGATGATTTTGTTGGGGAAAAGGCTTGCCTTCCATCATCGATAGGGGAAACAAGGAGCTAGTCCGGGTTTGTCATAGAATCATCTAAAAGCTTGTCACAAACATTGGTTTTGATGGAGGTTTCCTACCGCCAGACATGGAATAGGTAAAGGAATCAAACACAGAATCCTATTGTACCTTATGTTTTGAAACGGGACATATTTCTACCCCAGGGATGCCTTTGAGTGTGTTGTGCATTTTATCATGTTTTCAGAATGATTGAGGTTTGAAAACAAGAGATATTTGGAAACGAAACTGCAACTTTTTATTGGGAAGGCAAATGCTTAACAAACTCGAAGGAACGATTCCTAGAACACACCCTAGGTCATCGCGGGACAAACGACTCAACTTCAAGAAAAGAAAGTCCTAGACTCGACTCGACTAAGAAAAGAAAACAGATCCCGACTCATAATTTCAAATCTGGTAATGAGCTTTCCTTTGTTCAGCTGTCAGCTTAGATGCTCGGTTCTAGTCCTTGATCCCTTTGATGGTCTTCCTCCATCCCGAGGTAGTCCTCTGAGGATCTACGCCAGTGATGAAGGTTGGTGAATCGAATTGTCCTTTATTAACTTCGCTAACGAGAGGAGTATATTCTGGAGCAAGACTCCCGACTTGAATTTCATTCTTTGGGTTTGGCAAGAATTCAGAGCAATCCACAAATATTTTCCCGATAAACACCCCTTTCAAGTGACATGGGCGGATAAGATGGGAATAATCGACATTGTCTTCAACGGAAACAAGGTTAGAGTGATCGCCAAATGGATTGGTGATGTTATTGGGTTTAACAGTTGGGATCGGGAGTGTTCCACTCTCAATCATGTCTTGAATTTCGTGCTTCAGTAGATAACACCTTTCAGTATCATGGCCTTTCCCTTGATGAAAGGCACAGTAGGCATTCGGTTTGTACCATTTGCCTTGTTGATCAGCGGGAGGGTCCGGAGTTGGACCAATATGCTTCAGCTTTCCTTGGCTATGAGCCTTTGGAGAGCGTATGTATAAGTGCATCCGATATCGGTGAATGCCCTCGGAGCTTGGCGCTGCGACTTCTTCGATTGCCCTTCTAAGAGATTGATGGCTTCATCAATATGGGTCGTTGCTGGGGCCTTGCCCTTAGACGATGAGGCCCCTTGGTACCCTTTCGGCTTTTCAGCCTCTGCCCTTATGACATCATCTTCTACCTTTATCCCGATTCTTATCAATTCTTTGAAAGAGCCAAAATTCTGGTATTTCAGAGCATTACGGTAAACAGGTCGTAAATTCTTCACGAACATATCTACCATTTCAACTTCACCAGGCTTCTTAGCTAGTTTCACGCTTTCAGCGCGCCATCTTGCGAGGAATTCAGTGAAACCCTCTTTTTCCTTCTATGTCATTACTTCCAAAGTCCTTATATTGGTTTAAATCTCAACATTGTCAGCATAGTGCTTACAGAACTCCACCGTAATATCTTCGAAAGTGGGGAAGTTCTTAAGGTCAAGATTATAGAACCACGCCTTCGGGTGTTCACCCGGAGATTGGGCAAAAATTTCGAGAGCATGTCACAGGTACTCCCTTCAATGCTAAGTACCCTTTATAGGCCTTAACATGGTGGACTGGATCTTCGGTGCCCTTGAACTTTGGGATGTCAGTGAGTACCATGTTCGTGGGCAACTTATCCTGAACTGGGGCATAGGCCCTAGCATTCTCATAGTGAATGTTCTTCCCTTGGGAGAGTTTCAAACGGTCTTCGATGAACTTGAACCGTTTCTCCAGATCAGTCAGAGGTGGGGTATATGGAGGGGAATCTTCACCCAGCTTAGATTCGATTGCACCCATTCGGGTCATCATGAGGTTCGCGGCCTCGGTGAGGTTGTTGATAGCATCTTCCATTGCTTGACGTCGGGTTTTTGGCGGCCTTTCTACAAGAAAACCCCGTACTGAGTCAATATTTAAAGTAAGAGCCCCTGCACACTTAAGGACACGACCCCAACTTGACTCAAACAAAGACTCGACTTGAGACTGACTAACCAAAGGTTCGACTCACGGTTGGATTTAGACCTTGGTTCATTTTAGACTCGGCAAAACGACATGACTCAAACTGTCATAGTACGATTCTAAACCGGACTCGGTGTGACTAAACCCGTGATTGGACCAACATAGTCCTTAGGTTCGGGTGAAACGTCCTAAAGGGCCTAGCTTAGACGTGTATGTGGACTATCCTAGACCAAATGGTCGACCAACATGACTCAAAGCCCAAGAGGTGAGCTTGGGTGACCCAACAGGGTCATGTTCTAGACTCTTAGAACGAAACACACCCGGTCTAACACGGCCATGACCCGGACACGACTCGACGCATTTCATGCTTGGTTGAGGTTCGGGAGGCATTTTGTATTGATTTTGATAAACGAATGATCGATTTGAAAAATGAGATTTGAAATGGGCAGCATGCCGGCTATAAAAGCTTGTTTTGGCCGAAATTTCTAGTCCTATTTGGGCAGCATTCCGCGTTTTTAAAACCATGCTAATTTTGAAAGTAAGTTGTTCAAAAGTTTGGTTTTGAAATGGACATGGAAAATTTTGAAAAGACTCGGGAAACAACTTGCACATTGTCATTCTCATGTTATAAGGATGTATGCTCCTAGACATCTCTAAGTCTCGGCAAGTCTTCTACAAGAAGGTCTATGCCCTCCATCCTTTTGCGGTCTTATAGAGCAAGGGCCTTAAGGTAAAGTACCTAGAATAGCGTCCCCACCATCAAGAACCACGCGAGGTGAAGTGGAAGCGAGCAATGTGCAGCTTCCTAGCATAGTGGGACGTCGCCCCCCACGCATCACAAAGAAACGCTGGGACGGCCCGGGAAAATCCTTAAGGGTTTATGCATGAATCGTAGCACTATGAGTAATGTTTTACTTTCCAACACTTTCTTTTCAAGTTTCACCTCGGAGGAAAAAACCCTAGAAACAAAGTGTAACTAGTCCTCTTTTCCCAAATAGTCGCCAAACTGTGGACAAGGCCCTCGGGAACTGCGTCTGCGGGATCCACACTAGGCATAATCGACTCGAGGTTCTTTCGAATCGAATTAAGACAAATTAGAGTCGCCACCAAGTTTTTTGGGAACTTGGAACCGTTCAAGTCAACTTTACACCTTTCATCGAAAAGCATAAGGCCAATCGACTACGAGTGATTGAAGATAAAGACTTGTACCCTATATCACTCGATTTGAATGACTCTCGTAATCCAATGGTATTTAGACGGATCCACAAACCATAGATCTTGAGTAAGGGGTGAGGGTACGTGTTAGGAAGCCCATAAGGACACCTAACCCCGCCCGTCGATAACGGCCTCTACTAAGTCAAGTGTCAGAGTTCAAACAAGGTCATAGCTACTACGATATATGATATGCAAACATCGTTTTAAAACCCTAGCATGTGAGGTTTCTATGTCGATTTAGATGCAACTAAACTAACTTTGTCAAAGTTGTAATTTAGCATGTGGGTTGATTGATCTAACAACATACAAAGCAAAGCAAACAAGGCTTAAGGGGGAATGGGGGAGCCGTGGGATCTACCTATTACAAACCAGGCATTTCATGCCGACACAACAATAAATTAAAGATACAACTCGATCTAAATACAATTGCTACATACGATACCATACACGACACATGGCCAATTCGGCCTAGGAAAACGTGCACAAAGGGGTGGCCCACGGCTCACATGACTCACGGCCTTGGGTCACTCCTCGTAATGTGTGCTTTCACTTAATCTTATCGAATTAGACATTGGGTCACGCACCAAAGCATGCATTAGCATAAACCGGGCCATGTTGCTTTAAACAACATGCGATTTACTACGCTCTCACTTGCATTGGGGTACAACTGTCTAACCAAACAAGACTAAGGTTTTTGAAAGAGGTTTTGACTCGATAAAAGAAAACTAACTTGAAATTTACAACTCGATGAACAAAGTAATTACAAGATACGAAATAACGAGATAAAGATGAGAAAATAACGAGAAAAAGGGACTACAAGGACACGGCCAAACACGGCCTACACGATCTAGCATACCCTAATCCTTAGGTTAGATTAATTAGGTTAGATAGATGATTGCGAAACGGGATAGGAAACAAATTAGAAAACGAGTTAGAAACAACGTTGATCGATTGAGATGACGTCACACCAAGGTGCATTCTAGACGGCCTAAAGGGGTCAAATTAGGTCAAGTTCGCTAATTAATTTAACTCATCGAGTGTTAATAAGAAGGTGCTAATCACGCACTCTTATACTAGCGAGAAATTAGGTGAAAGAGAAAGATGCATTCAATTAGGTTATAGAATTGTCAGTTGATTTTAAAAGCTATGTCGAAGCACCCTAACATGTCTAATTAGGTTATTTAAATGATCGAATATCGCCTAAATAAGTCATATGTTAACAATCAGAGGTCAAACTAACATGTGAATGGTCCTAGGGTGTGTCGAATTGGCCGAAACAAACAAAGGGTCAAAAACGAGGAGCGAAGTTAGAAGTTCATTTTATTTATGTCCTACCTTGAACATGAGGATATGTAAATGAGACGGGGGTGTACGACCGACTGATGTAGTGGTTTCTTTCCCATCTCAAGTCAACGCGGGTGTTCATGGTGGTACTTTAACTCATACTCGGACTAAACTAGTTTCATAGTTAATTAAACAATCGATAAACAAAAACGATAAACGAATAAAAACAAACTATAAAAAACAAACATAAAAAAAACGAAATAAAAGGGAGAAAGAGGAGGATTTGATGCACCCTCAACCTACATGTATCGTTGACACCGTCTTGGGTCGTAATCGATGGTAGATTTTATCTCGAGAGGCCGTCGTCGACGAAGAAACAAAGCAAACACGCGTTTTTATCGAATCTGGACAGCAACTTTCAAACAGCGATTTCTCCCTCGTTTCACGATGAAAATTCGATTTAAAAGATGTTTTAAAAACTAGAAAGAGAGGAGAACAAAGATATTAAATCAACCCCTGCTCGTTTTGAGTTATTGGGCACGAAAAACGAGCACAAACAGAACTGGACAGACAGGAACAAACCGCGAAAACAGAGTGTATAACACTCTGTTTTTCGAGGGATTTTGTGTACTCTCAAGGGCAATTTGGCTCGTAAATATTTGTCTAATGTGTAGATGGATATTGTATGCTTAATTAGGAACAAGAAACTCGAGTTTTGATGGAGGTTTGAAGGAGGAACGAATTGTGTTTCGAAGAGGACACACAAACTGTTTCAGTTTGGATGTCGGTTTTGTGGAGGGTTTTTGGGAGGCAATTAGGGTTTCTTTCTGAGGTTTAAAGCTTGTGAGTGAAGGTAGGATGTATGGAGAACTTATAGGAATGAATGTATGGTGAAGGGTGGGTATTTATAAGGAATTAAAGTAGGGTAAAAGAGAGGAGAGGCAGACGGGCTCGGCTGAGCATAGCTGCTGTCCAGCAGCTTTTGGGGGGTTTTCTAGGGTTCGTATGGGGGGTTTTCTTGGTGTTTAAGGTAAGGTAATATGGGTAGGATATTAGGGTATGGGTTAGGGTTAATGGGCACGGGTTTTGGTGGTATTTGGAGCGGGTTTTGGGCTCGGGATTGAGCTGCAAAACAGGGGGGCTGCTTTGTGTATGCGGGCTGTTTGGGGGGTGTTTGGGATGGGATTTGGGCCGTGGTTATGGGGTTCGAACTGAGGTTGGATGGGTAGAGGCTTAGGTTGATTAGTGTACTCGATATTCGTGCCAACTCGTAAAGAAAACGGGCTCAAAAACCGAGCTAAAATCGAGCTCAAAAACGTGTGGTTGAAACGAGTTCTTTTCGATTTTTAAATCGATTTTTCAAATCAATTAACACATTAAAATAAATGATTTTTCAAATCAAATACACTCATAAAATGATTTTTCAAATCAAATATTTATTTTATTTTCAATAAAATAAATTTGAGAAAATAAATTCTAAAAAGCTTTAATTTAAATATCATTTAAATTAATAAAATGAATTCACTTTAAAAAAAACATTAATTTAAATATCATTTAAAATAATAAAATACTTCATCGACGACGCCCATTCTACATCGTAAAACGAGCTCCAAATAATCACAATGACAACTAAAGAATACATGTGTCCTATCATCATCGGGTGTTTGTCGGGTTCTCTATAAATTCCAATATCGACGGATAGGGGTATCTACAGGAACAGGCTGCATTCTAATTGAGGGAGGCAGCTGGTAAGTGGTGGGATACGGTGAAAGTGAGTGCTAAGGAGTTGTATGTGATACCTTGGGAAGAGTTTCGTAGGGTAATGAGAAAAGAGTTTGTACCGGAGCATGTGAGGAGTAAGTTGAGGGAAGAGTTTGACAGTTTTAAGATGACCGCCGAGATGTCTGTGGCCGAGTACTACAGGCAGTTCAATGACAAGTCTAGGTATGCTGAGGATATGGGTTTGAGTGAGGAGAATTTAGCGCTGAGGTTTGAGAGGGGGTTGACCCCTAAGATTATGGATAAGTTACCCGTGGGAGTCCTTACTGATGTTAAGGAAGCTTATGATAGGGCTAGGAGAGCTGAGAGGTTGGTGGAGATGGCTCTAGAGAGGTCAGGTGGTGAGAAAAGGAAGTCTGAGAGCGAGGGTGGTGGCCAATCTAATCACAAGAAAGGCAACCACAATCAGTCTAAAGGGTTTTCTTCTGGGTCAGGGTTCAGTGCTGGGGCTTCCTTTGGGCGTGGCCGTGGAAGTGTTAGTGGTAGTTAGTGAAGGAAAGGTAGATCTTTATACCTAACAACATACTCATATATGTATAATTTAATTTGTCATAAAATTAACTAATGATCTTATGCATGCAAACAAAAGATAAATAGAGGAGAAATCATGTTCTTACATTGATATTCGGTATATATGGGCACAAAAGAGTTCTCCTTCTCTTTTGTTCTTGAGCTATCCTTAATGGAAGAACAAAGACCCAAGACCCAAGTGTAGGATTTCTCCCAAGGCTTTATACCCAAAGCTTTCTCTTAATTAAAACCAATATTATGAAGACTAGATAATATTAATTTTGTAAGAAAATTGAACCAAAAATTTGGTCTCTTTACTCTCATCACACGGTTTGAAGGAGAAGAAGAGAGGAGGATTTTTGCTGCACCAAACACTTGATGTTTTGCTTAGCTTTTGAATGAATGATTACTAGAATTTAAATAAGTAAACTTTAGGCAAAAGTAAGAAGAAAAGCATGACCATCAACCTTCCTTTTGAACGTGTAAAGAGGAGGAAAGAAGAAGGTTTTTGATTCTCTTCTATGTGCTTTTCGGCTCATATAATAATATGGGTCCATATTATTTTTGTCAATTTGTCAATATGTTACATGTCATATGTCACATAAAATTGTTATGTATTTTTAACATATTAAAAATCAACGTATTAATAAAAATACGTCATACACAAAATTGACCTAGTAATTCATAATTACTTGTACCAAAATATTTTACCAGTTATAAATCACAACAACTTGTATTTATAATAATTCATTCAATTTCAATTGTTTCTTTAAACAATAATTTCATCTGAGTAAAGATACAATTCGATTACTCAGACCGTATCTCATTTAATCATATTCCAATGCGATACGTAAATTTAACTTCCAAAATCGTCCGTCAATTTTCAAGTAATTTAATTAACTCGTAACATTATACGATTAATTAAATAATCAATTAAGAGTGTTGCCCTATAGGTATGACCTAGGGGATCAACTGATCACCACCGTCGCACGACAGTAATGTCAAACTCTAGTCAGCCAATCATTACCGATATGTGTGGACCAATTGACAAGAAAAAATACTTCCCAAATGTATTCTTTAAAATGAGATTTAATAATGATATTTAAATCATATGATCGCACTGTTGTTGAGGACACATTTCCCAACAATCTCCCACTTGTCCTCGACAAGTGTGCGTCACCAATTCTCTTGTCCTATTACTATCTCCCACTCAATGCAAGGTGTCTTTCGGTCGTACTTGCAAGTGATCATATCGAGAGTGGTTTCCTCGATCTGGAGAATAACTGATTGACCGGATTTATCCACCATGGATACATTCCGAGCGTGGCCACGCATTTCCAGTTCATTACTCCTCGAGTGGCCCTGAGATATTGTTATAACCCTGACAAAGGGGTGGACAATTCCTATCGCACTCATTCCCTTCGACTAGCCACAGCCATCATAACCCAAAATATGCCCATTTGACCCCATTTACGAAGGTCGTAGTAACACAAATCAAAGTTAATCTGAAACTGAGCCATCTTAGGAGAATAGTCTTTAGTCAAAAGAATCGACTCATTTGAATACTATAGCAGCTCTCGCCACGACCAGGCTATATAAATTTGCCAGAACTCTATAAGCGGTCATTAGGCCCGACAAAATGTTCTTAACAGTCTGCCTATGTGATCGACTAGTCATCTCACATGACTGTATGGCACTTGAACTTGCCATCAATCGCATCACACTCTAGTCACTTCGAGACGTCACCTCATACAAGTGACTATGGGCGAATACTATGTTAATCCGTGTTCACTTTAACGGGGTTCAATTGTCTCTACAACCCGTTTGGATGTAACAAAGTATAAAAGGAGTTTTTAAAGAAAAACTCCAAACGACAAATGCGATTATCACATAAGAATAGTCAATGCTTGATTACTATTTCATATTCTATAATCTAATTTGATCTTGTACGTAGTTGTTCATTTCAACTCAATTGAAATGACATGACTCATCATGTTTAGCCTTTGATAAGGCTTTGGTTAGTAGGTTTTATCAATTTCTTGTACCTTACTCAACCTTACTACATACTCGTTTTCCTCTGTAATGTATACATTTGCATTACAAAACTTTCTGAGTACGTGTCGAGATCCAATCAAGACATAGGCCCTCTAGCCTTAGAATAGCTCCCACTGTTTTCACAGTGTGCGGGACTCATCCTTCTTGCACATCTCATGATTACAAGTGTACTCAATTTCCGTCATAAATATCTCTCATTTTTCTTTATTGCCTAGAACGATTCTAGAAAATCTACTTCTTAATTATCATAGCCATAATGGTCTCTTAACCACCCTAATGTGTTTTGATTATGGTTTTGTCGAAACCATGCGCAATCTCAATTGTCAATTGTCACTTGTGTAACACCTTTACACAAAATTGCATCATAAACACTTTGCTTTACTTCCATAATGCTTCTGCAAGCACTTAAGTGTAAATTGCATGGCTTACTTGATAAAGATTACTTAAACTCGATTTTGAAAACAATTCATCATACTCAAAGTATATGAAGTGTTATACATCATTACTCATTTAATTGATCCGGCAGCGGAAGCAAATGGAATCAATCAAATATGTTCAATTTAATTGAACTAGTCATGAATCTTATCAACATAAGACTTCTTATTGACGCTAATATCATGTGGATTTATCTACATAAATCTAGATATTAAAGATGTATTATATTACTCCAAAAGTCTTAAATCATTCACAATGATCAATATGTCATCCACATATCGGACTAAATAAAATTTCCGTAACTCCCACTAAACTTCATGTATAAAAACAACTTCTCGTCTTATCGAGAAAAGTTTTATAACATGATCAAAACATTGATTCTAACTCATTGATGTCCTACTTAAGACCCTCTCTTAAGTTTCACATTATCTTAGGATTGTAAGAATCTATAAAACTCATGACATGTATTGAATACATTCCTTCTATTGAAGAAGTGGGTTTTAGATTCACTTGCTGTATTCATATCCTCATAATGAAACACAATCCCTAAGAAGATCCAAATAGACTTAAGCATTTCAACCAGTGCAAAACTCTTTGCAACCAATCTTGCTTTGAAATCTCTCTTTATTAGTGCAAAACCCTTTGTCACTAATCAAGCCTTTTTTTTCGGATTTTCATGGCTCTAAGCCTTGTATTGAGTTGTGACTTAAAACACTCTTATGTAAGTCATATGTTCATTACTTTCTAGAAGTAATCAACTTGAATCAAACAATTTCTTTTGTAAGTTATAAGCTCTTTTCTTTCTTAAAAGTAGCTTGAATTCATCTTCTTTAACAAGTGACGAATTTAACCTCCTAGGTTTTAAAGAAACAACGTCTTACACAACACGTCTCATGTAGCCAAGAAAGACCTGTTTCTTGCGACATAACATTCACAACACGTCTCATGTAGCCAAGAAAGACCTGTTTTCGCGACATAACATTCTTTGTGGCTCTTGAATAATTTTCTCCCACTCTGTCTTCTAGAAATAAACTTGTATTTTTAGAAAGACAGCTTCATGAGCCACAAACTCGGTGTACTCGTGATTATCATAGGGAAAAATGAGCATTTGTTTCTTGTGAAAACTTACAAACATGGTACCCTTACCATTTCATATCTCATATGATTCTATTTAGTGGAATAATAATTTAGACAAAAATGATAAAATCCCCAAAAGTATCAAGTAACTCAAAGTAACTTGATTGAAGTCCAAACCATATCGAATAGCGTTTGATTTCTTATCCAGCCACACAATACTCCATAATGCGTGCTTAAGAGAGATTAACTTGTGATACTATATCACATTTCCTTTGGCTTATATCAAAGTCTTTACTTTGATAATCCCATCACGACTAAATCGTGATTCCTTGAATTCTTTGAACATCTTCAAAGATTTCTCTATTTACCTTATCAACTTAAATCGTTGGTAAAAGAAAATGATCAACCTATTTTGGATCAATGATTTACAACCTCGATCTCCTTTTCAACCAAAAGGCACGAGACATCTTGTTTTGAATACAAGATACGCATATACCATTAACAATCTAATGGTTTCAAGAGTACTCGATAACTCTTTGCGTTCATCATTCCAAAATTTAAGGTTTACTCTTGGGTTACCAATTTGAGTCTTGTATCATCTTCATGATATATCATTCTAGTTTGGTTTAGAATATAATCACCTTGATAATGAGCCAGCCATACATCAAATCGTGGTGTATAGGGTCACAAAAGTGAAAACCTCTTTTGTATCTTAACAAATTTATATTCTTATTTAGAGTTTATGTACTTAATAGTCACAATTAAGTACAACTTTAAATCCAAAAACTAGATTGAGTACACAATTACTCTATCTCTCGGTATTATTGTTGCTAGTCGTCATATTCTAATCATCTTATGTATCAAACATAATGATGAAAACCACCACCGGTTTCTAATATTGACAAAGTGGTACTAGCAAAATTTATGTTTAATCAAATAAACATTTAAAGAAGAAGATCCCATTAGATGTCCCACAACTAACTTGTTGATTCTTCAATAATTTGGGGTAGTTTCCTTTCTCGTGTCCAACATTTAAGACAATGGAAACTATATCGGTCGGGATTGATAGGTTTAGTATCGTCATTCTCAACAACTTTACTTTTAACATTACCTTGTATCAATTCCATTATAATTTTTACTTCTTGAACCTCGTTCTCATCTTAACGGTTTAAGAGAATGCTCCCACTCATTTCAATGAGTCTTTGCTTTGAGAAGCAAAATTGAATTCATGAAGAACACTCTTCATTTGTTCGTTTTAGTCTTAAAAACTCTCATTGAGGTGGTTGCATTATTTTGGTCAATTATGAATTTTGACAAAACTAATTACCAAAACAATCATTTCAAGGTACTTAATTCTTTTAAGTACATGAAAAACAATCCATTGTAAGTAGATGTGTTAGTCTAGAATCAAAAACCTGTTTGATAATAGATAACTTTAATCTATACTCTTTGCAAGAGATCCTTAGCAATGGTTCATATGAGGTTTCAGAAGCAAAATTCAAATTTGTCTCTAGTTACGATGTTTTAATGGAGATTTTGAAAAATCGAAATGATATCGTATATGAATTGTGGTAAAGAAATAGAACAATGTGATAACGGAATAGTGGAAAACTTAACATTTATCGTTTTAATAATACTTGTAAACAAGTATAGCATTCACATAGTGACCTCTACCCAACTATGATAAATGATTCCAAGATCCAAATTCATATTAACTTGGGCACGGTGTGGCCGATGAAACCCTTATCAATATAACTCGGTGGATTAACTCTTTAATCGATTCTACTTTTAGAACTCTTGGTCGATAAAATTACATTAACATTTATCTTTAGCCCAAAACACATTCAACAAGGGGACGGTGTGGCCGATGAAACCCTTATCGAAAAACTTTTGTTGAGTTCAATCCAAATTTCGAATAAATGTGTCCATGATCCAAACCCACATTAACTTGGGCACGGTGTGGCCGATGAAACCCTCATCAACATGAATTCGGTGGATTGACATTTATCACCCACTTCCCCTACGTAACAAGGTTTGTACCCCGGTGTGGCCGAGTGCACTCCCTCACGAAATAGGTTTTCATGGTTTCTACTATTTGGTAAGGCTATGTCTCAATTGATTATTTTAGCGAGAGGTCATGTCAATTTATTATCTATCACGTTTTAAGTGAACTAAAGCGGTGAACTACGATAATTGTAATTGACACGGTCGAAGGACTCGATTAGAACGATGCATGTTTTAGTTATGGCGATTTAGCGATGCATGCGACATAAATAAAATGCAAAGCATAAAAAAATCCTAGTATGGCCTTCCTAGAAATAGAAAACTGTTTAACTATTACATATTCGGAAACCAACTCCATTGGTCCCTTGATCTTGATTGTGGCACGCATCTCGAGGTAACACCGTCTTTATGTATCGCCATCTTTAGGAAATCCGTCTTTAGGAACTCCTAAATGAATTAAAATTACATAATGAATTACATAATTCCTATTATACATTTGTAACTATAATAAAATAAATCTATTAAATTACAAGACGGTGATACGAGATCACAATAAAATTACAACCGAATCGATATTCCCATACATTTCGGGTAATACCAATAAAAATCTAAGGCCATACTAAGCAAAATTACATAATTCAAAATTATATAAATAAAAGACATTCAACAATTGAAATATGCAGCATTATAATATGTATGAACATGCCCAATTTTATGCTAAATCGCCTTTAAATTTGCCAATATCATATATTCCTCGTTTTTACGGATTTGCGTGATTCAACATTTTACAATCACCAAAAATACATAAATTCATATTTATGCATAAGTTAATTACCCTAACTGTTTAGGACTCAAAATTTAGTCTTCACTAATAATTTGACCATAATTAACTCATATTTGTTCATAATGGACTTTAAAATTATAAAATAAGCTATAAACTTCAAATAAATCATAAAAATTTCAAATAAATTCAAAATTTGAAATTTAAACTCATGAACATTCTGGAAAAATACCATGACACTCATAATGTTTAAAAACTTAGGTTAAAAATTTCGAAAATTATCCGGAAAAACAATGTTGCGATTTTATCGGTTTTAACTAAAACAAACATAAAAATATGAGAAAAATTATTTTCATCAACTTTTCAATTTTAGATCTGAAAAAGACAATAAAAAGCAACATGTGACGTTTTTCCTTAGTCATGAAGTATGTTTTAGCAATTTTTCACTAAAAATGTCACTATTTATGCTATTTTTCTTCAAAAATTCATAAATCATGCATAAAGACTTCAATATAGCCAATTATTTTACACACATCTTGTAAAATTGCATGTGACAACATACTAAATTTATATGACCAGAATCGAAATTTATCTCATATTAACCTATTTTTCACTTAAATCCGAATTTAATAATAAAAAATTCATTTTTCGAGCATAACAACTCATAAAATTATGAAAATTTCCAGATCATCTAATAATAATATATGTGAAAACATATCCAAAAAGAACTGGAAAATTCGAAGTTTAGCTAATTTTCGTCCAAAAATGGCATTTTTATCATAAAAATCACATTTTAATGCCAATATTATATATTATGAACAGTAAAATCCATAAATTAACCAAAAAATCCTAAAAATCATTTTAGGACCAGAAACTTATCATGCATGAATTAATTTCGTGATATATCATAATAACACAAATTCACAAGTTTTATATGTTAATCGTATAACTCGGAAAAACTATAACCGATTTGCATGCAAACAACCATTGCTCTGATACCAATTGAAGGAAAGGTAGATCTTTATACCTAACAACATACTCATATATGTATAATTTAATTTGTCATAAAATTAACTAATGATCTTATGCATGCAAACAAAAGATAAATAGAGGAGAAATCATGTTCTTACATTGATATTCGGTATATATGGGCACAAAAGAGTTCTCCTTCTCTTTTGTTCTTGAGCTATCCTTAATGGAAGAACAAAGACCCAAGACCCAAGTGTAGGATCTCTCCCAAGGCTTTATACCCAAAGCTTTCTCTTAATTAAAACCAATATTATGAAGACTAGATAATATTAATTTTGTAAGAAAATTGAACCAAAAATTTGGTCTCTTTACTCTCATCACACGGTTTGAAGGAGAAGAAGAGAGGAGGATTTTTGCTGCACCAAACACTTGATGTTTTGCTTAGCTTTTGAATGAATGATTACTAGAATTTAAATAAGTAAACTTTAGGCAAAAGTAAGAAGAAAAGCATGACCATCAACCTTCCTTTTGAACGTGTAAAGAGGAGGAAAGAAGAAGGTTTTTGATTCTCTTCTATGTGCTTTTCGGCTCATATAATAATATGGGTCCATATTATTTTTGTCAATTTGTCAATATGTTACATGTCATATGTCACATAAAATTGTTATGTATTTTTAACATATTAAAAATCAACGTATTAATAAAAATACGTCATACACAAAATTGACCTAGTAATTCATAATTACTTGTACCAAAATATTTTACCGTTTATAAATCACAACAACTTGTATTTATAATAATTCATTCAATTTCAATTGTTTCTTTAAACAATAATTTCATCTGAGTAAAGATACAATTCGATTACTCAGACCGTATCTCATTTAATCATATTCCAATGCGATACGTAAATTTAACTTCCAAAATCGTCCGTCAATTTTCAAGTAATTTAATTAACTCGTAACATTATACGATTAATTAAATAATCAATTAAGAGTGTTGCCCTATAGGTATGACCTAGGGGATCAATCGATCACCACCGTCGCACGACAACGAATGTCAAACTCTAGTCAGCCAATCATTACCGATATGTGTGGACCAGTTGACAGTAAAAATACTTCCCAAATGTATTCTTTAAAATGAGATTTAATAATGATATTTAAATCATATGATCGCACTGTTGTTGAGGACACATTTCCCAACAGTTAGGGAGTGACCTGCTATAGTTGTAGTGGTGTAGACCACAAGAGACATGAGTGCACAAGTGCACCGGGAACTTTCCAGAGACCTGCGCAGAGGTATGCGAGCAATAGACCGGCTGGGTCATGGCCAAACCGGGAAGTCGAGCTACCAGTGGAGGCAACCGCAACGGCGGTAATTCTTATCAGAAACCACCAACGAACAACAACAACAATCAAGGGTCGGTGCTAAGCGACCACATCACCAAGATCTTGTCCCGAGAGGTGGACAGAAGACCAGTGGAAAGTTATTCATGATGGAGAAGAAAGCAGCTGAGGAGGATGCACACGTTATCACCGGTACTTTTCTAGTTAATGGTATTCATACCTTTGTTTTGTTTGATTCGGGGGCTTCTCAGTCGTTTGTATCTTCGAGTCATGTTAAACGGTTGGGTTTGAGGGTATATGAGTCTGTAAATGAGCAAGTTTTTATACCTTCGGGTGAGTCTGTATCTTGTGGGAGGTTATATAGGGATGTACCTATGATAGTTGCGCAAGTTGATTTCCCTGTAGACTTGCTAGAGTTTCCTTTTGACGGTTTTGAGATGATAGTTGGGATGGATTGGCTGGGAAAGTATAAAGCTAAGATAGACTGTCATCAAAAGAAAGTGTCTTTAAGAGGTCCTAAGGGTGTTAGTGTGTCTTATCGTGGGTTTCTAGTCAAACCCAAAGTTAAGTTGATTGCAACTGTCACTTTGAAGTCTTACCTGAGGAAGGGATGTCGTTGTTGGAATATGTGTCCTCCGACAATAATGCGATCACGACTGTTGATCATGATGATCACATGTTTAAATCTCATTATAAAGAATACAATTGGGAAGTAATATTATTACTGTCAACTGGTCAACATATATCGGTAATGATTGGCTGACTAGAGTTTGACATTACTTGTCGTGCGACGGTGGTGTGATCGATTGACCCCTAGGTCATACCTATAGGGCAACACTCTTAATTGATTATTTATTTAATCGTATAACGTTACGAGTTAATTAAATTATTTGAAAATTGACGGACGATTTTGGAAGTAAAATTTACGTATCATATTGAAATGTGATTAAATAAGATACGGTCTGAGTAATCGAATTGTATCATTACTCGGATGAAATTATTGTTTAAAGAAACAATCGAAAATTGAATGAATATTATAAATACAATCTGTTGTGATTTATAAATGGTAAAATATTTTGGTACAAGTAATTATGAAATTACTAAGTCAATTTTTGTATGTGACGTATTTTTCATAATGCGTTGATTTTTAATATGTTAAAAATACATAACAAATTTATGTGACATGTGACATGTTACATATTGACAAATTGACGAAAATAATATGGATCCCATATTATCAAGTGTACCGAAATTAAGGGGTGGTTTAAGCTAATATTGTGTTTGATTAAGATAATGGAAAACACAATGATTACCTAATTGCCTAGCCATGCAACCCTATTGAACATTGTGAAGACAAATGTGTGCATGCATTGGCTCCCCTCCCACTCCCTTTGTCCTGTTTTTAAGAGAGAAAAACCAATTGGTTTTTCTCTTAATTTTACCTCATATACAATAAGGTTATTGTTATTTTGAGATTCATTCTACTACTCATCCAAAAATTAGAATTCTAGAGAGAAAAATAATTCTCCTCTTCTTCTCTCTAAAAACCGAAATATTCAAGTGTTATATAATATTTTGGATCAATTTTCTACTAAGATTAATATTGTACTAGTTCCTATAATATTAATTTTTATTAAGAGAAAGCCTTGGGTATTAAGCTTAGGGAGAGATCCTATATTTGGATCTTGGTTCTTCCATTAAAGGAAAGCTCAAGAACAAAAGAAAAGGAGATTTCTTTTGTGCCCATAAAACCGAAACATCCAATGTAAGAACATGATTTCTCCTCTATTTTGCTCATTTGTTTGCATGCATAAAATCCATATTTAATTTTATGACAAATTAAATTAAAAACATATATGAATATGTAAGTATATAGATCTACTTTTCCTTCAATCGGTATCAAGAGCCACGGTAGTTTGCATGCAAATCGGTTAAAAGTTTTTCCGAGTTATAAAGAGTAACATATAAAACTTGTAAATTTTGTGTTATTATGATATATCACGAAATCAATTCATGCATGTTAATATTTCTGGTCCTCAAATGTTTTAGGATATTTTCGTTATATTTACGGATTTTTATTGTTCTTATAATACAATAATGGCATTTAAATATGATTTTATGAGTAAAAATGTCATTTTCGGTCTAAAATTAGCTATACTTCGAATTTTCAGTTGATTTTTGGATATGTTGTCACATATATTATTTTGAGATAACCTGTAAATTTTCATAATTTTTGGACTTGTTATGCTCGAAAAATGGATTTTTCATTATTAAATTCGGATTTAGGTGAAAAATAGGTTAATATGAGTTAAATTTCGAATCTGGTCATAGAAAATTAATATGTTGTCACATGCAATTTTACAAGATGTGTGTAAAATAATTGGCTATTAAGAAGTCTTTTTTGCATGATTTATGGATTTTTGAATAAAAATAGCATAAATAGTGACATTATTAGTGTAAAATTAATAAAACATAATCTATGACTTAGGAAAAACGTCTAATGTTGCATTTTATTATCTTTTTCAGATTTAAAATTGAAAAGTTAATGAATATAATTTTTCCATGTTTTTATGATTATTTTAGTTAAAACCGATAAACCGCAACATTGTTTTTCAGGAAAAATTTCGAAATTTTTAACCTAAGATTTTGAACATTATGAGTGTCATGGTATTTTTCCAGAATGTTCATGAGTTTAAATTTCAAATTTTGAATTTACTTGAAATTTTTGTGATTTATTTGAAGTTTATAGCTTATTTTTGTAATTTTTGGTCCATTAATGAACAATTTTATAAAAATGAGTTAATTATGGTCAAATTATTAGTGAAGACTAAATTTTGAGTCCTAAGAGGTTAGGGTAATTAACTTATGCATAAATATGAATTTATGTAATTTTTGTGATTGTAAAATGTTGAAATCACGCAAATCCGTAAAAACCGAGTTATATACGATATTGGCTAATTAAAGGCGATTTAGCATAAAATTGAGCATGTTCATACATATTATAATGCTGAATTTTCTTTATGATTGTCATAATTTTAATTTATGTAATTTTGAATTATGTAATTTTACTTAGTATGGCCTTAGATTTTAATTGGTATTTCCCGAAATGTATGGGAATATCGATTCGGTTGTAATTTTATTGTGATCTCGTATCACCGTTTTGTAATTTAATAGATTTATTTTATTTTAGTTACAAATGTATAATAGGAAATTATTTAATTAATTATGTAATTTTATTCATTCCGGAGTTCCCAAAGACGGATTTCTTCAAGAATGGCGATACATAAAGACGGTGTTACCTCGAGATGCGTGCCACAACCGAAGTTCAAGGGACCAATGGAGTTGGTTTCCGAATATGTAATAGTTAAATAGTTTTTCTATTTTAGGAAAGGCCATACTAGGATTTATTTATTTATTTTTATGCTTGCATTTTATTTTATGTCACATGCATCGCTAAATCGCCATAACTAAAACATGCATCTTCTTTTATCGAGTTTATCGACCGTGTCAATTAAAATTATCATAGTTCACCGCTTTAGTTCACTTAAAACGTGATAGATAATAAATTTACATGACCTCTCGCTAAAACAATTAATTGAGACATAGCCTTACTAAATAGTAGAAACCATGAAAACCTATTTCGCGAGGGAGTGAACTCGGCCCTACCGGGGTACAAACCTTGTTACGTAGGGGAAGTGGGTGATGAATGTTAATCCACCGAGTTCATGTTAATGAGGGTTTCATCGGCCATACCGTGCCTAAATTGATGTGGATTTGGATCATGGACACATTTATTCGAAATTTGGATTGAACTCAACAAAAGTTTTTCAATAAGGGTTTCATCGGCCATACCGTGCCCTTGTCGAATGTGTTTTGGGCTATAGATAATTATTAGAGTAACTTTATCGACCAAGAGTTCTAAAAGTAGAATCGATTAAAACGTTAATCCACCGAGTTATATTGATAAAGGTTTCATCGGCCATACCGTGCCTAAGTCGATATGAATTTGGGTCTTGGAATCATTTATCTAGTTGGGTAGAGGTCACTAGAAAAATGCATAAAACTTGTTTAAATCATACATTTTTACGAGTATTATTATTAAAACGACATTTGTTTTACTCCTTATATTTTGTTTTGTAGACCACTTGTTTTTCTCATAACAAATGGCAACACCAACTCCAAACGCCACACCTCTCGCTAGTTCATCTTGGCTCCGATCCTTTATGGATCAATGTAAACTTGAAAAGAATGGGTCAAATTTCTCCGATTGGGATGCCCAACTCAAATTGGCCGCCCAAGGTGATGACAAGCTTCGTTACCTTACCGAGGCCTCTCCACCCGAACCTACTACTAGGTCGACCGCCGCCACTAAGGAAGCATATGAGGCTTACCAAAAGGTGTCCGCCGCAATGAAAAATGTCTTGATATTTGCGATGGAGGCGGACCTCCAAAGGAGAGCCTTTAAAATGGGCAATGCTAATGAGATTTACTCCAAACTTCTGACCATGTTTTCACAAACTCCGCGGATCGTCCAATATGAGGCGGCCGCGGCATTCTTTGATCTCGACTTCAAAGAGGGCCAAAAGGTTAGCCCTCATGTGCTCAAACTTATGGAGCTTGTCGAGACCTTGAAAATTCAAAAGGTTGAAATCCCCAAAGAACTCATTGTAGAAAGGATTCTACACTCCTTGTCTAAAGTGAAAGCGTATGTTAAATTCCGGGTGAATTTTAACATGCAAGACAAGGATGTGTCTCTTGAGGAGTTGCACAAGTTACTTGTGCAAGCCGAGACGGACATGGGGTTAAATGTGAACCCTCCCAAGGATGTGCTTAACATAAGCACTAAGAGTAAGGGGAAGTTCAAGAAGAATGGGAGAAAGAGCAAGAAGCAAGCTCCCACTTTCACCAAAGCTAAGACTTGTGAAGCTAGCACTTCAAAAATCAAGAAGGGTCCTCTTGATAAATGCCATTATTGTAATGGTATGGGACATTGGAAAAGAAATTGTTCCAAATACCTTGGTGATATTAAGGTTGGAAAGATCACTCCAGTAGGTAAATGACTGAAGGAAAAGTAGATCTATATACTTACATATTCATATATGTCTTAATTTAATTTGTCATAAAATTAAAGATGGATTTTATGCATGCAAACAAATGAGCAAAATAGAGGAGAAATCATGTTCTTACATTGGATGTTCGGTTTTATGGGCACAAGAGAGATCACCTTTCTCTCTTGTTCTTGTGCTTTCCTTTAATGGAAGAACTAAGATCCAAGTGTAGGATCTCTCCCTAAGCTTTATACCCAAGGCTTGCTCTTAATAAAAATTAATATTATAAGAACTAGTACAATATTAATCTTATAGAAAATTGACCCAAAATATTATGTAACACTTAAATATTTCGGTTTTGGGAGAGAAGAAGAAGAGAGCTTTTTATCTCTCCAGAAATCTAATTTTTGGATGAGTAAAAGAATGAATTATCAACCACACTTGATGTAATGTGTTAATCAAAAATATAAGGCAAAAACCCTTGCCTTTCTCTTTGGTAAAACCGCGTAGGAGGGAAGAAATCATACCCAATGCATGCTCTTGTTTGCCTTCACAATGCAAACTAGGGTTGCATGGCTACTAAAGCATGTAATCATTATGTTTACCACTTATAATATAAACACAATATATAGCTTAATACTCCTCCAATTTTCGGCACTTTTGATAACATGGATTCCATGTTATTTTTTGTCAATTGTCAATATGTCACATGTCACATGTTACATAAATTTGTTATGTATTTTTAACATATTAAAAATCAACGTATTAATAAAAATACGTCACATACAAAAATCGACTTAGTAATTCATAATTACTTGTACCAAAATATTTTACCAATTTATAAATCGTATTTATAATAATTCATTCAAATTTAATTGTTACCTTAAATAATTATTTCATCCGAGTAATGATACGATTCAATTACTCAGACCGTATCTCATTTAATCACATTTTAATGTGATACGTAAATTTTACTTCCAAAATCGTCCGTCAATTTTCAAGTAATTTAATTAACTCGTAACGTTATACGATTAATTAAATGATCAATTAAGAGTGTTGCCCTATAGGTATGACCTAGGGGGTCAACTGATCACCACCGTCGTACGACAGTAATGTCAAACTCTAGTCAGCCAATCATTACCGATATATGTTGACCAGTTGACAGTAAAATATTACTTCCCAATTGTATTCTTTATAATGAGATTTAAACATGTGATCATCATGATCAACAGTCGTGATCGCATTATTGTCGGAGGACACATATTCCAACAATGACTATCCTTCTTTTATGTTTCTAATTCAACTATGGTATTATGATGCAAAGTTGTGATAATGTATCTCCCCTTTTTATTGTAAATAGGGCCTCCACCAAGCAAAGACAAGGGAAAGGAAAAGCAAGCATGAGAAACCATCAAGAAGCTAGGGATAGCTTTCATGGAGCTTTGCTTTTCATTGTCTTATTTTAAATTATGTTATGAATTTTAGAACCTTAAGTTTCCGTGTTCGACATGGAAAGGTATTTTGGATAATGGGTTGTATTTTGGATAATGGTGACTTGGTTTGCAACCCAAGTCACCCGTTTTATCATTTATCCTTTTCGTTCTAAAAATTCATGTTTAAATGCTTGTTCTTAGAAACATAAGATTATTCACTTAAAGTGATCTAATAGACAACTATAATGACGAAATTCATTATGTGTCCACATGCTTAAGGCTTGTGTATGATCATTCATAAAGTGATTTTGAGTCTATGAACTCTCTTAAAGGAATGTCAATCACCAAGTACACATATTAAATTCAATAACTATTAGTCTATCTATGAGATAGTTCTCCTTATACTTCAACATCATTAATTTGTGTCTCATATGCTATCTTTGAATCTATAGTGTATTTATTCTAAAGATAGAGTGGGAGAAAAATGAGGACGCAACACACAAGGCAAGATTAAATTGTGTACTTGCGTAAATGAAGATCTACGCAAGAGAGAATGATAATGATTTGAATAAAGGTATATCTATTTACATAGTATACCGAATAGATGAGATCTATAGTCTCAAGTTAGTTCTATATGACTGAAGAGACCAAGTGAAGTAATCATAAGAGTATATTCTCAAGATAACTACACGAGGAGACCAAAAGAATGTTTTGGAAGAAAAATGACTAATGTAAAGTCTTAACAAGTTTTTGACTAAGTTTATGAAAATTTTGACCAATAGTTTCAAACTTGAGATTTACTTAAGAGCCTAAATGAATCAAAGTTACATACTAGTTATGATCGAGTTGCAAAGATTGATATACCGATATCTTCAATGGCCAAGTTTCAACCACGCAAATGTCATTGCTTAACCTCAATATGAAATGGTTAAACCTCCTTCCAAAAGGGATATTTTGAAGGATGTGTATTAGATATTACTTATATTTAATAAATGACATTGCTACACATCATTATGACATGAGTGTGTTAGAGATTTAAAATCTCTTTCTATAAGGTTTAAGATGAGACCTTTTCGAAATAGGTATTTTGAAAGGATATGATGGGAACATATATGGTTTTATCTTAGTAACTTGGCAATGCAATTTATATTTCAATTCTTGAATAAGTTTCGATTGAGAAGTCAATTTCGAAATGTGTGAAATTGAGTGGGAGTTAGGAAATTCTCATGTGAAGACATGGAATTTAGTGGGAGCTATCATCCTTTGAATGTTTACAACTCATCACTCATTAAAGAATGATGAGCTAATACCTTCTTTCATAAAGAAGCATTTGAGTTTTCAATTCTGGATTAAAATGGACAATGATGAATCCAATTACATCAAGGGATGTTGGATTAGTATTAAGAGATACACATCGTATCAACATTCACATAGGTTATTCATGTAGATGAAAATGGAATTTCCATTAGCAGTCATGGTCGTTCATTGAATCTATGAACGGTTGATCTCATGATTATTAGTAACTAATGTTTACGCCATTAGAATGATCATGTACATGTCCAATTATGAATCATATGCATAAGAGCATGATGATTGATTGGTAAGCCATAATAGAAACGTCATGAATTCTCAAGTAGAATCCGGTGAGCGATTTCGGTGTTTGTCAGAATGCTCTTATCTGTGTCAAGAGGTTGCACATATTATAGAAAGTCTGAGCACATGTAAGGATTTATGAGAATCCCAAATCTTTCAAGCCTAGAAAGAGAAATAAGAAGTTTTGGAAAGATGCTTGGTTGAATAAGAGGTTATTCCACTAGTAGAAAAAACCCCTATCACGACGCGGTTATCGTGGCGGTTCTAATAGAAACGACGCGAAAAGCCCAATAAATTGGCGGGAAGGAAATTTTTATGTATGTGGGAGGTCTATAGTGGCGGTTTAAGTTAGAACCGGCGTGATAACAGAAGCTTTTTATGGCGGTTCCAAATAGAAAACGCCGCCATAGGTCAATTGTGGCGGTTCTATTAACTACCGACGTTAAGAATGACGCGAAAAGTTAATACAAAGTGACAATTTCTTGGGTTAAAACCCGCCATTATATGTTTTTGTGTCGGTTTTAATTAAAATCGACTTTAATAGAAAGAATAAAAAAAACTCCAAAAACCCATTACAATTCCCTTACAATTAAAACCTATGGTTACCATTGAGTTCCTTCGTCGTCTTCATTTCCACGCCGACAAAACCCAAAACCCTTTACAATCCCCTCACAATTCAACTCCGCAACCACCGATGTCAAGCCTCCCCACCGCCCACCACCGCATCCCGCACCACTCACCCTACAATCACCACCAAATATTTGTAATAAGCTGTCGCAGATGCAGATATGGAAGATTACAGATTCGATTACTCCGACGATGATGCCAATGAACTAATTGTCGACATTGAGGACCAATACTACAATTCCAAAGGTTGCTTGTTTTAATTTTAAGCTTTTCGAGTTTATTTAGATCTTAATTGCTTGATCGCTTTTTAAGGTTTTAATTATTTGCTATAATTTGTTGTCTTTGTCATTACTATAGAAAGAAAAAAAGTTTGTTGTTTTTGATCTTCAATATCAACAGGCTAAAAACTTAATTCCCTAAAAATATTCTTCCTTTGCCCGATTATTCTGTAAATTCCTTTTACCTTGTTTATGACTGTTATTCCTGTTGTTCCTAGTGATTTACATGTTACACTTTCTTTTGCTAAATTGCGGCATAATATTGATGTTACATCTCAAGCCTACGACCATAGTTTTCTGAAGGTTAGTGTAGTCTATGTTTTCCACTTTTCTTTAATTTGCGAGTCTTTGTGAATGGCAATTGGACTCAGTTATTTCCCAAGCACAATCTACCCTGGGCACCCTTGTGTTTCAACGTTTAGCATTTGGAGGCATTAATTCGAAGATCAGTAATGTTAGCAGCCGCCTTCCAACGGTATGGAGATTGATTCTTATTTGAAATCTGCAAAATTCTGAATGCTGCTAATAATTAATTACTCTTTTTTCATTTGACATCGATAGTTGAATAAAACTAGTGTTGTGAAAGATTTGTTACACTTCTCACATTATAGAGAATAAGCATGTAGAGCAAATTAGGAAAATTGTTTGAAATGCTGCAATGAAAATATGCTATAGACTTATAGAAAAGGCCAAGGGAAATGCAAAAAAAGAAAAAAATGGTTCTTTTTCTCGAGTAGCTTGGAAACGTTTTTGTGAATTAACCAAGATCTCTAAGTGGCTTTTTGGTACCAAGAGAGTTACAACTTATAACTTCCAAAGGCATGCTTGATGCTGTGAATTTCAAACCCTTCTCATTAAAACCACCCCTTAATGACTTACCAGCATTTGCTGATGTGCTGATGTCGTTGATGTCTGCACCAAGAGTTCTTAAGTCTGACATGCTGTATCCCATTGTATATCTTTTCTAAAACATTCGGGTCTTTTGCTAAAATGACCATTCTAGTAAAACTAATTACTATAATAATCATTTTCTAAAACTATTTCCCAAATCAACCAAACTAACATGAATTCTTTCCAAACTATTCATTCATTTAATCTTCTTTTACCTTAGCAACTAATACTCTATAAATATTGTTGCAAATTCAATAATTTGCGGTTCTCAATTTCTTTTACGAAACTCATGACTGTAAAAAAAAATATTCTTTTACGGAATATAATACATGGTCTTGTTTTTGAGCAATTTTGTGTTGTCGTAAATTAATTAATAGCCGTTGCAAACTTGCAATTTGGCATGTTGGAAGTTAGTACCACAACTTTTAAAGTTCTTCTTGGCTTGTTGCTCTATTAATCAACCTGGACTCATGAATTTGCAATCATAAACCGTATCGGTAGGATTAATTAGAAACAGATATATTATTAATGGAGAGTCTCGGGAATTGCTAGTATTTAGTTTGACATTTAATGGTTACCTTATAGTATCTTAGATGTTAATTAAGTAATGAACTTATATCACTACCTCTTCATAGTGGAATAAAATAACCAAGGAATTGCAATATCGATACGGGAGACAGACGAAAGTTAGAATGAGATGAGTTATTTTCTAAGAGAAGAGAATGCAAAACATTAGCATACCAGTATTACTCTAATTATCAACCAATGTTGTCAAACACTCATGAAAACTGGAACGAAATAAGAGGGAGAGAGATGAAGATTATTGGCACAATGAAGTTGGTAAAAGAATGTAAGGAAAGTATAGTAAAATGGTTATATTAGAAAATAATTTTAGAAAATGGTTATTTTGATAATTAGTTTTACTAGAATGGTCATTTTGGCAAAAGACCCCAAAAATTCACCTCCTTTGTTTTATCATTGACTCACTCCTTGTTGTTGCCCTTGCTTTATGCTAAACTTAAACCTATGACCACTATTGCTTGAAAAGGCGAGATTTGCTGTAGTTTTTGAATCGGGACTTTGCTGCTTTCTATTCCTTTTTTTATATTATATTTTGTTTATCTTGCAGTCAAGAGTGGTTCAGTTAAGAGTGGTTCAGTTGGCCCCTGTGGAACGCTCATATCATGTCTTTTACCAACTTTGGGATGCACTCCGATTTAAGAGGTATTTCTTTTGTCCCATATGTGGTGATAATAATGTCATAGGATACTCTTTGTTCCTCTCCAATCCAAAGAGATTGGAGATAAAAAAAAGACTCCACAACGCTTGGTTCATACATTGCGATCATGGCGGAAGGCGTAATTTCAATAGAAAGAATAATAAACTCATAATAAAAGACGATATCTTGGTAAGTGAAATATGAACTTATTTTATATTCTAATGACTAACTTTAAATTATAATTACATTTTATATGTTACATAATTAATATCATATTTTTTCTATAAATTTTAGTGCCCTCAACAACCAAAGGATTACGAGTGTGGTTATTATGTCATGAAATGGATGTATAACATAACTTTTTACCTTTCGAGGGTTAAAGAAGAAGAATTTGTGAAGGTATATCTTATTTCCGTTCTTGGTATTGTTTATTTATGTAGTTGTATATTTATATTGTTACTAATTGACCTATTTATTAACTATAGCATATGGAGCAATCAACCATGTCAAGTGCTGATATTTATGAGATCAAAGAAGAGTGGGCTACCAAATTTTTAGACAACTTCTAGATTAGTTTTTCAAGTAAGGCGTGTATGTTATTCATACATTATATTGGATTTATCTTTGGTAAGAATGATAGATGTTAATTTTATGTTCGATGCATGTAATGCAAGATTCTTGTAAGTTTGTTGGACTTGTGTTGTTGCAAGTAATTCAAATGTGGTTACATTTCTATTGACAGGTTTCATTTTGTTCGTATAATATTTGGATTTATCAAATTTAGGGGGAGGTGTTGCCGAAATTGCAGTAGAAAATTATTATTAAAAAAAATATAATTTTTTTAACGACGGTTCTTTTAGAAACGACGTCAAAAATTTAAATATTTCGAAAATAGTGATTTATTTAATGACGGTTCTTTGTTATACAACCGACGTCATAAGTAACTTTAGTGGCGGTTCTGTAATCACAACCGACGTTATTTTTAACTTTTACAACGGTTGTGTAAAAACAACCGCTGTTATAGAGGAAATGTAGCGGTGCACTACCATTATTGAAATATCTAACGTGGCGGTTTTCAAACAATAACCGCCACTATAGATGAGTTATAACGGCGGTTGTTGTCTAAAAACCGTCGTTTTATATAAGGTTATAATGGCGGTTTTGTTTGGAAAACCGACACTGTAGGCTAGCTATAGTGGCGGTTGTACAACCGCCGCAAAAGTATATACGACCCCGTGATAAACGACGCACCCAAAACATTTAAAAACCGCCATAAAAGGTCATTTTCGACCGCCACCGTAGGGGTGTTTTCTACTAGTGTTCAAAAATAATCTTTCCTAGTTAAGCTAGGACTTGTGAGAAGTGCTAAGCTAATAATCTTGACAAATTGTTACAAGATTCTACAAAACATATACCTAGTGCATTGTGTGTGGATGGAGTACTTGATCAGTACGAGTTATATCATTCATCACAAATTCGTTCGTTATGTGATAGTCGATAAGAAAGTTCTTTCAAGTTAAAGGACCGAAACCAAGGTCGGGAACCTTGATGTGTACTTATTGAAGTTCATGTTATAAGAGAGAACATCAACGTAAAGGAAAATGCAAGTGCGAGAAGTTTGAACGCATGGACACATGGTATGTTAAACTTCTATTGCAATCAATAAGTGTTTACACTTATGATATACATCACAAGGTTGTAATATGATATGGACTACCCGAGTGTGATGTCGACATTTGTTGTTTGAGTTATTATTAACTCACCTTGTACATTGTTATATCCAAACGGGTTGTAGAGACAATTGAACCCCGTTAAAGTGAACATGGATTAACATTGTATTTGCCCATAGTTACTTATATGAGGTGACGTCTCGAAGTGACTAGAATATGATGCGATTGATGGCAAGTTCAAGTGCCATTGAGTCATGTGAGATGACTAGTCGATCACATAGGCAGACTGTTAGGAACATTTTGTCGGGCCTAATGACCGCTTATAGAGTTACGCAAATTTATATAGCCTGGTCGTGGCGAGAGCTACTATAGTATTCAAATGAGTCGATTCTTTTAATCAAGACTATTCACCTAAGATGGCACGATTTGATTAACTTTGATTTGTGTTACTACGACCTTCGTAAATGGGGTCAAATGGGCATATTTTGAGTTATGATGGCTGTGGCTAGTCAAAGGGAATGAGTGCGATAGGAATTGTCCACCCCTAGTCAGGGTTATAACAATATCTCAGGGCCACTCGAGGAGTAATCAACTGGAAATGCGTGGCCACGCTCGAAAAGTATCTATGATAGATAAGTCCGGTCAATCAGTTATTCTCCAGATCGAGGAAACCACTCTCGATATGATCACTTGCAAGTACGACCTGAAAGACACCTTGCATTGAGTGGGAGATAGTAATAGGACAAGAGAATTGGTGACGCACACTTGTCGAGGACAAGTGGGAGATTGTTGGAATATGTGTCCTCCGACAATAATGCGATCACGACTGTTGATCATGATGATCACATGTTTAAATCTCATTATAAAGAATACAATTGGGAAGTAATATTGTTACTATCAACTGGTCAACATATATCGGTAATGATTGGCTCACTAGAGTTTGACATTACTGTCGTGCGACGGTGGTGATCAGTTGACCCCCTAGGTCATACCTATACGGCAACACTCTTAATTGATTATTTAATTAATCGTATAACGTTACGAGTTAATTAAATTATTTGAAAATTGACGGACGATTTTGGAAGTAAAATTTACGTATCATATTGAAATGTGATTAAATAAGATACGGTCTGAGTATTCGAATTGTATCATTACTCGGATGAAATTATTGTTTAAAGAAACAATCGAAAATTGAATGAATTATTATAAATACAATCAGTTGTGATTTATAAATGGTAAAATATTTTGGTACAAGTAATTATGAAATTACTAAGTCAATTTTTGTATGTGACGTATTTTTCATAATGCGTTGATTTTTAATATGTTAAAAATACATAACAAATTTATGTGACATGTGACATGTTACATATTGACAAATTGACAAAAATAATATGGATCCCATATTATCAAGTGTACCGAAATTAAGGGGTGGTTTAAGCTAATATTGTGTTTGATTAAGATAATGGAAAACACAATGATTACCTAATTGCCTAGCCATGCAACCCTATTGAACATTGTGAAGACAAATGTGTGCATGCATTGGCTCCCCTCCCACTCCCTTTGTCCGGTTTTTAAGAGAGAAAAACCAATTGGTTTTTCTCTTAATTTTACCTCATATACAATAAGGTTATTGTTATTTTGAGATTCATTCTACTACTCATCCAAAAATTAGAATTCTAGAGAGAAAAATAATTCTCCTCTTCTTCTCTCTAAAAACCGAAATATTCAAGTGTTATATAATATTTTGGATCAATTTTCTACTAAGATTAATATTGTACTAGTTCCTATAATATTAATTTTTATTAAGAGAAAGCCTTGGGTATTAAGCTTAGGGAGAGATCCTATACTTGGATCTTTGTTCTTCCATTAAAGGAAAGCTCAAGAACAAAAGAAAAGGAGATTTCTTTTGTGCCCATAAAACCGAAACATCCAATGTAAGAACATGATTTCTCCTCTATTTTGCTCATTTGTTTGCATGCATAAAATCCATATTTAATTTTATGACAAATTAAATTAAAAACATATATGAATATGTAAGTATATAGATCTACTTTTCCTTTAGTCCTTTGATCTTGTGCCATGTGAGAGATGACCGGATAGAGAGTCCGACAGTTGATCAGATACCGGTGGTGGGAGAGTTTGAGGATGTGTTTCCAGAGGAGATTCCGAGGTTGCCGCCGAGAAGAGAGATAGATTTCACAGTAGAGTTGAAACCAGGGACGGGGCCAATCTCTAAGGCACCGTACCGTATGGGTCCTAAGGAGATGGAGGAGCTTAGAAAACAGTTGGATGATCTGATAGAGAAGGGATACATTAGACCTAGTGTATCGCCGTGAGGAGCACCAGTTCTTTTCGTGAAGAAGAAAGATGGGAGTTTGAGGTTGTGCATAGATTACATGGAGCTGAACCGAGTGATGGTGAAGAACAAGTATCCTTTGCCAAGGATAGATGACCTGTTTGATCAGTTGAGTGGTGCATCGGTCTTTTCCAAGATCGATCTGAGGTCGGGGTACAATCAGGTGAAGATTAGAGAGGTGGACATACCAAAGACAGCTTTCACGTCAAGGTATGGCCATTATGAGTATGTGGTGATGCCGTTTGGGTTGTCTAATGCACCGGCAGTGTTTTTGGATTTAATGAATAGGATCTTTAGACAGTTTTTGGACAAGTTTGTAGTGGTGTTTATCGATGACATCTTAGTCTACTCTAAGACTAAGGAGGAGCATGAGGAGCATCTGAGGATCGTGTTGCAAACTTTGAGGTAGCATGAGCTATATGCTAAGCTATCCAAGTGTGAGTTCTGGTTAGAGAAAGTTGCTTTTCTGGGGCATGTGATCTCTAAGGAGGGAGTAGCTGTGGATCCGGCGAAGATTGAGGCAGTGACAAAGTGGGAAGCACCAAAGAATGTTCTTTGAGATCGGGAGTTTTCTCGGGTTTAGCCGGGTACTACAGACGGTTCGTGAAAGATTTCTCCAAGATAGCTAGACCTATGACAGCGTTGATGAGGAAAGAGAACAGGTTTCATTGGGATGAGAGTTGTGAGACGGCGTTCCAAACGTTAAAGGAGCGTTTGACCACAGCTCCTGTCTTAGCATTGCCTGAAGGGATCGAGAACTTTGAGGTTTATACAGATGCCTCAAAGAACGGGTTGGGATGTGTGTTGATGCAGAACGGTAAAGTGATTGCCTATGCTTCTAGGCAATTGAAGCCTTATGAGGAGAACTACCCTACTCATGATCTGGAGTTGGGTGCAGTGGTGTTTCCTCTCAAGATATGGAGACATTACCTTTATGGAGCAATCTTTAAGGTATTTTCTGATCACAAGAGTCTCAAGTATATTTTCACTCAAAAGGAGTTGAACATGAGACAGAGGAGGTGGATGGAGCTGATTGGCGATTATGACATGGAAATTATCTACCATGAAGGGAAGGCCAATGTAGTTGCTGATGCTTTGAGTAGAAAGAGTGTACATTCTCTGTGTACAACTCTATCTTTAATGAGGTTGAGAGATGAGGTAGCAAGATTTGGGATACATATGATGCAGAAAGGAGATGCCATGGGTGATATGACAGTGCAGCTTGAGTTTTATGATGACATTCGAAGTAAGCAGGCGTTGGATCCTAAGATAGTGGAGTGGAGAGCTGGAGTAGAGAAAGGGACAGTGTCTCGATTCTCCATTCACACAGATGGTATTTTGAGGTTTGACGGTAGGTGGTGTATTCCTAATGATGAGGAGTTGAAAAAGACTATCATGACAGAGGCACATTGCACACCGTATTCAGTACATCCAGGTGGTGACAAGCTATATAAGGATTTGAAGAACACGTTTTGGTGGCCTGGGATGAAGAAAGAGACAGCTGAGTTTGTGGCCCGTTGTTTGACATGCCGAGAGTTAAGGGGAACAAAGAACGACCACAAGGTAAGATTCATCTTTAACGATGCACTGAGTGGAAGTGGGAATCCATTTCCATGGATTTTATCGTGGGTTTGCCAAAGAGTCAACAAGGTAATAACATGATTTGGGTAATAGTGGATCGACTGACCAAGTCAGCTCACTTTGTTCCAATGAAAGGTACATGGACTAAAGCACAATTGGCTATGGCCTATCGAAAGAACGTGCTTAAGTTGCATGGAGTCCCTAAGGACATAGTGTCTGACAGAGATGCGAGATTTATATCAAGGTTTTGGAAAGAGTTGCAGGAATCGTTGGGAACAACTTTGAAGATGAGTACAACATTTCATCCTGCGACAGACGGACAGACTGAGAGAAAAATAAAGACTCTTGAGGATATGTTGCGAGCTTGTGTGATGGATTTTGGTGGTAGCTGGGAACAGAGGTTGGACTTGATAGAATTCTCTTACAATAACAGCTATCACACTAGTATTGGTATGGCACCGTTTGAGGCTTTGTATGGGAGGAGATGTAAGAGTCCGATTTGTTGGGACGATAGTGCTGAGGCAGTGGTTTTAGGACCAGAGATGGTGCATGAGATGGTGGAACAGATTAAGATGATCGGGGAACGGATGAGGACAAATTCGGGATAGGCAAAAGAGTTATGCAGATCTACATCGCCGGGACATAAAGTTTCAAGTGGGGGACACGGTTCTTTTGAAAGTGTCTCCTATGCGTGGAGTTATGAGATTTGGGAAGAAAGGCAAGCTAAGTCAAAAGTTTATCGGGCCTTATGAGATCTTAGAGCGAGTTGGGGAAGTTGCATATCGTCTTGCTTTACCAGCTGCGCTAGAGAGAGTGCATAATGTGTTTCATGTATCGCAGCTGCGGAAGTATGTGAGTGACCCGTCACATGTGTTAGAGGCAGAGAACTTAGAGCTAGATGAGTCCTTATCATATCTTGAGGTGCCTAAGCAGATTCTTGATCGAAAGGTTAGGAAGACCAGGAGTGGTGAGACAGTTTTGCTTAAGATCCTTTGGTCTAACCACGAGACTGAGGAAGCTACATGGGAGCCAGAGGAAGCTATGAAAGAGCGTTACCCTTTTCTTTTTGATCAAGTATGTATGGTTACAGGGACGTAACCTTGTTTCTTTTAGGGGGGTAGGAGATGATCGCGACGAGTTTTTAAGAGTTTCATACCCTTTTTGTATGTTGTGTCGGTATGTGTGTCGGGATGAGTTGGGTTAGTAACATGTTTTATGTGGAGTTTTGTTTTGGTTGTTGAGTTGGAAGTGTTGAGGGAGTACCTTTGTTTAGTAGTGGTTTGAACTTCGGGGACGAAGTTCTTTTTAAGGAGGGAAGACTGTAATACTCCGTAATTATGAGTCTTTGGGTACTCTATCGAGTAGGCCTTACTCTGTCGAGTAAGGGTGAGTTGCCTTTTAAAATAGTTTCTGACCTGTTGGGTACTCGATCGAGTAACTAGGATACTCGATCGAGTAAGGGGGTACTCGATCGAGTACCTTGGGTACTCGATCGAGTAGCCGGTTTACGGGGAGTTTTTCTCGGGTTTTGTTAATTATGCGATTAAGATATATAACCTTCTTCGTCATTATACTAAACACTTTTGCAAAACCTAATTTACTGTCAAAGAGAGAAAGCAAGTACGTTCATCATCTTAATCGCATTGTTAGCAAATCCCAGAGTTTGGAAGGTCGGTTTTCATCGTTTGTTATACCGTTGAGATCCTTGCGTCAAGGGTAAGATCTATGTACGCTTTTTGTTGTCTTTCCTTTAAGTTGGTTAAACCCGAATCTAGGGATTTGGGGGTTTTTGAGTAGTTTGTGATTTAGTAGCATTTGTATGTTGTATGATAGGAGGAGGGTTCGTAGAAGAAGCTTTTTGATTCAGCTGTAGAGACCGTCTGATAGTTGTGCTTTCCAGGTAGGATTTCCTACTCAGTATTAGTCCCATAATGGGATGATTGTTGATGTGTTGTGGTTGATTGAATAATATAGTAATTGTATTGTGACGGTTGTTGATTGTGATTGTTTGTCTCTGGTTCTCGAGGCGTGTCCTCGGCTAAGTGGGGTCACTTGCCGGAGTGGCTTCACGCCCTAGTTTCGCCCTTCGTGGAACCCGCCACGGAAGGGGATGTGCACATTAATGGACATGGTTATCACTCGTTATGAGGAGCGGGGATTTGGTGGGTACGGCTGCGGTCCCCCACTGGCAGGACTGGTCCAGTGGACAGTCGGTGATTGAGATTGTTGGAATTGGTGTGGTTGTGTGTGTGACGGTTAAGCTGTCTGTTTATCTTATTGATGATATATATTGAGTTGTGTGATTAGTACTGACCCCGGTTGTTGTTTTGTAAACCTGTTGTGATCCATTCGGGGATGGTGAGCAGTAATTGAGCAGGTTTGAGTTGAGTACTGGGATAGCTGGGAGGTGCCACCGTCTGACGATAGAAGTCTTCCGCTGTAGTCTTTTAGTTTTATGACATTTCGATTTCAAGACAGTTGGTTTTAAGAACTTTTACCCGTATTGTGGGATTTGGTTTCAGTTGTACTTTTCACTAAAAGTTATATCATTTAAGTTGTTTCGTTATTGTCTTATGAATATCATGCCTCGGGTAACCGAGATGGTAATATCTTCATACCTGAGTGGTCCTGGTAAGGCACTTGGAGTATGGGGGTGTTACAAATTTGGTCTAGGAAGGGAGTATGATTCCCCTATGATTAAACCGTATTGGCCGTCTCTTTCCCCTTTTTGTAGCTTGCACCCATTGACTTCCTCGTTAGGTTATTTGCTTGAAAATACCCGGGAAATGAGGCTAGACCTGAATGTTTGACCACCGTGTGAGACCGAGACCGTAGTCTAGGCCTAGATTTCAACATAACTACTCTCATGTGAGATTTAGAGCCTTCTTGGGACCGGTACATCTATGCCCGGTCTCCCTTAGGTGTGAGTAGGCTCCTTGCGTGGCATGTCACATCACGGCGCATAAGCATAGCGTCCTTTCCTTTTTAGACCATGAGATGTTCATTTGTGTGCATATTTTGAAACAATTAGTTGCATTCCATTCTTGAACCTCACATTACCAAATAAGCCTAATCTTTCGACCCTTTAGACTAGGTCCGATTTTGCTAACCCCTTTTGAGCTTGAACCTCTCTTTTGGCACCTACAAAACTAGCTACATACCATAAACAACCTTCCCTTATCAAAAAAGTTGCTTACATATTGTTGGTTGTATGAAGAAGGGTGTTTTGAACCTTAGTTGATGAATGAGTCGGGATACTGGTTTATTTGGTTGGTTTGAATAAAGAGGTTTTGAAAAAGAAAAGAAAAGAAAACAGAAAAGAAGAAAAATGTAATTAAAAAGAAAAAAAAATTCACTTATACTTTGTTTGAATAGAAAAAGCCAAGCAACACTCTTTTCATCAATTGAGTAAAAAAAGGCATTGCAAGAATAAAGGGGCAATCGATGTTTTTCCTAAGTGAGTCGGGTTTACACAATTTGTGCTTCGGTTTGGCAATCCAATTTCTTGTTAGGGTGTAAATGTTACTCATCGGTTGCAATAAGGTGATAAGTTTCGTGTTTTTCCAAAGTGAGTCGGGTTTGCACAATGTTTGCATTAATTCGGGAAACCAATTTTTGTTAGGGTGTAGACGTTACTCATTTGTTGTAATAAAGTGGAGGAAATGGAATTTTGGCAACTTCTTGATGTGTACCTCCACTTTTTTCCAAAATGGTGCTTGCACCAACCCCGTTTCGTTCCGTCACCTAGCCCCGTTACAATCCTTGTTTCTCTTTATGCATATTTTCCTTTTTTGCATCTCATGAATGGTCTTGTAGGAGAGGATTCCATGTTAGATTGCGGGCATGTCTCTTGAGTTGAGTAGTTGAGTGATTTTGGTTACTTTTTTTTGCACAAAAATCACCCGTTCTAAAAAGAAATTGAGAGACTAGTGAAAACCGTGAGGAAGTCGGTAGTCTAGGTCCCCTTAGTCATGGGTCAATTTGGCCGAATCTTGTGTGTGTCGTGTAAATCTTAAAGGTTAGGCTTTGCTTCCCCCTTTCCCGCCTTTGGATTTATTTCCTAGGCATTTGGTTGTCATATTGAGGTTGTTTGAGCCACCACTAGGGCGTTGACACCCCGCCAAGACTATGAGACAGTATCTCCCGACCAAAACCTTTAATTGTTCAAAGCAAAACGGCCGCTTAGATGAGGAAAGCGGTTTGACTTTTTGTGATGCATCTTATATGTTGATTCGTGCTTAAATGTTGGATGTGTCAAAAAAAATTCTACAAGCCCCCACTTGCCTTGCATCGGAATGCATACCTCATTGTGTTTCAGTGTGAGTTGAAGGGACGGAGAAGGCCCGTGAATTGCCTTTCATCAGATATTATTAGTTTATCTAGTCCTTTTCTATTACGGGTCTTAGTTTAATTTAGTGAGCTTACTCGAGGACGAGTAAGGTTTAAGTGTGGGGAGATTTGATAAGTAGCATTTTAGTCATATTTTACCCATACTTTTACTCTTATTCAACTCGATTTTGTGTGCGTTAAATGATTAAATAGCTCATTTATTAGTTTTATTAGTTAATTAGTATTTAACAGTTTAATTCTATTTATCGTGAATAAATATATTTATATTCGGAATTTAGTTAAATAGCTCATTTTGTTATCAAAATTAGTAATTTGATTTGTATATGTTTATTATAAATAATTGTTATAATTGTAGATTTGGTACGACTTTTTGTTAAATTGTTTTGTAGGTACTAGTTCGTGAGTAAAGGAAGACCGAGTAAAGTAAGACGGGATCTAGGCGAGATAAACAAGCTACTACTCCATTTGATAAAGAGAACTTAAGTCAAACTTGACTTTGAAGAAGTCTTCATCAACAATTCCACCTTCATCATCGTCTTCAACCTCACCATTCATACCCTCTCCATCAATTCATCTACCCCGACATCATCACCATTCAACAACATCCTCGACACCAAGCAACAGCAACAATTATTGCACCGAAACCCGAGTCCAACATCAAACAGCCACCATCGTCTTCAACAACTCAAATCTGACCACCATACATCTCCGACAGCCGCAAGCTCGAATTCCCCCTTTCATCTCGCCTGAACTCGACAGCAGCAATCACCAGCCACCGCCATTTCTCATTCACGCTACCGTTCAAAACACCAGCAGCAGCACCACAATCTGGGCTCATTTCCGCCTTCACGTTATGAGCCGGCCCACCGGTGGCCGACCAACCGGCTCGCAATCACATCTCGCATCCTATGGCTCTCAGCCGGCCTACAGGCAGACGATCCCCTCACCGGCTCAAAATCCAATTAATTCAACCTCCATTTTATAGGAGATCCCCAGCCGGTCACACACCGACGGCCGCTGAGCCGGCTGGGACCCCTTTTTTGCGGTTTCGTAGATCTCGTTTCCCCTTCCCCTTTTTGTTGTTGTTTTGTTTGTGTTTTCTGAGTTTTGTGTCGTGTGTTTTAAGTTTAGTAAGATGATTATTATTATTATTATTATTATTATTATTATTATTATTATTATTATTATTATTATTATTATTATTATTATTATTATTATTATTATTATTATTATTATTATTATTATTATTATTATTATTATTATTATTCTTATTATTATTATTATTATTATTATTATTATTATTATTATTATTATTATTATTATTATATTTTTTATTATTTTCTTTTTATTATAAGATGCGCGCAACTTTCATTAAAATAAAAGTAAAAGTTTACATGAAATTGGTGGGGACCCGAGATACAATCTGGGCTACCACACCCTTAGCAATAGCAAAGATAAGTCTAGTAAAAATGTAAGCGGCCACCCGAGCCCCCGCATCCTGAGATACCGAGAACTTCTGGATCCGCTTGAGCAAGGCCACAGCATCCGAACCCAGCTTCCGAAGTGAAGAGAAAGAGAAAGGAAGGAAACCGTAACCCGCCACCGCGCACAAATCCCCATACTTAGCTCACTTTCGCTGAGCAGCATCAGCGACAACCCGGCCAGGCATAAAATCCGCCATCCCAGTCTGAGTCAGAGGAGAAGAACCTGTCAAGTCAATGCACACATCACGCCCCCTATCCCAAGAATAAAGCAATAAATCCCCAGGACGAAGAGAGCCACCATGTCCATCAACCAAACCGATATCAACCTCCTTTCCCGCAGTAATAGCAGATCTATAGCAGATGTCAAAAAGAGTGTCCCGGACAAGGTTATGCCGATGTTTAACGCCCATAGTACCAGTACAAGAAACAACGTGGTCCCCAAAAACATCCTCAGCAAAAACCCGAGAGCAAGCCGGACAGGGCCTAGATACCGTGAATAACGGAACACCCAGACGATATCCCAGCACACAACGGTAAGTCCTCCCGTTCATAGTCTGGCCCAACCTTGAGATAGGAACCGCACGCAACCAATCAGAGGAGTGAGAACCCTGCTGAGACTGCTATAAAGCAATCTGGCGTGGCGTCAAAGAGAAAACAGACTGAGGCGGCAAAGAACAACCGTCGCGAAATAAATGTCCGCCAATTTCTTCATAAGTTTGGGGCGACAATTTCACTAGGGTTACCTAAAACACCAGATCCTCGTAGTCACAGAAACACTGCGCGCATCATCAAAAGCAGGGCGCGGCTACAATACCGGAAGGGGCCGAGGAGCTTAGCCCGCAAACCAAATAGACCGCAAGCGGGACGCAATAAAAGCATAAAATAAAACATCTCCCGCCGCATAGACACCAAGACCACCAAGCTGAAAAGGGAAAGTAGCAAGGCGCCACTTCCAATCCCCAAAACCCGGCCCTGACCCGGTGACAATACGTTCAAAGCTAGAACGCAGAGCGGCATCAAAAGGAAGATGGACAGACCCAAAAACACTAGGGGAGCAAGTACGAAGTGAGAAGTAAAGCTTGGAAATACCAGTACAAGTTCGAAGAAGAAGCAACTCACATTGCGGGTCCTCAATCCTCGCAACCAAATCCATTAGCTCAATGGTCTTGGTTACCCTCGTCGCCACAATCTCACTGCTAAAATCAGAACAAGCACTGACAGGTCCACCCAAAACAGTAACACCACGTGATGGCCGAGAAATAGAAGGGGGGAAAGCCCCAGGAAGGCGGCCCCGAGGATCCTCAACAGGCCAAAAGACCTCCGTCTTGCAATCCAAAAAGAGGGCCATCCACCATAATCAAATCCAAGACCTTCCCCACCTCCAAAGTATCACCCATGATGGTGCCATCATCTAAGTACCATGCCTGCAAAGTGAGGTCAAAAGTGTCCCGGATCTTGCAAACTAACGGATGCAAAAGCAAAGCGAAAAGCAAGGGGCCCAATGGATCACCCTGCTGAACACCCTGACAAGACCACAAGCAGTGCTCCCCATAAAAAAGGCGGGCCGGGCTGAAATAACAAAACTCCACCCAACGGGAAAGAGTCGGGCAACGACGGCGGACCTCCTGAAGCATGGTCGAACGATCAACAAGGTTGAACGCATTCTGAAATCAACCAAAGAACATAGACAAATTTCCCACCGAGCCCCCGATCCTCAACAAGCCGGTTCAAGGCATGCAAGATAGCCTCTCCTCCACCGGACACACCCACCCCGAACTGAAGCCCATCAAAATAAGAAGATAAGGACAGACCAACCATAGAAGCACCAACCTTAGAGACAAGCCGTCTCCAGACCGTACCAACAACAATAGGAAGAACCCCACCACCCGGTTTAACGAGTGGCGTGAGCGGGGTGCTGGCAATGTACTCACCCAGAGGAAGAGGACACCGGCCCTCAAGAAAAAGATTAACCACCCTAGTAATAGAAGTGATCAAATCATTTGAAATAGCCACAGCAGCGCCACACAAACAATTCATAAGGTGGCTGGGCACGAAAACCATCCCTCCCACAGGAAGTGCCACGAGGGAAGCTCTGAATCATATCCAAGATCACAGCCGAAGAAGCGACCAGAGGATGATGATCCCCAGACAGAGGAGGCAAAGAAGGAGGCCGGGCAATAGGATGCTTCTCACGCAGGGCCACGAGAGTGGCATCGGAGTAGGGTGCAACCCCAGAGGAAGAAAGCACCCGTACAGCAGCAGTATAATGGCCATCAAAAATCTTCCGCCGACATTGGCGAAGGTTAAGCTCGCTCAAATCCAGATCCTCATCCACAGAAAATGAAGAAGGACCCTCATCAAAGCACTCCTGTAACAACTGCAAACACCCCCCCCCCCCCCACAAGTGTCCCCCAAGCAAGTATAGCCCTGGCAATACTCTCCTTCTGATGCTGACGCCGAATAGAAGTATGACACTCATGATTACTCCGAGGAGCGAAAGTCCTGAGAAACAAAGTGGTAGAACAAGCAAACGAACCCAGCGGGAGAGATCATAAGGGGCACAAACACCGCATCCAAGGCCCCTTTCAAAGCCCGAGCAAACCCAAGAAGGCACTTAGGAGGAATAGATTTCACGATGCGAAGGCCTAAAGACAGCAAACGATCCAGCGAAGATATATACCACTGAACGAGCTCTACACTATCATCAGAAGAAACCGAAGTAGAAGGTGTAAATGCCATCAACACACCCCAGATGCTCCACAAAATCTCCCCGACTATGCCGACATCTTGCTCTAACAGTACGGGTCATAAAACACACCCCACACAACCAGAGCCCCATCCGTCTCAAAGAACTCTCGGCATTGGAATAAACAGTCAAACTATCAGTAAGAGTCTGACGCGTAAGGTCCAACGCACCGTCATGACAATGTCGGACCTGTAAATGTTTTTACCAAGCTGCCTTTGTAAGACCCTTACCGAAACCATCCCGACACCCATGAAGACTCGAAAAAGGACAATGGTACCGAACAAGCTCGGGCATGTATTCGCCGTCAACCTGCACGATAAATATAGCCACCAAAGAAACCACCAAGACAAACACCACCACACCGGCACACTCACAAGTAGCTTAGGGCACGGAGAAGAAGACAAAGCAAACAAAAAAAAGGAAAAAGAAAAAGGGAACCTAACGTGAACCACCACGACCAGCCCAACAAGCCAACCCGTGACAGCCAACACGCAAACCCACCATCGGCCAGGGCCAGGTCGTTAGCCGGCAGAAGCGATGGCCGAACACAACCAGGCCACCTCTTTCCGACAACCGACTGCAAAAAGCACCCGCAGCAGCAATAAACCCACCACAGCAACAAACACGGCAGGGGCGGCAGTCAACAGGGCAGCGGTCAGACACAGGGACACCTAACCACCAGTGACTGACAACCGCCGCAAAGAACAGCCGCAGAACCCTAAACGCGAAAATAGAAAAACAAGAATAAAAGAAGGAGGAAAAACCCACCAGGAACGAAACCCTAAGGCAGCAACGTCAGCCACCACAGCCACGGCCGACGACGTGAGGTCTAAAGGCCGAAGGGTGGTGGCGCAGGGCAAGACCGACGCAAGCAGACGGCAACACCCTACAAAGGACGAAACTCCTCGTAACTCTTCGCAGGCAGACGGCAACCCTTCGCAAAACCCACCGTAAAAACCAACAACGACCACCCTGACCGGCGACGTGTGGTCTAAAGGTCGACGTGAATAGTGGTTGACGGCGTACGGTGGCAGGACGACGGAAAAGCAGCCAAGTTTGCCCTAATCGCCCCTCTCCTCACTCTCTTCTCAATTATTATTCTTATTATTATTATTATTATTATTATTATTATTATTATTATTATTATTATTATTATTATTATTATTATTATTATTATTATTATTATTATTATTATTATTATTATTATTATTATTATTATTATTATTATTATTATTATTATTATTATTATTATTATTATTATTATTATTATTATTATTATTAGATTATTATTATTATTATTAGATTATTATTATTATTATTATTATTATTATTATTATTATTATTAGATTATTATTATTATTATTAGATTATTATTATTATTATTATTAGATTATTATTATTATTATTATTGGTATTAGTTGTATGATTAGTAAACTAGTATAAAAACACACACCTTAGACACTCTACCGCCTTCAATTAGACTATCAATTAGAATAGACTAGCTTATTTTTCCTCTCAAACATTGTAGAACCCTAATATTTCCTCTCATTTTTAATCAATAAAATTTGTAATCTTTCCCTAATTTTAGTTTAATTTCTCTCTAGTTTATCCAAGTTCATCTCTTTTCATTACTTTACAATTAGATATTTGTGTTGTATTTGGAAGACAAGAAGAAATTCATCTTCCATTATTATCCAAGTTTGTTCCTTTCCTCTTAGTTGGTATAATTCTCATATCTTATTTACTTCTTGTTTACATTTGTTTACATTTCTTATGTTGTTTAATTATTATTTATTCAAAGTATTAATCTTTATCATATTTGCAATGTTTGTTTGTGGATTGTTGCAATTTATTGTTGAATTCTCACCCATGAACATGTGTGAGTAGTCTCATCTAAGGTCATGGGGGAACTTGGGTAATTAAAAGGGATGAATTTGGGTTTTTAACCTTTTGAATTGGGTGATTATGTGGTTTCTACTCTCATGCATATGAAGTGTTCGATGAAATGTTTGAATGAAAGTTTGAATTTTTCATTAACATGTTTACCTCATCTTGGTGCATTATGCTATTGGATGGTTTTATAAGTGTTTATTGAGATGCTTAAATGAAAGTTTAAGCCTTTCTTAGACACATTTGATCCATCTTGGTGTCTATGCTATTAGATAATCTTTATGCTTTGTTTGTAGCAAGTTCACCTTAATCAAGTGACAACTTGTTGAGGGACTTAAGGAGACTAAGAAATTAGTCTTAAACCCTTGACCACTATCATCACTAATCGCTTGTTAGACGTTGTTTCTCCCCCTAATTACCCTTTGTGAACACAAGGACCTTAGCTTTTCTTCATCAATTAGAAACAATCTTATTTAGTCAAAATTTATATTTATTTGCATTTTACTTTATAATCAACCTCTTTTATTTGTTTGACTAAACTAAAGACTTAAACAAACCAAGTATCATCTTTGTGTTCGACCCCGATTAAATACTACTTTTTAATTGGGTTTTATAAATTACTTTTGATTGGGAATGACGACTTTACTCTACTATCAATATCCGCCACCAGCATAGTCATACCCATCTCCCTCCATTAGAGCCCTACATATCCCAGATTACCACAATTCACCTCTCTCATTTCAAACTTTTCATTATCACATTCCTCAGATGTACATTACCCCTTGACCATATACACTTATCACTACATTACTCAAGCTCACGACTATAACACCCACCATACCTCACAAAATGTGCTCCTTGCCTCAGTAAGCTCATCAATTTCACTTCCTCTTTCCACTATCCACCACAACGACGTATAACCACATGTCCTTCCCCATACATCAAACTTACACCCATCATAAGGTGGTACTCTCCACGTCAAAGGATCCGGTAACTTACGTATCAGGACCAACACATATGTAAAATAATGCTTTAAGACCCAAGACAAACGTAAGCACATAGTCTACGACTCAAAACAAATATCACATCCGCCAAAGAGGTACTCGGTCGAGTACGAGCTACTCGGTCGAGTATACTGACTACTCGGCCGAGTACTACAACTCCAGTAGCTGATAAAAAATGCACATAAAGCATACTCGGTCGAGTACCTCAGGTACTCGGTCGAGTACTGCCTCTACTCGGCCGAGTGGTCATATTCCAGTAGTTACTGCAAAATCACAAACGCCAACTCAGTCGAGCGCCAGCATCCAGTTTTTGTAAAACGGTCATATCTCCCTCATTTGTTGGTCATATTGGGCGCGTGACCTATCATTAGAATCGTAAGAGAACAAGCTATCACCTCCAATTGGAATCACAACAATATCATAATTATAACTCGACTTATTACCATTTAAAGACAGCCCTTTTATAATCGGACTTTATACAAATCAAATTTCCTAAACAAAATAACTTAAACATTAACAATGCAAACAATAGCAACTCAAAACACTGAAAACCAGTACCTAAGGTGAACCTTTGTCATACGAACATATAAATTAAATATAACATGCCACACTATATCCACTTTATATCTTCACTCCATTTCCATATACTCCACATCATGATACTTCACCTTTTATAAGCATACATACATTCACTCTACACACACTTACATAGATCACATATACACATAACGACCCCCTTGACACAACCCGTAGTGACCGGTTCGAAGTTGTGAGGGCAACATTGCGGTTTTAGGATGTCTCCCAAACCTTTGTTGTAGCTCGAAACAATCCTACCCGGGTTCATTTTCTTAGACACCTTATGTTCATTTTGTTCATTGGTTTTAGGTTCCAAAATCATCGCTCTGACACCACTTTGTTACACCCCCATACACCAAGGTGCCTTACTAAGGACCACCTTAACATATCGAGGTGCTACCATCTCAGTTGCCCGAGGTAAAGTATATCAAATGGACCATAATAGAACGTTTATTAAAAGTACAAACTGTTTAAACAAACTCAAACTAAAAACCAAACCAAAACTGTTTACAACACCGAAAAAAACCAACATAAAATCTAATGTTTAAGACCACAGCGGAAGCTAGCTAAAGAACATGTGACGACTCTGCCCCGTCCATATCCCGCGAGCCACATCCACATCCAATACCTGCTAAACCCCCTGCTCACCATCCCCAAATGGATCACCATGGTTTTAAAAACAATAACGGGGTTAGACAATTTCATAACAAAAATAAGAAATCACTGATCCACAAACCAATTCACAATCTAATCCAAACTTTAGTAACCATCCTCCAAACTCCAATAGTAACCAGTAACCGACTACACACTGAAGTCTGTAGCCCTGCCAGGTTACCCATCGCAACAGGTAACCCTCGCCGCTAGTGGGGACCACAGCCGTACCACTTAAACCCCAATAATCGCAACGAGCGAACCCAGATCATTAATGTGCACATCCCCCTTGTGACGGGAGCCACAAGAGGCGAACATGGGGTTGGAACCATCTCCCGAAAAAGGTCGTATATCAACAACCAATCAGCATTACAATCACAACCACAATGATAACAATGTCAAAAAATAAACCAACATCACATCTTATAATCAATTACGCAATCAACTGAATAAGGAAACCTGACCTTTTCGCAATCCAGGCAAACACACACAAGTAACCGCAATGGCAAACCTCCATGGAACCGTCACCTACAAGTAATAATCACATACAATTACTAACTACCACTCAATTAACTGATGTAGTATGCCCAATTACCAATTCCCCTAATTTTCCCAAATTAGGGTTTACTTAACTATAAGAATAATAATAAATCAACAAGGATAAGACACTTACTACTGCGATTAACACGGAATAAGATGTTAGAACTCAAGATCTAACAACCTTCGCCTTGGAGATGATTAGAATGATTATAGAGGTAGTGTACGTAGTTTATGTTTGAGAAAAGCGATTAAGACACTTACTACTGCGATTAACACGAAATAAGATGCTAAAAGTCAAGATCTAACAACCTTCGCCTTGGAGATGATTAGAATGATTTGAGAGGTAGTGTACGTATTTTTTGTTCGAGAAAAGTGATTAAGAAATTATTTAAAACTCTTAACACGCCTTTATATACTTTTCTAATTATTTTAATCAAAACTACGGAAAATAACCCGTCAGACCGGATACTCGGTCGAGTACCTGAAGTACTCGGCCGAGTACGACCTACTCGACCGAGTTCCTCAATACTCAACCGAGTACACCCAAAATAGTAGCCTGTTTAAAAGCACTTGACAACTTACTCGACCGAGTAAGTTGAGACCAGAAAACCGTAGTATTACAGTGTAGGTCTCCATGTGCTTACTCGGGCCTTCACCACTTACTCCCCTAAACTGGTTCCGCTCCACCAAATTGATGTAGGATAAACGGATATCAAAAATACCATTTTCAGCAGCGGGTAGAATGGAATCAAGTGTGGGCCCAGAATGGCTAGATAGTTTCAGCATTATGAATGGTATAGTAATAGCAACAGCAGAAATAGAAATATCCTCTTCTAAGGACGGGTTTTCTACAACAAAGTCTCGGTAAACTGAATCAAGCATACTCAAGTCTTCTTCTTGACGAATCTCCTTCCAAAAGTTTCACCTTGCTCGAACTGTTCTTTCCGGTTTGAGATCAAGCGGTAAGAGCTCGGACCTTAGGGACCCGGGCATAAACAAAATTAGCAAAAGAATGTGAGACACGATCTTAAGGATGACAGGTTCCTCGAGACAAAAGACAAACTAAAATGAAACAAATAGAAATGAGTTGCCTCCCCGACAACGATGCCAAAATTTGACGAGGCTGTCAAAACCTATCAAAAATAACTAACTCTACTCCAACTACTATAGCACAGGAAGACAAATGTTATTCTATTTGCTAAGTTTAAGTCTCTCTAATTAACTAATGGGGGTTTGTTTGTTTGATCTCTAATTAATAACAATTTAAATAAAAGATAAAGAGAGTGAATAAAGATATGAAAAATATAGAGAAGGAAGACTAGGATTGTTTGTTCACCAAGGATTATTACGGGTCAAAAGCAAGGTCATAGGTCAGTCTTAACTACCGGTCAAAAGGGTAGTGAAAAGGTCTTCTCAGATCGCTATTTGCCCTAAAATGCTTCTAGTGGGCTCTCGCAGCATACTAGGGCATTCTAATGTTTGCAACGGGTCTAATCCTCACCAGGCTTTCGATCTTAGGTCGGGATTTACCAATTCAAATAACCAATTATGGCCTTTAATCAATTACTTGTAAAATATATGTTGCAATTAACAATATAGACTAATAAGTTTAATTGACCTAATTGCCTTAATAACGACCCTTAATTTCCCATGGATTCCCAAAATCCTAGCGAGGGAATTTAGCTATTCATGTCGAAAATGATAGCGATAATTGAAACAAATGCAAAAAGGGGAGAATTCATAATGGAAATTAATGCTAGAGTAATAAGCATAAACTAGTTCTAATAAAGATAGCAAGAGCAATAATTAAAGCTAATAAAGATGAACGAAAGGGAAAGATTGAATTAATTGCCAAAGCATAGATCCAAGTATGAGCACAAGTATAGAGGAGAAATCGATTCTAGATCTAAAAGTTTTAAAGAAGAGTTCAGCGTAGTATTGTTTTGTATTGTCTGCCAGCATAAAAATGAAGTGTAACCTAAAATAAACGATTACAAAAGTTTTTATACTAAAGCCCAAAAAAATGAAATAAACTAAGTAAATTAAACATCCAAACGCACAAACGGTCGATCGACAATTAGTGTATGGTCATTCAACATTGAGTGTATGGTCGATCGACATGCATAGGGTGGTCGATCGACATACTCTCTAGCTCTTCCAAAACGTGTCCCTGCGTCGTTTGGCAACTTAGATGAAAGTGTTTATCGAGAAAAGGAAGCAAGTCTATTGACATATAAGACTTGCCAATAGACAAAGAGCAAAATCTTCAATATTGATGGAGTCTATGTCGTTTGAGCAATGTCTAACAACATGTTAATCCCTCCGTCTATCGAAAATAGCAGCACCTCAATAGACATCATGTATATCCATTCTTGCTCCCCCAAGCTTGTCTAAACTTCTCTCTTGTTCTATTACCAAACGCATTTGGCTTCTAAATGCACAAATGGGTCTCAAACCTGCAAAGGACATGAAACACGCCCAAAGTAGCAAATACAGGACAAAATAGAATGAAATAATCAAATATGCTCATAGAAATGTGTGCTTAACCAGTGAATAAACGCATCTAAAAGGCACGTATCAAACTACAGCTCCCTATATGACCGGAAATATCATCAGGTTTACCATAGATATTTGAAAAAATTTAAGGTCACTCTCAATAATACGAGTGCCTACGACATAACAAGAGTATATAATATGAAATGCAATCATGATATGCACATATGAAATATGATAAACACAAGTGACCTCAAATCACCACTCCTCCAAAACAAATCCGGTGACCACTACTACAAAAGTAGACGTAATGCAACATTTCGTGGGCAACACTTACGGTTTGTGTTGCAATTTTTAGTTAATCAAGCAACGCTTTATTTAAAAATGTTGCTTCTACCTACATAGGGGATCACTTTAAAATAAGTGTTGCAATGTATTACTACATGTGCAACGTTCTTACACAAATGTTGCATTTTATCGCAACACTTGAGCAACACTTTTTTGACATAAGTATACTCCTCTAAATTTTTTTTTCATTTTTTCGTTTCAGCGCCTTAATGCTAATTGTGAAAATGAAAATTATGCGTCTTTTTTTTGGGAATACCAACCATCAGATCGATATTCCTTCGCATTATTCTTCTCATTCTTATCAAACACATCCACCGTCTTCTTTATTCTTATCATCTTCACGAAGGAAAAAAAATTAAAAAATCATGTATTCTTTGCATTCATTCACATCCACCGTCTTCTTTCTTTGTCATTCATTCATTAAGATCCACCGTCTCTTCTTCAAATAACTTCAACTTCGATTCAATCACAAAACGGTGAATTGATTGGGATTTTGTCGATATAATTGATTGGTATTTTGTCAAAAGGTATGGTACTCCAATTTCAATTATTTTCATCATTTATATAATTAAAAGTATTGTTTTGTTGTTCAAATTCATTATTGAATTGTTTTTTCTTATATTGGTTCCTGCTTGTAATCATTTTTTCTCATTCCTGTTAGTTATTTTTTTCGCAATTAATTTTGTGTTTTTGTTGAATTTCAATACTGATAAGATCATTTAATTGATGTTGTTGTTCATTTGATTTGATTGTGTTTCATATGAATTAATCCGTTTTTGATGATTTCCTGTTAGTTATTTTTTTCGCAATTAACCAGACTTGTGATCACGAACCCGATTTCCTCCCACGGTTGACTCTGATGACTGTACAAATTTCTTTCTGTATCGGGGCCTGGCTGTGATTAAAGTAGTTTGATTAATAAACATTGAGGAGAACCATACCAAGTTGAACAGCCACCATTTTAAAGATTAATATCCTAATAATATATTAACATACAAAAAGTGTTGATTGATAGATCAATTACTTTGGCAGAAGAGTCCCTTCCCTCAAATAAAGTCAATCATTAGTGTACTCATTAAATTCGGCAACCTGGGCAACAATATAAGCAAGTCCTCTTTTGAAAGATTTTTCTTGCACCAAAACAAAACCACAGTTTCTAATGTGTAAGACTGAAAATGAGACGAAAACCAACTTTAAATATATAATGCTCTGAAAATTAATGTATAGCTGATAACACAAGAACTGAGTCACTGGAAATTTGGCTAAAGTTTTGTTTGCAGCCTGTAGTTGATATTTTTGAGGTTTTTGTAAATGATTATGTTGATGAAGTTGGATTGCCTGTAACTGTGTTTCGTGGTTTTACGGTTGTGCTGGGACTGATGCTTAATTGATTTGATGACCATCCCGACTTTTACTTGTAATTTCTTCATTGCAGACATTGTTTATTCGTCATAATTAATTATTGAAACAATTATTTTTAACTCTACCTTGCGGACATTGTTTCTTGAATGATGTATTATGTACTGTGTCATATAAAAACGTGAATCACGATTTTTTTAACTCTTTTTGTGGCGTCCGATGTGATTCTATATGATATTTAGGATGCTAAATATAGTTGCTTAATTACGACAGTTTATATGGTATCTAATGAATGAAGTATTCTCTGTTCATTTTAAGGTTATATATTTGCTGAAGTAAGACAGTTAAGGCAGCCGAAACACACACTCTCTTCATTTTATCTGAACTTGCTTGTTGTGCTCTTGTAAGTCTGTTATCTCTTCTCTTCAGTCCGTTGTTTCTTAATACAATAGTCTGATGTAAATGCCCTACTCGTTTTACTGACACATTATTTACTTGATGTTATGATTGGTTATAATATTGTGTTATACAACAAGAAGAACAAAAAGAGTGGGTCATAATACAATAGGCAATCATAGACAACTATTATTTCAATTTAAAATACTAAATATATTATTTTTAAATGTAAGAATATATTGAATAATCAAAATAATATACAAAGGTACTCACTACTACGTCCAAACTAGAACAAACTCTAGTTAGTGACCATTCTAGTACTCAAATTCACAAATACAATCAGGCCCAAAAATAAACAAATTAATGCCTAAATTTCTCATCATTCCTATCATTCTCCAAGCAGTTGCTGTTTTTACATGCTTAAGTATATGATTTGTGCTTATTTAATCCAGAATTCAGAGGATGAGGAATGTTAGAAGTTGGATGTATATAGAGCTAGACGTTTGCCTGAGATTGAAAATGGAGTCATTGAGTTCCTTAATGTGTCATTTACTAAGAGTGTTCATGGGAGTCAAATAAGATGTCCATGTAGGAGGTGTATAAACCGATATTGGTTACGAAGACATGAGGTGTATGATCATTTAAAAGCATTTGGTTTTGTCGAGAATTATTATGTTTGGACCTTTCATGGAGAGTCTCCTTTATCAACTGAATCCATAGTTGAAACCCTTGATGAAGAACCAAATTTCAATGACAATACAACCACATTGTTAGACAACAGATTTAGAAGTCGTTTTGAAGGTCCCACTAACGTACAAAATGGCCCGAATGATGAAGCTAAAAAATTTTATAAGTTGGTAGAAGAGGGTGAACAGGAATTATTCCCGGGCTGTAAGAATTTTTGAAAAGTCTTTTATAATTTGACTATTTTTGTACAAGACAGTTCATGGAATTAGTAATGTGGCATTCAATGATCTCCTCCAATTGCTAAGAGACATGGTTCTGGAGGCAAAAATTCCGGTTAACTTCAATGAAGCTAAGAATATTGTGAGGGATTTGGGTCTTGATTATAAATAAATATGCGCGTGTCCTAACGATTGTATGCTATTTTGGAAAGAGTTTGAAAATGCTGAAGAGTGTTTTAAATGTCAAGCCTCTAAGTGGAAAAAATGCGAAGCGAATTCATCTAATAAGACTTCAAACACTAAGAATAATCGTCAAATACCTGCAAAGGTATTATGGCATTTTCCACTACAACCTAGGTTGCAAAGAGTATATATGAATTCAGAAGCTGTAAAAGCTATGACATGGCATGCTGATAAATGTCCTAAAGATGGGTATGTAAGACACCCTGGGGACGGGTCAGCTTGGAAGGAATTTCATTCGCTATACTCTTTATTTGCTAATGAACCTAGAAATGTAAGGTTAGGTTTGGCTTCTGATGGGTTCAATCCATTTCAAACTATGAGTGTATGTCACAGTACATGGCCCGTTGTGTTGGTCAATTACAATTTGCCGCCTTGGATGTTCATGAAACCGGAATATTTTATGCTATCACTGCTCATTCCCGGTCCCGAGGGTCCAGGGAATAACATTGACGTATACTTTTAGCCTTTAATTGAGGAATTGAAAGATTTATGGAATGTAGGGCTCAAGACATATGATAAATTTAGGAATGAAACATTTAAGTTACATGCTACTTTGACATGGACAATTAGTGATTTTTTGGGTAATTCAATGTTATCGGGATGGAAAACAAAAGGGAAGTTTGCATGTCCAAGTTGTAACCATGAAACTGACTCCTTATATCTGAAGCATAGCAAAAAAAAAAATGAGTTATATGGGTAGTCGCAGATTTTTAGATGCTAATGATCCTTTGCGCCATGATAAGAAGTCTTTTAATGGTAAATTTGAAGAAAGACCCCCTCCCAGACCCCTGACAGGATTTCATGTATTAGAAGAGTTGTCTGATTTTGTGAATTCTTTTGGGAAGAAAGAAAAGCAAAAGAACAAAAGTGATTGCCCATGGAAGAAGAAGTCTATATTTTTTGAATTGCCATACTGGAAACACAATAAATGTCGGCATAACCTAGACGTAATGCACATTGAAAAAATTCTTTTTGACAATGTATTGGGAACTTTATTGGATATCTCTGGTAAGAGTAAGGATCACCCAAATGCTCGTTTTGACCTAATAGATATGGGTATTAAAGAGGATCTACAGCCTCAATTGTCAGAAGACCAGAGATATGTCTTTTTCCCAAAGGCATGTTATTCCATATCTACAGAAGAAAAGGATATCTTCTGTCGTGCTTTGAAAGGAGCAAAACTTCCTTATGGCTTCGGCTCTAATATTTCGTGATGTGTGAATTTAGCGCAAAGGAAAGTTTCAGGATATAAAAGTCATGATGCTCACATCATTTTACATTACTTACTTCAAGTTGCTCTGAGAAGGTGCCTTCCCAGGCATGTGGCTGTTCCTTTGATTAGATTAAGAAATTTTTTCCGGAAACTGTACAGTAAAGTCCTAAATCAACAAGAACTTGATTACTTAGAATCTAAAATTATCCAAATATTATGTGACTTAGAAAAAATATTTCCCCCAAGCTTCTTCGACATCATGGTACATCTGCCCATTCACCTAGTAGAGGAAATTAGGCTTGGGGGTCCTGTGCAAGGGAGAGGGATGCATTTCATTGAAAGATATTTATGTAAATTGAAATCATATGTGCGAAAGAGAGGTCGTCCAGAAGGATCTATTGCAGAAGGTTATTTGATTGAGGAATGCATGAATTTTTGCTCTCGGTACGTGGACGGGGATAAGACAAGATATAACAGAAGCACAGGTGAGATGACAGCTAATGAAACAGAAGTACTTGACACTACAATTTTTACCAGTTATGGTCATCCTTTGGGAGGAAAGAAGCAAAGAAATGGACGGGTGTTTACTCTGGACACCAAAGTAGCTGCACAGGCGCATCGTTATGCATTATTCAACTCAAATAGTCAAAAGGTTGATGTAACACCCCCTCATACCAAGGTGCCTTACCAAGACCACCCTACCATGAAAGTGTGTTACCATCTCGGTTGCCCGAGGTTAGTACATATCAAAAGCGTCTGAAATGAGCACATTTATTAAAGTACCATAAAGTATAAAGTTTACATCAACCAAAACCCAAACTGTTTCAATAAAACAAAACAAATGTCTGACAACTAAGAAATCAAACTAAGACTCGGACGGTGATGCTACGACCGGTGATGACAACTCTCCCATGACTGCCCCAAGCTCACCAATAGCAATACCTGTCAAGTCTGCTCACCATCCCCGAATGGATCACAGCAGATTCCACAAACAACAACGGGGTCAGTATAACTCAATCACTATAAGACAAACAAACACGGTAACCAGCTGATCATCCTCCAACCCCAGTCTCCCGATTTCACACAGTAACCGACTACGCACCAAAGTGTGTAGCCCTGCCAGATTACCCATCGCAACAGGTAATCCTTGCCGCCAGTGGGTGACCGCAGCCGATCCCACCTAGTCCAGCTCATCAACGAGCGACTAACAATCCCTATCCCTTAATGTGCACATCCCCTCCCGTGGCGGGTTCCACGGAGGGCGAATTAGGGTGTGAAGCCACTCCCGCAAGTGACTCCACCACAATCACAAACACACAGCATCACAGCTGTCACAACATCTCCACACCAACACCGTCACAACAACGCCCACACTCCGATGATCAGCAGATAACAATAGTTACAAAAAAATCATGTCTTAAACAATGAACAGTAAACTGAGTAGGAAAAACCCTACCTTAGCAATCAACAGTCGAACGGAAACTGAACAATCAGAAAGGCTCCTCTATGAAGTCTTCTCCTATACAATAACCACATAACACAGTTACACATTGCACAATCCCCCATTTTCCCTAATTCCATATATACAGTAACCCCAAAAGAATACAAATGACAAGGGAATGAAACTTACCAATAGTAGAATGAGAGACTACACGCAAGGACCATGACGATTTGCACACACAACGAGATTAAGGGATGATTAGGGAGTGATTAAAGTAATCGTAAAATGATTAGGGTTGAAAATGACGTTTTAGAAACTGACGTTGAATATAAAATAACCCTAAACACTCCCGCATCAAACCGCTAAAATAATACTCACCAGACCGGATACTCGGTCCAGTAAAGCTATACTCGGCCGACTATCCTCTACTCGGTCGAGTATTCTCCATACTCGGCAGAACCAAAACAAACTCCACAATTAACACTACTTGGCCGAGTAGGCTCTACTCGGTCGAGTATACAACTTAATAAAATCCGTAGTATTACAGTATTCCCCCCTTAAAAAAAACTTCGTCCCGAAGTTCACACTCCAACCTAAAATAAAACACCACAAATACAAAAGACACACCACAAAACACAAAAAGACTTTCCACACAAACATTTATCAACCCAAAGAACTACACAAGACACCACAAGACCCACCAACCCGACTCAAAATAAGACAAAACACAACCTCGACCATCTCCTACCCCCCTAAAAAAACAACGGTTACGTCCCCGTAACCAAACATACCTGATCAAAAAGGTTAGGAAAACGTTTTCGCATAGCTTCCTCGGGTTCCCATGTGGCTTCTTCCACATTGTGATTAGACCAAAGAACCTTGAGTAAGACCGTCTCACCATTCCTTGTCTTACGAACCTTGCGATCAAGAATCTCTTTAAGAACCTCAGCGTAGGACAAAGACTCATCAAGCTCGATTTTCTCCATTCCAAGGATATACGATGGATCACTCACATATTTCCGAAGCTGAGAGACATGGAAAACGTTGTGGACTCTATCCAAAGCTGGTGGTAAAGCTAATTTGTAGGCTACCTCGCCTATACGGTCCAAAATCTCATAAGGACCTATAAACTTCTGACTTAGCTTACCTTTCTTCCCAAACCTCATCACACCTCGCATAGGTAACACTTTCAAAAGGACCTGGTCACCTACTGCGAACTCAATGTCCCTGCGGTGTAAATTGGCATAACTCTTCTGACGATCTTGAGCTGCTCTCATCTTTTGCCGAATTAAATGAACTTGCTTAACCATATCTTGTACCAGCAGTGGCCCTAAAACCACTGTCTCAGAACTATCATCCCAACAAACTGGACTTCGGCAGTTCCGACCATACAAAGCCTCAAAAGGTGCCATTCCGATACTCGTATGATAACTGTTGTTGTATGAAAACTCAATCAGGTCAAGCCTATCTTCCCAGCTGCCCCCAAACTCCATGACACATGCCCTCAACATGTCCTCTAAGGTCTTGATGGTTCGTTCTGTCTGACCATCGGTTACCGTATGAAAGGCTGTACTCATCTTCAAGGTTGTACCCATCAACTCCTGCAGTTCTTGCCAAAACTTGGATATGAACCTCGCATCACGATCAGAAACGATATCCTTGGGTATACCATGTAACCGCACCACATGCCTCCTATAACCCAGTGCCAGCTGCATCTTAGACCAAGTATCTTTCATAGGAACAAAGTAAGCTGACTTGGTTAACCGATCAACAATCACCCAGATCATGTTATTACCTTGTTGTGACCTAGGCAATCCCACAATGAAGTCCATAGAGATAGACTCCCACTTCCACTCGAGTACTTCCAAAGACTGTATCTTACCTTGTGGTCTCCTCTGTTCACCCTTGACCCTCTGACAGGTCAAACATCTAGCCACAAACTCAGCTACCTCTTTCTTCATGTTTGGCCACCAGAAAGTTTTCTTAAGGTCTTTGTAAAGCTTGTCACCACCCGGGTGAACCGAATAAGGAGTGCAATGAGCCTCCATCAAGATCACTCTCCTCAACTCTGTATCCTCATGAACACACCATCTCCCATCAAAACGGACACTCCCATCTGTATGGATAGAAAACCTGGAAACTGTCCCACTCTCCACTCTTGACTTCCATTCCTGAATCTTAGAATCAAGGTCCTGTTTACTCTTGATGTTCTCATATAACTCTGGCTCGATCGTCAAATCCCCGATGGTATCTCCCTTCCTTAACATAAAGATCCCCATCCTAGACACCTCATCCCTCAGCTTCAGCAAGGACATGGTTGTACATAGCGAATGAACGCTCTTCCTACTCAGAGCATCTGCAACAACATTAGCCTTACTCTCGTGATATATGATCTCCATATCATAATCTCCGATAAGCTTCATCCACCGTCTCTGTCGCATGTTAAGCTCCTTCTGAGTGTAGATATATTATAAGCTCTTATGATCAGAAAACACCTTAAAGGTTGCTCCATAAAGATAATGCCTTCAAATCTTAAGAGCGAAAACAACTGCACCCAGCTCCAGATCATGAGTAGGGTAATTCTCCTCATATGGCTTTAGCTGCCTCGAAGCATAAGCTATGACTTTCCCTGCCTGCATCAAAACACAACCAAGACCATTCTTTGAAGCATCGGTATATACCTCAAAGTTCTCACATCCCTCCGGCAAAGCTAGCACAGGTGCTGTGGTCAAGCATTCCTTTAAAGTCTGAAACGCTGTCTCACAACTCTCATCCCAAACAAATCTGGTCTCTTTCTTCATCAAGGATGTCATAGGTCGTGCTATGGTAGAGAAATCTTTCACAAATCTCCTGTAGTAGCCATCAAGGCCTAAGAAACTCCGAATATCAGCAACATTCTTCGGTGATTCCCACTTGGTTACGGCGTCAATCTTACTAGGATCCATAGACACCCCCATCTTTGATATCACATGACCCAGAAAAGCTACCTCGTCCAGCCAGAACTCGCACTTAGACAGCTTGGCATAAAGTTGATTCTCTTTCAGAGTCTGCAAGACTATCCTTAAGTGCTCCTCATGTTCTTCCTTAGTCTTAGAATAGACTAAGATGTCATCGATGAAAAAAACGACAAACCTGTCCAAGAACAGTGTAAAGATCTGATTCATCAAGTCCATGAAAGCTGCTGGTGCATTGGTCAACCCAAAAGGCATCACCACGTACTCATAATTACCATACCGAGATCGGAACGCTATCATAGGAATATCCTCATCTGCTATCCTCAGCTGATGATAGCGCGACCTCAGATCCATCTTGGAAAACACACCTGCTCCACTTAGCTAATCAAACAGGTCATCAATCCTAGGCAAAGGATACTTGTTCTTCACCGTGACACGATTGAGCTCTCTGTAATCAATGCACAGTCTCATACTCCCATCTTTCTTCTTTACAAAAAGAACTGGGGCTCCCCACACGGTGACACACTAGGCCTGATATAACCCTTGCTTAGCAACTCATGTAACTGCTTCTTCAACTCAGCTAACTCTTTAGGTGCCATACGGTAAGGTGCTTTGGATATCGGACATGTCCCTGGTTTAAGCTCCACACTGAAATCCACAACCCTCTTGGGCGACAAACTCGGTATCTCCTCAGGAAAGACATCATCAAACTCTCCCACCACAGGTATCTCAGCAGTTGTCTGCGGCTCTACTCGGCGATCTCTCACATGACAGAGAATCAAGGGGCACTTCTTCCTCATACATGACTTTAAAGTCATCACAGCTATGAACTTACACTTAGGTTTTACCACAAACCCTCTATAGGACACCCTAACACCCTTAAGACCCTTTAAGGACACTCTCTTTTGCTGACAATCTATCTTGGCATCATACTTACCCAGCTAATCCATCCCGACAATCATCTCAAACCCATCCATAGGAAACTCTAACAAGTGTACCGGTAAATCTATCCCTCCAACCACCATAGACACTCCCTTATAAAACTTGAGACATGACACAGACTCCCCTGAAGGTATGAACACATCCTCTTTTACAACCTCAAACTTCCCCAAACCCATGGACATGGTATGACTCTTAGACACAAAAGAATGTGTAGCCTCTGAATCAAACAAAACAAAGGATGGTACATTATGAACAAGAATGGTACCGGTAACTACATGAGCATCATCCTGTGCTTCCTGTTTGTCCATCATGAAAAGCTTCCCACTATTTTTCTGTCCTCCACCCTGAACCGAAGCATTGGAGGTACTTGGCTTGGCTGCTGAATCTTGGGTGGTGATGTTGTTCTGACGCTGATATGATCCACCACCACTGCGGTTATAACTGCCCTGGTTGCCCTATCCACCTCTGTTGCCCCATGAACCTCCCGGTCGGTTACTAGCAAAACTCCGAGTTGGCCCCTGAGAGAAATTCTCTTGCTGAGCTCCTGAACCAGTGTCGGGCCTGTAACTCGTGCATTCCCGTCTCCTATGGCCGACACCACCACAGTTGAAGCATGTAAGGTTAGAGTTGTCACTCACACTCCGACCTCCATTCTTTCCCCAGCCACGAGATCCCTCAGAGAAACCAGCTCCACCCGATAAAGCCTTTGCATGGTTGAAGTTTCCCTTCTTGTTGCCCGACTGACTGTTGCTTCCACTGTCAGCCTTCTTCTTTTCAGCGGCAGTCCTCTCATTGATCTCTCTTGAGAGATCTACCATTCTCTCAGCTTGGTCCGCTCTTAGGTACACTTCCTTAAGGTCCGTAGCAACCCCAGCTGGCATACGACTCACAATCTTGGTAGATAGACCCCTCTCAAAACGGAGAGCCAAACCCCTCTGTCCCACCTGCATGTCCTCAACATAACGAGATAGCTCTAGGAACCGATGATAGTACTCAGTGACTGTCATCTCCTCAGACATGGTGAAGGAATCGATCTCAGATCTCATCTTGTGTCGGATATGCTCCGGCACAAACTGTTATCTCATAGCGCTTTTCAACCCAGACCACGGAATAGCTCCCAAACCTTCATCCTGGTAATAGGCTCTAGCATCTTCCTTGACGTTTTGCCACCAAACAGCAGTTTCACCTCTCAGGTAGTATACTACCTGCTCAAGGATCATGTCTCCGGGGCACTTAACCATTTCCATGAGAGCTTCAATCTCACGGTGCCACTTCTCGAGCAGCTTTGGTTCCCGCACCCCTTCATATGTGGGAGGATTGAAGCGAGCAATGATGATGCTAAGCTGAGTAGCATCCACCGGCTTCTCATTCCCCTTTCCCACATTTTTGAGAGCTTCAAGGAGAGCCTCTTGTTGCTCAATCATGCGAGCAACCTCATCAAGAGTCATCTCAGAAGCTTGGATCTGTGCGGGGGTTCTTTTGGGCGGCATTTTGAGCTGATAAGAAACAAAGAAACGTAAGCACAAAAGCCTACGGCTCAAAATGTATCAATCTTCCGCCAAAGGAACACTCGGTCGAGTATAAGACTATACTCGGTCGAGTAACGACTACTCGGTCGAGTATCCCAGATACTCGGTCGAGTACACCTACTTACTCGGTGGAGTAAACACATACAGTAGCCATTGCTACTCACTGCCAAACAACACTCGGTCGAGTGCTTGGTTACTCGGTCGAGTACCTGCCCTGCTCGGCCGAGCCATACCAAAGATGGGTTAAAACAGTACAAGTCCCCTATCATGCTTTCTATTCCCTTAACAAACATATAACAACAGGAACTTAAATGCCACGTTATAAACATACAATCATACCAATCATTCACATGATAAATTCACTTCACCAAATTTCACATACCCGTCCCTTCTACTACTTTTTTTTTTTGGGAAAATGTAAGCTTTCATTAAAAGATCATAAACCACCCATACAAATGTTTAATTCTCACAAGAGTACCTTATAGGCAGGCAAACTCTAGACTACTCATCATCATGTATTACAAATTCTGCTAAACCAATCATTTGTTTTTGAGAACTTAGACAAATGCCTACAACTACTTAGCCTCATCCGAAGCTCCTTCTTGCATCTCTTCATCACCACCGTAGGCATAAGAACTGATTCTTCCATTCGACACTTATTCCTGCACCACCAAATGACATAAACTGCTGCAGCAAGTACAGTAGCAATAGCTTTCTTCTGTTGCAAGGATATGCACCTCAGTTGTACCCACCAGGATAGAATGTTCTTCTCTGGGAGTTTCAGCTGAAGCCACTCTGACAGTAGAGCCAAACATTTTCTACTGAATGAGCATTGAAAAAACAAATGCTCCAAACTTTCTTCCTTATCACCACATAGATAACAATAATTCAGATGTAGAATCCCCATTCTAGCTAGTCTATCTTGTGTCAATAGTCTTCTATGAGCCATTAACCAAATAATGAAGCCATGCTTTGGGATAATCAGTTTATTTGAAGTCCAAGCATGCCAAGAGACATCGATTCCCTCATCAACTAGCCAACTGTAACCAAGTTTAATAGAATAATCAGTAAGAGTATTATTGAACATATGATGTTTAACTAGGTCCTTAACCCAGCAAATTTTCCTCCATGCCCAACTACCTTCACTGCCTGGTATATACTCCTCCCATTCTCTGTCTTTCATATTAACTGCATGAATCCAGCGTACCCATAGATGATCAGTCTTTTGAGCAATCCACCAGACGTATTTTGCTAGTGCAGCTATATTCCACCAGTACAGATTCCTCAAACCTAATCCACCTTTCTTTTTTGGTTTACAAATTTGCTTCCAAGCAACCAAAGCTGGACTCTCCTTTATATCAGTGTCATGCCAAAGAAACTTCCTGCACAATAATTCAATCTTTGCAAGAATAGTTTTTGGTAAAATGAAAATTCGTGCCCAATAATTATGGAGTGTACTAAGAACAACTTTGATCATCACCACTCTACCAGCATATGACAGTTTTCTTGCCCCTAAACTTCGTATTCTGGTAGTTACTTTATCAATGAGGCACTGACAGTCATTGACACCAAGTCTCTTAGGAGATATATTGACGCCCAAATATTTGAACGGAATTTTACCTCTATGCATACCAGAAATCCTGATCATCATGGCCATAGCATGCTCCTCAACCCCATTGCAATAAATCTCAGATTTCCCTTGATTCATTACCAAACCAGAGGCTAGAGAGAAAGTTTTAAAAGCCCTCATCATTAACAAGACAGATGAAACATCTCCTCTGCAGAACATCACTAAGTCATCTGCAAAACAAAGATGACTTAGCTGCACTCTTTTACACAGGGGATGATACCTGAATTCAGTCCTCCTCTGAACCCACATTAATATCCTACTGAGATCATCCAAACAAATAGTGAAGAGGAGGGGGGAATAGGGATCCCCTTGTCTAAGTCCTCGTTTCCCATGAAAATATCCAAAAATATTCCCATTTAAAGTCATGGAAAAGGAGGGAGTACTCACACAATGCATAATGAGCTCCATCCAATGACTGGGAAAATTAAGAGCATTCAGCATTTGTCTAAGGGAATCCCATTCTATAGAGTCATACGCCTTTTGTAAGTGAATCTTCATCATAACCCTTGGGGAACAAGCTTTCCTTCTATACAACCTTATTAAGTCTTGACAAATAAGAACATTTCCCACAATGTCTCTTCCTTTTATGAAGGCACTTTGAGAGGGACTAATTATATCTGGCAAAATATTACTCAATCTAGTGCAAATAACTTTAGTAACACATTTATAGATAGTGTTACAACAAGTAATTGGCCTAAATTGAGTGACATGCTCAGGGACCTCCACCTTAGGTATAAGCGTGAGGACAGTTGCATTACAAGCTTTCAGAAGCTTCCCAAAACTGAAAACATTCTTTACAGCAGCAAGCACATCCTTCCCAATTATGGTCCAGGCATCTTTGAAAAACTGGCTACTATAACCATCTGGTCCAGGGGCTTTATCACCAGGTATGGAAAATAGAGCATTCTTAATTTCCTCATCAGTTATAGGAGCATGTAAGATGGCATGATGATCATCAGTTAGACAAGGCCCTTGCCTAACAACACCCAAGTTAATAGGAGCTACAGGTTTGGAGGTGCCTAACAAATTAAAATAATATTCTTCAAAAGCATCCTGAATTTCAGTCTGTTGGGTACATAATACTCCATGCATATTTTTAATCTGGTAGACTCTATTCTTCATCCTTCTATGCTTAATGCTAGCATGAAAGAAAGCAGAATTAGAATCACCCTCATTCCAGTTTTCCTTAGATTTTTGCTTCAGATATTGGGCACAAGCAGTTTTTAGAAGCCTCAATTCCTGTGCACAGGCATTTTCAGCATTCCAAATTTCCTGATTCAGAGGATCAAATCTGAGCTGTTTCTGAAACCCCTCAAGAGCAAGTTCAGTCACATGAGTGATGTTCTCAATATCACTAAAATTCTGTCTATCCAGCTGCTTTAAACTTTGTTTCAAAGTTTTAAGTTTCTGAGTAACCTGAAACATATGGTTACCAGTCACAGGCTTCTTCCAATGTGTCTCAACCACCATAAGAAAATCATCCACCAGAGACCACATGTTGAAATACTTGAATGGACTACCCTTCCTGTCTCTCTCTCCCTGGAAGGAGATCACACATGGACAGTGATAAAAAAGGCCTTCAGGGAGGAAATTGGCAAAACAGTGAGGGAAATCATTTAACCATTCAGTATTAATCAAAACTCTATCAATTTTGCTATAAACTTTGGACCCATTTTCATGTTTGTTGTTCCATGTAAAGAAGGATCCAATAGACTTTAATTCAGTTAAGTCACACCTCACTGCCATCTGCTTCATAGGGAGAACATCATGCCATTGTACCTGAGCTCCACCTATTCTCTCATTCAGTTGCATGAGGCTGTTGAAATCCCCACACACCATCCAACTACTGTCAATTCCTTTCCCAATGGAAACTAAGGACTCCCAAAGACTCTCCCTCTCCTTATCCTTATTAAATCCATAAACAAGGGTGAACAAGAAATGGCAATCCCTAGTTTCGTCAAACACCTTAGCATGAATTAGTTGAGCTGTTACATGTTGCACAGTAACCACAACCTGAGAAGGCTGCCAAATAATCCAAATCCTACCCCCTTTATGATAGCTACTATTAGTTGCAATAGCCCAATCATCACACATAACATTTTTAACTTTTAACCAATTACTACCTCTTATTTTGGTTTCTAGCAGGCCAAAAAGCCCTATGTTACTCTAGTTAAGAAACCTCTTTGTTTCTAGCTGTTTATTCATACTATTCATACCCCCTTATACTACTTTTCCATTCACCATACTTACAAATTCCACATACAAAATTCCAACCATCACTTATTATCACCATGAATCTTAACATACATCCACATATAAAACACAACTCTCAACACACTTCCCATGTGACCGGCTTGAGTTAATAAGGGCCAAATTGCGACTCCGGGACATCTCCCGAGTCTTTGCGGTAGCTCCAAACAACTCTCCCCGGGTTCATTTTATTTAGACTCCCTAAGTTTGTTAGATTCATTTGTTTAGGTGCCGGAATCTTTTGCTCTGGTACCACTTTATAACACCCCCTCATACCAAGGTGCCTTACCAAGACCACCCTACCATGAAAGTGTGTTACCATCTCGGTTGACCGAGGTTAGTACATATCAAAAGCGTCTGAAATGAGCACATTAATTAAAGTACCATAAAGTATAAAGTTTACATCAACCAAAACCCAAACTGTTTCAATAAAAAAAAACAAATGTCTGACAACTAAGAAATCAAACTAAGATTCAGACGGTGATGCTACGACCAGTGATGACAACTCTCCCATGACTGCCCCAAGCTCACCAATAGCAATACCTGTCAAGTCTGCTCACCATCCCCGAATGGATCACAGCAGATTCCACAAACAACAACGGGGTCAGTATTACTCAATCACTATAAGACAAACAAACACGGTAACCAGCTGATCATCCTCCAACCCCGTCTCCCGATCTCACACAAGAATCGACTACGCACCAAAGTGTGTAGCCCTGCCAGATTACCCATCGCAACAGGTAATCCTCGCCGCCAGTGGGTGACCGCAGCCGATCCCACCTAGTCCAGCTCATCAACGAGCGACTAACAATCCCTATCCCTTAATGTGCACATCCCCTCCCGTGGCAGGTTCCACGGAGGGCGAACTAGGATGTGAAGCCACTCCCGCAAGTGACTCCACCACAATCACAAACACACAGCATCACAGCTGTCACAACATCTCCACACCAACACCGTCAAAACAATGCCCACACTCCGATGATCAGCAGATAACAATAGTTACAAAACAATCATGTCTTAAACAATGAACAGTAAAGTGAGTAGGGAAAACCCTACCTTAGCAATCAACAGTAGAACGAAAACTCAACAATCAGAAAGGCTCCTCTATGAAGTCTTCTCCTATACAATAACCACATAACACAATTACACATTGCACAATCCCCCATTTTCCCCAATTCCATATATACAGTAACCCCAAAAGAATACAAATGACAAGGGAATGAAACTTACCAACAGTAGAATAAGACACTACACGCAAGGACCATGATGATTTGCACACACAACGGGATTAGGGGATGATTAGGGAGTGATTAATGTGCACGGCATCATAGTCATGATTTCCCAAACTAGTTGAAAGAAAAGGCGGCCCAAACCGTTATTTCTGACCAAATTTTTTGGCTTGCTAAAGGACCTACTCCTACAGCTAAAAGGTTCAAAGGATATGATATGAATGGTTATGACTTTTATATGAAATCACGCGATGCCAGATGCAAAACACAAAATAGTGGAGTAACTCTCTCTGCTTTAACTTCAAGTTTTGCTAGCTCTAAAGACAAAAATCCTGTTAATGGGGATGTTACGTATTATGGTGCAATTCTTGACATAATTGAGCTCAACTATTGGTCTAAGTTTACTGTTGTTTTGTTTCGTTGTGAGTGGTATCAAGTGGAGAAAGATGAATATGGGATGACTTGTGTTAATGTGAAAAAATATTGTTCAGTGGATGATCCATTTGTAATGCCATCCCATGTGCATTAAGTATTTTATGTGGCAGATCCAGTCGTAGATGGGTTGCAATGTGTCATGACTAAGGTTCCAAGAGACATATTTGATTATAACATTGAAAATGAAGAACCTAATAATGACCTTATAATGCGTGATGGGCATGTGGAACCTCAAAAGAATATCAGATTGTCAAGAGAAGATATAGATCCTACGGTTGTTGATGTTAATACTGTCTTGGGTAACACTAATAATTTGTTTGATTTAAATACTAACAGTGATGACACCTTATGGGACTGGATGCAAGCCGAGGAAGAACCTAACGATGAGGAATGATGAGTAGTGTCAATCTAGTATTTATACATTTGTAGTGTGTCGTATTTGATTATTGTGTGCTAATTTATGTGACATTTTGCAGTTTCATTTATAATAAATTTGATTGTTTGTCTGATGCTTTTTTTTGTGGAAACTTGAATGCAATTGAAGTATATGAAGCCTGAAAATGGGAAAAGTCTATCAACAAGAACGCTTGAATGAATATGAGAGAGTTCGAATTGAAAAAATCGCTTAAAATAAGGTAAGGTTGGAACAGCTTGGGTTACAGAATCTGGTACAGTCGTCGACAAGCCTGGTGAAAAGTAGCGAGAGCAAAAGATGAAAACATAATAGATCAGGAAGAACATGTCATTCCGACAAAGATGATCTGGATTATTTTCCTACCAACAATGAGGCAGAGGATGATCATGTACTTCCGGAAGTTCCTAAAAAGGTATCCTAAGTCTACATATTTTTTTTCATTGTTCATGTTTTATTGTTGTAGGGTGGTTATGGTTATAGTTTTAGTACAGTAAGCTTTTCAGCATTTGTATGAATTTGAAAATGTACTCTTGCCAGCTACGAACTCATGGCAAATATTAGCCTAGGGTCTGTGGGTTCACACTTTCATTGCCATATATGTTTTAACCATTTCAGTATCTTCTTAGCCACGCAAGCTAAAATCTTTATTGATTTTTGAGGCGCTAAATTTTGCTTATTACAATTGTGCTTTGGATGCTTTGCACGGACGGATGTAAATGTCTTTTTGACCACATTAGGACATTCAAAGAACAAGTAAGCATATTGTCTAGAGTAAGCATATTTTTCTCATTGTTCATATTGGACATATTTTTTTCATCTGTTTGCCAGAGAAATCCCTCGAGCTTGCATATTGTCTAGAGTAAGCAATTTCTCCTGAGCATCCATAAAGCTAATAAGTTTATGGCTAGGAATAATATGAGAATGAGTAATACTCCTACTGATCCAGGTCTGCAACAGATGTTGTTGAGACAACAAGTAAGATGTAAGATCTTTAATATTAAACCCACCTGCTCCCCAATCTACTGCCAAATTTTCAGAACTATTTTCCTGTCTTCCTTAAAATTTCATCACTGACTTCATATGTAGGTTTCCTGTCACTAGTTTTATCTATATATAGGATGTTTATGACCACCTATTTATGAATATGCAGGTTTCTAAGTCTGGTAGTCGACAACGTGCACAATATATACCTCCTGGGTCAGTGACGAGATACTCTAATTATAGTAGATTGAGAAATCAAGGTCAAGCTAACAAACACCAACAAGGGTTCGAGCTCCAGCAACTTTTTGACAACGATCAGACATGTGAAAGGTAGGACGATGTATCTAATGTAAACCTTAACCAGAAAAATGATGTTAGAGAGATGACTATGGCTGAGTTGATCTTGAAGAGAAATCAGTTGCAAAGAGACGAAGAAAGGAGTACCGATTTTCATCAACCATCACATTTCACCCCTACTGAGGGAGATAATAACATGGGAGGTAATCATTTAAAGATTTAATTATCCTAAGTTAATCTATTTACTTTTTTCACTCAACTATTTAAAAACAAAACATGCAGTTCACTATGAAAATTCATCTCAATTGGAACGAGATCAACATATAGTAGAATGTTTTGGAGGAGATGTATTAACTGATAGTATTAGTGAAGGAGAGAATTATGATACGTCACATAGCTATGAAGAGGAATATCCTAAAGATGAGAGTGAGGAAATAAACATGGATAGCCGAGATCTTGAATTAGATGGTAAATTAATATTTGTTTCTTGTACATTTTGTTTAAATAATATATATATTTATGAATATTGTATATTATATGATGTATGATCTTATATACATCTCCTAGCTATCTCGGAAGGCGTAACAAGAGAACCAACCATGTTACACGATGTGTACACGCGACCGCTTCAGAAAAGGGTGGTCATTATTCTAAATGAGTTTGGGCAACCAGTTGGTCCCATAGTTCAAAAAAAAAAAAACATTGTAGGTGAATTTGCTCGTTTTTTAGGTACATTAGCTCGAGATTATACTTATGAACCCTTAGTCTTTGACTCTTGGCGGAAAGTCCCAAACAAAGATAAATTGTGGGCATATGTCTTGGTATGCCTCCTTTAAATTACAGCTTATTTGAATTCAGTAGCGCCCATTTATTTTTTTCAAACTTATACGAAATCATTTTATTTTATGCAGACAAAATATATAGTACCAGATGAAGGTAAAGACTGGGTGATGAAGACTGTTAGAGATGCTTGGAGAGTCCATAAATGTCGGTTCAAGAAGATGCATTTCTGCAGGTATAAAGATGATAAAAGTAGGTGGAGAAACAGATCTAACCTAGTTCTTGATGACGACTTTCTAAAATTACTTGCCACATGGAAAAAGAAATCTGAGAAGGTGATATTCAACCCCTTATACTTGAATTTATTAATCTGAAATTTTTTTGCCTAGCTGTATATGCTATAGAAATCGTCTTTAATTATGCGAGTATGTTTCACTATCTATGCATTGCTCTAATGTGCAGAGGCGATGCTCTCGTAATCGTGATCGTCGGTTGGCTCAGAAAAATATGCACACCGCTGGCCCAAAAAGTTTTGCACTTATACGACAGGAACTGGTAATTTTAATGGCTGTGATCAGTTATATGAACTGTAGATGATATTAACTGAAGCATAAATTAAGTTTTTGCTCAATTTACAGACAAATGAAAATCCAGACAAAGAGCCATCTTCTCTTGCTAAGATGTTTGAGCATACTCGTGAAAGAAAAAAAGGAAGAAAGTACAAAGAGTCATATGATGATACAGAAAGAAAGATAGTAAGTAAATCAATCATGTCATGTTTATAGTTACTATGATGCTTTGAGAATTTTTCTTGACGAGTGACTGTCTAATTATAAACAGAAATGAAGACGTATGTACCTGATGATGAGGAATGCCAACCAGACCCCTTTTTGGGTGTCATGGGCAAGGAATATGACGGTCGTCGTAGATTATTTGGCAGGGGCGTGTCTAATAAAAATTTAAAGGAGGTGAATGGTACACAAACGTCTTATGTGACTCCAGGGGAAATTTTGGAGTCTCTAAAAACTAGTCTACGTGAAGATTTGCGGAAAGACATGGACTACGAAATGAGTAGACGAAACAAAGAACGGGAAGAAGAACATCTCAAGAGGAAGGCCGAGTTAGAAAGCATGGAAAAAGATATTGAAAATCAAAGAGGGTTAATGAGAGAACAAATACTGACAAAGTTTTTAGAAAGGTTAAAGATCAGATTTAACATTCTGATTTGTTGGCTAGGCTTGTCACATTTAATATGGCTTATGCTTGACCAAGGTTAAAAAATCTCTTTTAATTGGAGGGCAGAAAGTGCATTTGTTATTATTCTATGTGATCTTACTTTTGGAAGCCTAGGCATACCTTATAGTGACGTTCACAGTAGTTGCTAGTTCCTACCAAAAAGAAATTGTAAAGAATATCATTAGCTTCTAGCTGATATACACCGGGCTTCCGTGGATTTAGATCTCTTATTGTCATAATGAATATGTAAAGTCATGCTTATTCTTTAGGTGTCAACATTATCTGACTGTGTTATACAAGATCTTTTGACACTTGTGTAGCCAATTTAGCTGGTGTGATGAAAGTTTACAACATATGTGAAGTATTGGTTCACATATAATGTGGCAGTTTTTAGCATATTGGAATCAATAGTTTATTTTAATGATTTGATGTGGTTATAAGTAGTGTCAATATGGTTATAGTTGGGGTGGGCGAGTGTCCGAGTACAAGATCAGGCTTCACTTATGAATGGGTTTAATTAGCTTCCTGGCTGAGATGGCTATGATTTACTGATTGAATCAACCGCTTGTCGGCATTGGATGAGGTTAATCATTTGGTTTGCTTGTTTTTTTTAGCTTTCTCTAGGGTGATAAGCTGTATTAGCTAGTAATAATATCAGATATAATCTGATATTGATTCTCTGATGCAATTCTCGCATTACAACCTGTTGTTCCCATTTGAGTTTTTGCTTGTAATTTGTTGATAACTATTGTTATGCACATGGGATTACCTCTAACTTTCCTTTCATCAACCATATGTTAATCCATCCTATGGTTACTCCGCATTATATTTCTTAATAAGGCACAATCAAAGCCTTTAAATATTCTGCGATCCTCAAATCTAATTGTGTTCCATTTTTTACGTTACAGGTTGCATTTGAGGTATTACTATTTTGATGTGAGTTGATTTCTGTTCGGGTGGCAACATACCTATGGTTAAAGTGCAACAATTAAGACTTTTAATATAATAATCGTTACTCATTTGTTCTATTTAAACATTTGCTAGATTTTTTCTACTTAAACATTTGCGAAGTTCTACTTTTGATCCTTTTAGGAAATGTAATTGACATTCATTTTGAGACTGAATCTATTGCAATTTTGGAATGATTTGCAATTGAATGCACAATTAGTGAGAATTAAAATTAAGTATTGTCTTTGGATAAAGTAGTGTTGCATTTGTTTATTACAAGTGTTGTTATTGGACGTAACTAGTGTTGCGTTTACAAAATAAAAATGTCGCATTTGTTATTTATAAGTGTTGCTTTTCAACATGAAAAGTATTGCATTAGTTCAGGAAGTGTTGCTATTTTTTCACAAGAAGTGTTGCATTAGCAAATAAAAATGTTGCCTTTGAAATTGAAAAAAGTGTTGCGTAAACATAACATATGCAACACTTTATAAAAGTGTTGCTTTAGTTTGAAAAGTGTTGCATTAAGTGTTGCAATGAACAAATGCAACAAGACTTTATGTAGCACTTCATTAAGTGTTGCATAAACTCTAAAGCAACATTTATACGACATTATGCAACAATAGCGAAGTGTTGCTACAGGATCACAATGTAGTAGTGGACGCATTAGAACACCGCCACCAACAGCTGGACTGTAGTCCGCAAAAAGACACTAGGGACACGCCCACAGTGCTGAGCACATGCACTAACCGGCCCCCTGCCAGACGTCGTGACACCACACGAGTCTCTCCGTACTCAAATCATAACGTGCACGTCCCTTTTGGAGTGGGAATTCCAAGAGGCGACTCAAGCGTATGATGGTCTCCCGATCCGTCTTACATCCCCACAACAACCCTACACAAACACACCAACACTCCGCCACCAATCTCCTCCAATATCCACAAGTAACGAATCTTCCCAATAAATGCCAAATATGTCTTTCCACATAATCATGAACTATAATATGACATGAATGCACATGTTCGTCATTTAACCAACTCATTCATCAACAAGTCCCCCTTCATGTTATAATGCAATCCAAATGACAATATGAAGTTAATACCACTTACCCATCAACATAACATGGTAAATTCCCAATACTAGTATGCAATCAACATTAATTTCCCAACTAATGATATTATAATGCAATTATGACATGTATTATGGAGTTCATGGCAATTAATACAAATGTAAACAACCATATTACTAACGCCGAGGAGGAAAGCCCTACCTCTTGCAAATCTTCGATCACTAAGCACACACACTAGAAGGGCTCCTCTAAGAAGCCTCCTCCTACATTTAATTAATAAAATAACTATCACAATTATGTTGTACAACAATAATAATACCAACTAACCTTTAATTAACCCACGTAATTATCCAACAACCTAATTAAATCCCCATAAGCAACTCTTCCAAAATATAAGGTTTACTAACAAAATAAATAAAGGAAAAAGTATAAATAATAACTCACAATTGTAAATAATTGGGAAAGAATGAAACTTGAGTGCAAAAATATTCAAGGATAAGATGAAACCTTTAAAGGATAAGGTTGTAGAGGATTTTGAGGGATTTTTAGGGTGGTTGAGATATGGAGGAAATTTTTAGGGTTGTAAAAGTGAAGGAAATGTGAAAAAGAAGGTATATATATATCTAGGCCCAACATACGGAGCCCAACACGCGAAAAGAGCTCTGGGTCCCTAAACTCGGTGAGTACGTGCTCAGTGGCACTTGGTCGAGTGCACTGCACTCGGTCGAGTGCACCAGCCACTCGTCCGAGTGCCACACAACCAGAGGCTGGTTAAATGCCCAGAGGGCACTCGGTTACTATACTCGGTCGAGTACTCTGCCACTCGGTCGAGTACTCTGCTGTACTCCGCCGAGTGCACAGCTATAAAATCCGGGGTATTACCGTCTTTTCCCCTTAAAACGAACATCGTCCCTGAAGTTTACCCCCGACCCAAATACAACCCTTTAACACTCTATTTATATCCCCAACCACACCCCAAATGAAGATTTTTACTACCCATAGCACTCACATGCGCGCATATAACGAGACAACTAATTACTAACACGACCAACAAACGACTAATAAGATAAAGTAAAGTACTAAATAAAATAAACTTGCACTTTTGCGTACACGCTCCACCCCTGTAAAAACAAGGTTACGACCTCGTAACCAAACTCATACCTGCGCAAAAACGTGAGGATATCGCTCTTTCATGGCTTCCTCTGCCTCCCGTGTGGCCTCTTCTACTTGATGGTTAGACCAAAGCACCTTTACCAATAACGTTTCTCTATGTCTGTCTTTCTTACTTTCTGGTCTATGATTTCCTTAGGAGTGTCTACATAAGTTAAGGCATCATCCAACTCGATTTTTTCCGCTTCAAGGACATGGGAAGGATCAATTACATACTTCCGCAATTGAGACACGTGAAATATGGTGTGTATTCGCTCAAGTGCCAGGGGAAGTGCCAAACGGTAGGCCACTTTCCCGACCCTATCCAATATCTCATATGAGCCGATGAACTTTTTGCTCAGTTTACCTCTCTTCCCAAATCTCATTACTCCCCTCATTAGAGAAACCTTAAGTAGCACCTTGTCTCCAACCGCGAACTCAATATCGCTTCTCCCCAAATCGGCATAACTCTTTTGCTTATCTTGTGCCGCTCTCATCTTTTCCCGGATCACATGCACTTGATCTATCATATCTTAGATCATTTGAGGTCCTAATATGATGGCTTCGGTACTATCATCCTAACATATTGGGTTTCGGCATTTCCTTCTATATTAGGCCTCAAAAGGAGTCATGCCAATACTTGCATGGTAGCTATTGTTGTAAGAAAACTCAATTAAGTCCAATATTTCCTCCCAAGTACCTTCAAACTCCATGACACAAGCTCTCAACATGTCCTCCAAGGTTTGGATGGTCCTCTCCGTTTTCCCATCTATTGTCGGATAAAACGTTGTACTCATCTTCAATTGAGTACCCAAGGAGCCATGCAGTTCTTGCCAAAATCTAGAAATGAATCTAGAATCACAATTTGACACTATGTCCTTGGTATCCCATACAAATTCACCACATTATTCAAGTAAGCATTAGCTAATTCCACCTTGTTCCAAGTATCTTTCATTGGCTCAAAGTGAGCCAACTTGGTAAGCCTAACCACAATAACCCAAATCATATTATTACCCTTTTGAGTCCTTGGTAGTCCCACTATGAATTCTATTGATATTGATTCCCATTTCCACTACGGCACATCTAATGGTTGAACTTTCCCTTACGGTCTCTTATGCTCCCCTTTTACTCTCTGGCATGTCAAGCATCTTACTACAAATTCCGCTACTTCTGTCTTTATACCCGGCCACTAAACATTTTCTTGAGATCTTTATACAACTTGTCACCACCCGGATGCACCGAGTAAGGCGTATTATGCGCTTCATCCATAATCTTCTTCTTTAGTTCATCATCGTTATACACCGTCTCCCTTTAAACCTAACGCTACCATCCGCATGTAGCTCAAATATTGATGCTTCATTTCTCCCCAAAGCTTCCTTCCACTCTAAGATCTTAGGATCGATAACTTGCTTTTCGCGGATTTCATCATACAATTTGGGTTCCAAGGTTAAGTCACTAACGACCTCCCCTTTTCGGATCACGTGAATGCTCATCTTTCCTACTTCTTCCTTTAACCTCATCCTAGACAAAGCGGTACACAAAGAATGAACCAACTTCCTACTTAAAGCATCGGCTACTACATTAACCTTCCATTTATGGTACACGATCTCCATGTCATAGTCTTCAATAAGTTCAATCCACCTCCTTTGTCTCATGTTCAACTCCTTTTGAGTGTAGATGTACTTCAAGCTCTTATGAACGGAAAACACTTTGAAGGTTGCTCCAGAAAGATAATGCCTCATATTTTCAAGCCAAACACTACGGCACCCAATTCTAAATCATGAGTTGGATAGTTTTCCTCATACGATTTCAATTGCCGCGAAGCATATGCGATAACTTTACCATTTTGCATGAGTACACACCCAATCTACTCTTTGATGTATCGGTGTACACTTCAAAGTTCTCACTTCCCTCCAATAAAGTCAACACCGGAGCCGTGGTTAGGCGCTCCTTTAAGGTTAGAAATTCCTTCTCACAACTCCCGTCCCACTTAAATCAGTTCTCCTTCCTCATCAAGGAAGTCAAAGGTCTAGCAATATTGGAGAAATCCTTGACAAATATCCTATGGTAGCCGACTAAACCAAGGAAACTTCGTATCTCCGCTACATTTTTTGGTGCTTCCAACTTTGACACGGCTTCAATCTTACAAGGATCAACGAATACACCTTCTCTAGACACCACATATCCTAAGAAAGCAACCTTCTCCAACCAAAACTCACACTTGCTTAGCTTAGCATAAAGTTGATTATCCCTCAACGTTTGCAACACAATCCTCAAGTGCTCCTCGTGCTCCTCTTTGGTCGTAGAATAGACCAAAATATCATCTATGAATACCACCACGAACGTGTCTAAATATGGACTAAACACCCAATTCATTAGGTCCATGAACACGGCCGGAGCATTAGCCAACCCAAACGGCGTCACAACGAACTCATAATGCCCGTACCTTGATCGGAACGCGGTCTTAGGAACATCCACATCTCTAATCCTTATTTGATGGTAACCCGACCTCAAATCTATCTTGGAGAATACTGCGGCTCCACTTAGTTGATCAAATAAGTCATCAATCCTTGTAAATGGTACATGTTCTTGATGGTGACATTGTTCAATTCTCGATAGTCGATAGATATTCTCATTGCTACCATCCTTCTTCTTCACAAAGTACCGATGCTCCCCATGGCGAAACACTTGGTCGGATGTATCCCTTATCCAACAACTCACATAGTTGCTTCTTCAATTCTTCCAAATCTTATGGGTACATCCGGTACAGGGTCTTAGAGATTGGTCCCGCTCCCGGTTTTAAGTCCACACTAAAGTCAATCTCTCTTTGTGGAGGTAACTGGGCAGCTTCTCCACAAATACATCCACAAACTCTTCCATGAGCGGTATGTCTTGGCCTGGGGTTCCTCTACTATAGTGTCCCTTATATGACATAATATCATTGGGCAACCCTTCTTCAAACACGACTTTAAAGTCATCACCGTAATGAGCTTAACTTTGGGTTTGACCACAAAACCTTTATACGACACCCTACCACCTTGGGACCTTTTAAAGATAGTTGCTTTTGATGATAATCTATGTTGACCTTGTGCTTACTTAGCCAATCCATCCCAAAAATTACTTCAAACCCTTCTACAAGAAACGCAAAGAGGTTGATCCGGAAAGTTCACCGCCCCCACCATGACCGACACTTCCTTAAACAATCTTGAACACACAACGGATTCACCCGATGGTAACACCACATCATCTCTCACCGACTCACCTTATCCCAATCCTAAGGTTGACATATGACTCCTAGACACAAATGAATGTGTAGCCCCCGAGTCAAACAAAAGAACAGAAGGTTGAGAGTTAACAAGAAAAGTACCCGGGAACACAAGAGCATCCTCCTCTGCGGTTTTATTCTCCATGGTGAATATCTTGCCACTAGACTTTGCTTCTCCTTGAACGGTGCTTGTGGAAGTAGTAGGTCTAGCTTCCAAGGTTTGATTTCCACTATAGCTTTGCCTTTGAGATGGCGCTCCTTGGTCGACTATGCCCTCAAATCTGCCATCCAGTCCACTCGGTCGAGTGTCAGGGGACACTCATTTGAGTGTACCACACTCGGTCGAGTATGCCCCTTATTCGGCCGAGTGTGCAACTTCCAGGAATTTTCCAGATTCTGGAAAACCGACCACTCGGTCGAGTGGCAGGAGCACTCGATCGAGTGCCTATTGCTCGTCCGAGTTTCATATTCCCACTTGACCAAGTGCACCCCTTAAAGGTTCCACACATATCCCGACTCACATAGGTCCGCACATAATCCTATTCCACATGTTTCTAAGCGTAACCACAAAAAAATATAGCATGGATACGGTATATGATAACACACAAAACGATAACTAGCATGTGAATAATACTTTCCTTTTATAATAAGCTTATTTAATAGATCAACATGCTCACATATATGCACCCAACATGGTTCATATAGGTTTGCCTATTATCATCTGTATAACCTCATCGTGTACTACTAACATTATGAATCCATCTTTCATGCATAAAGATATGTATATGCAACAACTATATGGCACATCAAAGGACACCCCCATTTACCCCCACCACGTTGTGACCGACTCGAGTTGAGAGGGCAAGAGTGAAACCTTGGGACGTCTCCCAAGTTTTCAATGAGCTCGAAACGACTCCAACCGGGTTCATTATACGCACCTATATTAATTGGGGTTCATTGGTTTAGGCTCCAAAATCGTCGCTCTGATACCACTTTGTAGAACCCCCATAAGCTAGGAGGCCTTTAGCAAGGTCTTCCTAGCCCATGGAGGTGCTACACATGTACTGTCAACAAAACCTTCCTTGTTCTTCGAGAGCAGCGCAAGATAAACATCTCATATCCAGTGAATGAAATTCGCGCTCTTGAAGAGATCGGTAACAAGACGAAGATTCGGTTGATCATATTGTGAAATATACAGAGGATCGTCATAGAGTTCATAAGAACTTTGAGCAGAAGATAAAATCGGTGGAGAATCAGGCATTTTGTGTGAATTATGAAGAATTTTGAAGTTTAAAGCAGCGATTTTAAAAGAAAAACAAGACGATCAAATTGCAAGTTTAATCTTTGAATTGTAACCTAATTTGCGAAGAATAATAATCGCAATGAAGAAAATGAGGAAAAGGATTGAAGAATTTAACCTAATTTGCGAAGAAATGTAATCGCAAGAAAGAATTTGTAACACCCTCATTTATCAAAGAGCCTTGACTAGGCCTTCCTAGATAAAAGGAGTTGTTACCATCTCGGATTGCCCGAGGTAATGAATAACAAAGTAAAACAAACCAAAGTACTTTATATAAAATTTAGCGAATAAAGGTTTTATTACAATTTAACCAACAAATTAAGTTAAACTTCAAATAATACAATCTACTACACAACGGAAACAAATAAACTGAATAATAAAGCTATTTTATCTGGACTTCTAGGTAGACTGGCTGAAATCCTCATGCATCCCCTTGAGCTCCCAATCAGCTATTCTCAAGTACTTGTCAGTCAATCTGCTTCCCAATAATTGGTTCATCACAGGTGTTTATAGAATACACTGTCAACCAAACGGTTGAGTAGGAATAACTAACAACAATAAAAGATGAAGTAAATGGAAATGCATGATATGATATGATATGCAAATGCTGCTGCGCTCAACACCTGAAACACCCGTTCATCCCGCCAAGCCCTGGCCCGAAGAAAACAATGCAATCACTCCAACCTTAAGTTGAGGTAAACTCATCCCAGAGACAAGTCTTGCAGAACATGCCTGGGAAAACTAATGCAAATGCTATGCCACAATAACAATAATTCATCCCAGAACGAGTCTGAGGTAACCAATGCAAATGATATGCAACAATAATAATAATTCATCCCAGAACGAATCTGAGGTATCCAATACAGATGATATCCAACAACAATATTAAATAATAATAACCAACCAATTCATCTCAGACACGAAGCTGAGGCATTCAACAATAATAATACACCTCGTCCAATAATTCAATAATCCATCCAATTCACATTACATAATAAATTGCACACGTCATTAATAATAACACGAATTGAGTAGTTATTCTACCTGGCAAGCAATTACTCTAAATAATGCGAATCCAAGCAACTGAACTAATAATAATGCTTAACGAATCCGTCACCTAGCAATTATAATAATTATAATTACTAACTACTAATTATATAAAATAATTAAACTATTATAAAACAATTAGGTAGTTAATATAACTAAACCCGTCTCAGCTACACAAACTAACACTCCAATCATACTGTCTTAACCAGTGTTCTAAGCCCGTCTTTGACACCTCCAACCCACGGCAACCACACCAAACCAGCCCCTACCGTGGCCACCTCCCTGCCACACTCGTCTTAGGTCAGCCACGACCCAGGTCAGCCCCTTACTTGGCCACTGAAACACGGCCTCATAGCCGCGCCCTACACACCCACAGCAACCATCCCGACACCCCACACACACACACAGAGGGTTTTCACACTTAGTACACGACCAAATCCACCACCATTCGCACCACCACTACCCCACCTAGCCATGGTGGTCACCTACCAACACCACCACCATACTCGACCCCGAAGAACAGTCGTACACCAACAACAATAACGACAAACATTAGCAGCAACCAACTCGCATGTCTTGTACACTCAACCCGTTTTATATACCTTAACACCACCCAAACAGCCATCTACGACCACCAAAGGACAACCCAGACCACCACCACCAACACCACCCTAACCCAAGGTCAGTAGGGTCACGGTGAAGCCTAGGAAACGATGGTTCTAATGCTTGGTTTAAGACAAACACCAACAACAACCATTCTTTCGAACTCCGACTGACCACCAAACGAACCATCACCCTTGTCCACCCAATACCACCCTACAAGGTCGACCCATCACAAGGAACCACCCCAAACCAGGTCCGGGTCTCCTAATAGTCATGGCAAGGTTAAACTCATATAAAACCCACGGTACAAACACAACAAACCACCAACGTAAAATACCAATAACAGCCCCCTTCCCACCAGTCAACAGTGATCGTCAAACGTGGGTCCGGTCACACCCTAGTGGTCTACTATTACTATTACTATTACTATTACTATTACTATTACTATTACTATTACTATTACTATTACTATTACTATTACTATTACTATTACTATTACTATTACTATTACTATTACTATTACTATTACTATTACTATTACTATTACTATTACTATTACTATTACTATTACTATTACTATTACTGTTACTATTACTATTACTACTATTATTATTATTATTATTATTAAGTTTAATATGAATAGAACTTAAATGGGTTAAACTTAGTGAAGCCGACTTGAACTGAATAAAACTGGGCTGAACTAAACTGAATTGAATAGAGTTAAGCTGAACTCAAGTGAGCTGAAAATAATCCAGAAAGAATAGGGCCTTAGTTAGAATTAAATCCTTATGAGACCATAACTTCATACTAAATTAATTGGTAAACCGGAGAAGCGGAAGCGTACCTGATGAATCCATAGAAGTAATGATGCTTGTCTAATATATGATATTTTACACCCTATTTTACACGCATTTCAGAGCTCAATTGATTAGTTTATGCTACTATTTCCCTTGTTTCGTGTATTTCTTCCTTTTCTTGTGATTTTGTAGGAATATGAAGATTTCAGCGGAAAATAAGCCAAATCCGTCCCTAAGTACTTAGCATTGCATTTGACATGGAGTATTGACTCGAGGAATGAGCTTGGTGCGCGTTTCAAGGCCTAAAGATAGCAAAAGCAAGGGTGCGTACGAGTTTAACAAGCAAAGAAGCGTTTCACGATATTGCAGCCTCATTAAGATGGCTATATCTGGAGTTCTGGAGCAGATAATCGAGTGATTCTAATTGGAGGTGAAAGCTTATCCTCTTAGCTTTCCAACGCCGCGTAGAACGCCTGATTTGACCAAGTAACGAAGAAATGGCAGCTGTTTTAAGATCGGTGCGCGCTGTAGGAATCGTCAGAATGCAATTCTGTACAGCAATCTTTGGTCGATCGACTGGCCTCTTTGGTCGATCGACCACCACACGAGCTGATACGCAAATTAAAAGTCGAGAATAGTTCAAGCCCATATTGTAATTAGGTTTTAGGAAGGAGTTACGTTATTTTCTTATATAACGTAACTTCAGTTTATCAGAGGGATTATCATCTAGTTCCAAACATACAGTAGCTATTTTCGTAGTTTAGAATTCTCAATAAAGTTCGCACCTTATTTCCGGATTCATCGCTTGTTCCTTAGCTGTGGTAATTCTAATCCTTTAATTTCAGTATTGTTATTTCGTTTCAGTAGTATTAATTCTTGCTAGATAGAATCCCAAACCCTAGTTATAATTTTATGCAAATTTATTCATCATTTATTTCAATTATGCAATTCTTTATGCCTATTATCAAATTAGTTCTTGTTATTTGCATAAGTATGAGTAGCTAAACACCCCTTGCTAGGATGTAGGGGATCTATGGCATAGATGGCATTAGAATAGGTGACCCGCATTAGGGCTTGGTCGATCGACTGGCTTAACTAGTCGATCGATCGAGTTTCTTAGTCGATCGACCGGGGTAGGCTGGTCGATCGATCGACTTTCAGCGTCTGGTTTTGCTTTGTTTGTTTCGTTAAGTGCTTTATCTTTCAATGAGACCGAGAGGAGACTTGATAGATGCTTAAACTTGACCATCCCGTAGATCGAGAGATAGGAATGGACAATAATTAACGAGTTAAAACGATTAAATTGCTAAGATCGAGAGATAATGTGATTTAGTTTGCATTAGGAATCATTAATCAAGAACGAGAGTTAGTATTAATGAGACTTAGGGATTAGTAGCATAGGCCGAGAGGTAGCTACTATTTAACATGGACCGAGAGGACTTGTTTTCCCCATCCTTCGCGACTGTATTTCGGACTTACCTAGGATTATGTGCCATCGCAGCTATAGTGAACCGACCGTCTTAGCATTTCTTTTATCATTGTTTACCGTCCTTATTTACTTTTATTTGTTTATTTAGTTTATGTCATTAGATTTAGTTATAATTCTCATCAAAACCCCCTCACTGTTACCCGATAGACTGAAATATAAAGCAACTATTATCTCCCTACCTCCCTGCGGATCGACCCTTACTACCGCTTGCTAGTAGTAGTTTGGTTTTATAAATATTATTTTTGATACTCACATCGACAGGTATCAAATTTTGGCGCCGTTGGGGAGGCAGCGCTAGTTTTAGTTGTTTTTCATTTTAGTTCTGCTTTTAGCCTCAAGGGAAGACCGAGTACCTTGAGGCAGTTCTTATCTTCTTCTTTAGAGTTGTTTATTTGCAGCACTTCAGGAGAGTCCACTCATGTTCCATTCTCAGGAGCAGCAGGTGCTGTTTTGTGGGAGATGCGGCGGAGCGGGACACACATCTGAGGCATGCAGGCACCCTAAGGAGAAGATGTTTGCTTTTCATCAACTTCAGCTCGACAATTCGTACAATTGCGCTCCTACTTCACCGCATCAACCATATGTGCCTCCTTATGAGGCCCCACCACCATCCACTCCGTCACAGCAAGAGTTGAAAAAAGAAGTTGCAGAGTTGACGAGTCTAGTGCAGGTGCTTATGGTGGAGGTACAGAAAAGCAATGCGGCGAATCGGCCTTAATCACGGTCGATATCTCAAATTGCTACATTAGACAAGAATGCAGCTAAGATACCGAGTCAATTCCACTCTCTGAATCAGCGTATTGAGACCGTACATGCAATGACGCTGAGGAGCGGGTCTGCTCTCGATGGACCCGAGAAACCTGCTGAAAAAGGGAAGAAGAAAAAGGGCGAGAAAAAGACGATCGCGAGAATCACGGTCGATCGACCACATCACCTGATCGATCGACCATCCGCGCAACACCGCAGCCTTCGGTCCTGAAGAAGCGGTCGATCGACCGACCTCACCGGTCGATCGACTGAGGAAGCAGCTGATGACGAACCATTTTGCCCTCCAATGCCAGATAATTTGAGGGACTACTTATTTCGGGGTATGACGGCTCCGAAATTATCGAGGCAAGATCCAGATGTTGATGGGTCCGTTCCGATTCCAAAGTATGACCCTACGTCGGTCAATGGTTCATTCCTGAAGCAGACTGAAGAAGGTTCGAGCTATAACAAGGAGAAAGTGGTGAATTTTCAGCCTAAGTCCACCGATGCCGGTATGAGAGACCTAGAGGAGAGGGCTAATTTACTTTTGCAAGCCCCATATCCAGAGAGGCTGGTACAAACGAAAGATGAGGTATACTTTGAAAAATTTAAAAATGTCATTCATGATCTTAATGTGCAAGTACCTTTTCTTGAGTTGGTAAATCAAGTTCCCGCTTACATGAAATTCATGAAACAACTTTTAAATAAGAAGCGGAAACTTGATAGGGTCGAGTCTGTTAATTTAACTGAAGAATCTAGCTCTTATTTGACTCACACTGCTCCACACAAGTTAGCTGACCCGGGTACCTTTTCCGTTCCTTGCAATATTGGTACCTTCTCAATTGAGAAGGCATTATGTGACCTAGGAGCCAGCATTAGCGTTATGCCTTTGAGTCTAGCTAGAAAATTGAAATTGACTAGGTTTGTAGTTACTAGCATGACGGTACAGATGGCGGATCGTTCTGCGGTCCAGCCTATAGGAGTCTTGGAAGACATTCCTGCGCAAATAGGAAAGTTTTTCTTCCCTGTTGACTTCGTTGTACTGCATATACCCGAGGATGCTCATATTCCTATCATTTTGGGTAGACCCTTTCTACACTCTGCTGGTGCAGTTATTGATGTTGGCTCAGGGACACTGACCTTTAAGGTGGGGAAGCAGTCCATTAGTTTTGCCCAGACTTATAGGAAGAAAGATGCTATGTGTCCTGTGACTTGTAATGCAATTTCTACTCGTAAGTCTTATGTTGTCATTACTGACACTCCTACTTCCTTGCCTGTACCTATTCCTGTTATGACACCTCCGCCCTAGATTGGGAGCGAATTGGAGGAAGATTCTTCTATTTTGACTGTTGCAGGAACTGGTTTGGGGAAGGAAGAACCGCTCGCTGCTTCAACTGTGAAGGAGCCAATTGTTCAGAGGCGCGGTTTGGGATGTCTGAGCTATGCAAATCGACGAGGAGCCGGATGAGGAGCCCAAGAAGAAGGAGCCACCAAAATTTGGAGTCGGATCTTGAGTGTGAGGAGCTAGAAGATGATGGCCATGCTTGGGAAGATGCTAGAGATGATCCATTGAGCATTCCAGTCGGAGTAGAGTGGAGTTCAGCTCGAGATGAGCACTGCGGAAGCTACTTCATGTAGACGAAGCCTTGGTCGGAGATTTTCCGCAGCTTTCGCCGATCTATTCGTTTCTTAGACCTTTTTAAGACAATTTATTGCTTTTAGACTGTTTATCCTTTTTCGTGTGCGCGAGACTTCGCTCTTTAATTAAGTTTGCTTAGGATTTACACTTTAGACTTCACATTTGGGTTTTGCGCAAATTTTGGGCGCGTTATCATGTGTTTTTGCAGGTATATAGACCATATTAGCTCAAGTTATTGAGCTAATTCAAGAAATCGGTTACAAGAGCTTTTCCGATCGATCGATCGTCTGGTCCGTCTGTCGCAATCGATCGATCGCCGAACAGTTCCGGGAGCTTTACATTCGACATCCTGGTCGATCGACCGGGTGATGTAGTCGATCGACCGTTGGCGTTCTTTGTTTGACTGCTTTCGATCATTCCCCTGCTGTGTTTGATCGATTTACGGAGTCAAGGGAGTATTCCTTTCACTTTATTCTCCGCTTAATTTCTGATTTCTTCCGTTCATCATTTTTGCACATAATTTTACCGTCCCAATTTTGTTTTCTCGTTTTACGCGCGGTATCTTTTGTTTGTCTTTTCAGGCACTTATGGTAACACTGCTGGCTACTGAAACCTCCTAGCTCGCGCTGGTTTGGGGAGGTTTCCTTTTGCTGCGCTTAAAGTCTTGTGAGTTCCCAAGTTCCACTTCATGTCATATTTACTTATTTTCTCGCAAATTCCCGTTTTTCTTTTATTTCATTACATGATTTTGCACAATGGGGACATTGTGTGATTTGGTTTGGGGAAGGGTTTTGCGTCGCATTTGCATAAGTTTTATTTGCATTTCTGTTTCACGTTTAATTTTGTTTTGCATTGTATATTTCATTTCTCTCATATATACAGAAAATATCAAAAAAATTGAAAAATTTCAAACAATTCAAATAAAATGCACGTTTATTTAAGCATATAGGTTGAGTCGGAACGGTAGTATTTCAAGGATGATATTGCATTTGCATCTGTTTTTTTGCCTAAGCCTTGTTAAATTGACATGATTATTAGTAGAATCGTATATGCATATTTACGAGTTTTCGTTAATTGTTTGCTGAACTTGAGACTTGACTTTGAAAATTGGCAAACTACATCATATTTCTGAGATTTAGAGCTTATAACTGGTGACATCTATGACCAGTTTATCTAGGATGTGAGTAGTACTCCTTATGAGACATGTCAAATCAATTTGCATAAATATGAACTTGATCTGCTTAATACCTGTATGCATTCGGTTTGTGGTTCGTAGACACATGTGGTAGAGGTTTCCCTTTATTCGTTTTACCTATGAGCCCCTCATAGCCAAATTTAGCCCTTTGTCCCTTAACTACATCCTATATTTAGCCTGCCTTTGTCAAGCTAATAGTATTAGTCTTTGGGAATGTGTTTGTTACGGTTTGGTTATTATGCTCTTATTGAGATGATGTTGGATGAAAGAATGAAGGAGGAAAAGAATTTGAGAAAGTTGAAAAGAAAGAAAAAAAATAGAAAAGAAAAGAAGAAGAAAAAAACGGAATATGAAAAAGAAAAAGAAAAATCGAAAAAATCACATGTTTCAATTATTATGATTTGGTGATTTTCACTCCCATGTCATCATTTATATTCTTTGGGGAGTTGACTTATATCGGAGATTGTGAGATTAGTGCTAATCATTTGCACCGGATTTATTGTTTAATCTTGGGCAAGAAGTTGGATGTTGTCATATGGTTTTGTTTAGGTACTAGCTTGATCACCTATACCTCCACATTCCCATAAATGTTTTCCCTCTTCTTACCCATAGCCTCACAAATCCATATTTACCTCGGCATGTGTCATGGTCATTTGTTTGGTTGGAATGCATATGTACGGTTGTAGAGATCATTTTCATATTAGATTGCAGGCATGTTCTTATAGGTCGTAGTTAGGTGAGAGTCTTCACAAAATTACTTCTTTCTATCTTTACATATATTCACCTGTGCTTATTTGAGTGATTTGAGCGGCCCGTGAGAGTCCAATGTGATAAGTCTCTATAGTTGACGGTTCAAATAGTTTTTTAACGACTTCATAACTCGTTTGCATGATTCATATGATAATTGATTGTTAGTTGTGCATTAAATTGGTTTAGGCTTTACTTATTGCATTTCGCTCTGAGATTGAACTCGTTCCATTAGGTTTTAGGATCGAGTCTAGTTCTTGCTTGGGGACAAGCCAGTGAAATTGTAATTTTAACCATATGATTGTGTTACTTTAATGGAATAAGTCTGTTACTATAAAGATGCAATGTTTTTCTTTGGCGAAACTATGAAATTTTATAATTCAGTTGATGTTAGGATGTTATTCTAGTAATGAATGTGTGTGATTCGAACAGATAAAACCATAGATCTTGATGATAAGAAATAGAAAACGATGAGAACTACTGACTTCAAATTGCTTTGAAATGTTAGATGCTTGATGAGCTATTCATATTTTTTTTTGTTTATGATCCAGTGATACAAAGAATGACAAATGTCTCGCATAGGTAAAAAACTGACATGTTTAGAAAATCAGAATATATTTTCAAGTTTGATTTACACCTGACTAAGACACACGTAGAAACAGCACTGTGCCAGTCAGAGTTATAATAGTATAGAGGTGTTACCATAAAAGTATAATTGTATAATTGTTTTTCCTTACTTTTGCCTAATATCAGGTTAGTGAGTTAGTAACCTTACTCCTTTTGATATACTTCCACTGTCAGTTGTTTAAGTCTATTACTGTAATGGTGTTTTTCGAAAGGTACTGCTATGTTTTTTTTTATGATCTAATTGTGTTACTTTAATGATATAATTGTGTTACTCTCATAGTATAAGTATGTTATGGTAATATTGATAGCGTGACATTAATGGTGTAAGGGTGTAACTCTATAGCTAGAACTATGTTACGATAATGGAGCAATCGAAGGCTCAGGGTCGTCCCTCAAGGTTTTCAATTGTCTAATTCACTGAGACGCTGAACATTTTAGGAGCCATGTTGTAATACCTCATATTTATGAGCTGTTGGGTTCTCTATCGAGTAGGGCATACTCTATCGAGTAATTTAATTTTGCATTCTTGAGTACGTTCTGCCTGATGGGTACTCGATCGAATAAGGGCAACTTGATCGAGTAGGTGGTACTCGATCGAGCACCTTAGTTACTCGATCGAGTATGTCGGGTTATACGAGTTTTTGGATAGCAACGCGTGAAGAGTTACATCAAGTGAATTCGTCAGTTCTTTTTACCCTTTACTCTTTTCCCTAAAACTTTTTACATAAGAAAACAAACAACGTTAGTTTCTCTTCTCTCATTGCTATCAAATTAAGGGCTAGGGTTGTCGGATTTCGGAGTTCTTTATACTCTTGTGATCGTCGTATTATGGGTAAGATCCTTGTACAGTGCTTATGTCAATTCGTTATTTTTGTTTAAACCTTAATCGGGTGATTTGGGGGTTATTGGGATTGTTGATGTTATAGATTGTAATTATGTGATTAATTGGTTATAGGAGGTGATTTCATAGAGGAAGGCTTTTGATCCACTGCTTGTGATTGATAATTGGTGATTTCATTTCTGGTAGGGTTTCCTACTCAGTTATTGTGTAAATGTTATAAGATGGTTGTTTGATTGATTGATAAGTTGATTATATTGTAATTGGTTTTTGGTATTGTGGTTGGTTGTTGTTTGTCTGTGGTTTGGGAGGTGCGCCCTCGGCTGAGTGGAGTCACTTACGGGAGTGGCTTCACGCACTAAATTCGCCCCTTGTGGTTCCCGTCACAAGGGGGATGTGCACATTGATGGACATGGGTTATTCCCTCGATGGAGATGAGCGCGGCTTAGGTGGGAACGGCTGCGGTCACCCACTGGCGGTGTGGAATATCTATTACGATGGATATTCTGGTAGGGCTACACATTTTAGTATGTAGTCCGGTGTTGGTGATGTGACGCAATTGGAGGATTGTGATTGTGTAACTGTCTGTTGTATTGTCTTATATTGTTTATGGAGTAACTGACCCCGTTTAAATGTTTTGAAAACTGTAGTGTGATCCATTCGGAGATGGTGAGCAGTTGTTTAGCAGGTATATCTTAGATTCATGCGGGACTAGCTGGGGATGGAGTCACCACGAGTCAGAGTCGTAGTCTTCCGGTGTTTTGTCATGACACGTTTGTTTAGTTGGATTTTGGTTTTGGAACAGTTGTACTTTTACTTTTCAGTTTTTGATTTGATGTAATCGCATTAAACTTATTTACTTAAAGTACGTTTCTTGATGGTCACTTTTGATTACTATGCCTCGGGTACCCGAGATGGTAGCATTCTCATGCGCTAGGTGGTCTTGGTGAGGCACCTTGGTGTATGGTGGTGTTACAAAGTGGTATCAGTGCGACGATTTTGAAACCGGTAACTAATGAACCCAATTAATGTAGAGAGTCAAATTAAAATGAACCCGGGTAGGAGTTGTTAGGAGCGAATGCAAAGGCTTGGGAGACGTCTTCAAGTCGCGAACTCGCCCTACAACTTTGAACCGGTCACTATGGGGTGTCATGGGATCGCTACTTGTTTACTGGTATTTCATATGCAAATGTTAGATGAATTGGTGGAAAAAGATGAAGTAATTGTTGCATAAGAATATGATTTATGATTTAAGCATGTTTATATGATGGAAGTGAATTTAAAATGTGGCTATGACGGTAACATGTGATTAGGGGATGTGATATGATTTATACATGATTTATTTTACGAAAAGTTATATAGTAAAGGCATGCGGGTAGTATAGTACGTGTGCATGACTCGATCGAGTAGGGTGGAATCGATCGAGTATGCTGGGCTTGATCGTTGGGCAGTAGCTACTGGAGTCTTGCGACTCGATCGAGTAAGGGGAGTACTCGATCGAGTGTTCGGTACTCGACCAGATCTGACATATGTACCGAGTACATATGTGGCTCGATCGAGTACGTTTTATGTCAGATCTGGGCAGCTTCTTGAGTCGGAGTACTTGATCGATTTTGTAGCTTACTCGATCGAGTATCTGTGGTTACTCAATTGAGTAAGTCCTATTGCGGGTCATATTTTCTTTGAGCTGTAGGCTATGTGCTTACGTTTATCTCCCTTTTATAGCTCAAAGATATGCCGCCAAAGAGATCAAACTTGTACGTTTGGGCTCAGGACATGAGTGTTAAGGAGATCGCCAAGATGCTTGAGCATCAAGACGCACTAACTGAAACCCTCAAGATGATTGGGAAAGATAAGGAGGTTGGGGTAGACTTTGCCATGATGAGCATTACGATATCTCACTTCAACCCTACTACCTAGGTGGGTACAGGTGCGTCGATTTTTCTCGACAACTGGCACCATGAGATGGAGAATATCCTAGGGGTGGTACATTGTCCGGAAGAGTTTAAGTTGGAACAAGCTACGTTCTACCTAAGAGATTCAGCTAGAGAATGGTGGGATAAGGTGAAGGATAGTGCTTTAGACATCTATTGGAAGCAGGGTAAGACTGCTCTCCCGTGGTTTGTGATACCCGTCGTGAGGTGTCAAAAATAAATTTATAATTTCCAACTACAACTATAGCTAGCGGCAGTCGGGTCGAACCACGAGAGAGCGGGGCGTAAATTCTAGTTGTTTAAATTCGATCTAAGGTAACAATAAGGTGGGGGGGGGGGGGTTGATTGGATTGGTCTATAGCTAATGAGCGATAAAATAAAGTAAACTAAGCAAATAGATGAAATCAAATATAAAAGGAGGTACTAGGATGGTCGGTTCGTTATAGCTTCGGCGGCAGCATACTAAACAGATATAAATCGAACACAAGTGAGGCGGGAAACAAGAGGTCCTCTCGGTCCACTCTTAACAAATAGCATCTTTCGATCTCGCTATAGGTCCCTAATATCACTAATACTGACTCTCGTCCTGAAAAGTGACTAACGGTCAAAACTCTACTTATCTTTCGATCTCAGCACAGTTTAGTCATCTTAATTGGTGATCTAACAACTTTCCCTGTCTTTCGATCTAATGGGTCAGTCATAAATTAAGCATCTAACTGGTCGCATGCATTCGATTCGTTAAATACATTATTAAAATCAATAAAAACAAAAGGTAACCTCACGTGGTCAGTCGACCAACCGGGTAAGGCAGTCGATCGACTGACACGCGATTCAGTCCAATTTAATACTAAGCCGCCTACGCCATAATTCTCCTACATCCTAGCACAAACTTTTTAGCTACTCATGCTGAAGGTGATAACAACAATAATACTAGGGCATAAAAGTACTGAATTCATAATTAAAGCGGTAGGACAAACAATTAACATGCAACAATAAAATGGTTTCGGGAATCTAACTAGCAATTCTATACTAATAACGAAATAGAAGTGAATTGAAATAGGGCAGAAGAATACCGAGAATAGCCGAAGAACGATTAAGAACAAGAGCGAAAATTCCAATGCTAAACAATATTCCAAACCCTAATAAAACTCAATGTTACTGTGTAAAACTTAATGTAAAAACTTGATAAAAATCGGATCCCTAAACTGGTGTTCTAAGTTACGTTATATAGCAAACATACGTAACTTTTATTTCCAAAACCTAAACTCATGGGCTTGCGCTTCCTCAGTCTTTTAATTCTCGTCTGGTATAGCAGTTTGGTCGATCGACTGCTACGACTGGTTGATCGACCGGTCTTCAGTATACAGTAGCTTCCGGAACCTGCAGGGTTGGTCGATCGACTGATGGCAGTGGTGGATCGACTGCTTGAGCTGCTACTTGACTTCTATAATCTTGTGGATTTGTCTTTTGGGCCTTGAATTGCGCACCAAGCTCGTTCCTTAAGCGAATACTTCACGTCAAATGCAATGCAAGATACCCGGGGACGGATTTAGCTCGATTTCCGCTGTATTCTTCACATTTCTGCAATAATGTACAAAAATACGGAAGTAGACGGAAATAGGGAGAAATGGCAGCTTAAACTACACAAATGAGCTCTGAAATGCGTGTAAAATGGGATGTAAAACATCATATAAAAGACACGCATCAAACATCCCCAAACCAAACCCTTGCTTGTCCCCAAGCAACAACTAGACTTGATCTAATGACCCAATGGAACGAGTTCAATCTCAGAGCGAAATGCAACATGTAAAGCCTAAACCAATTTAATGCATAACCAACAATCGATTAGCAAATGAATCATGCGAACGAGTTATGGAGCCGTTAAAACTACTGAACCGTCAACTGTAGAGACTCATCAAATTGAACTCTCACGGGTCGCTCATACCACTCAATAAACACAGGTGAATATATAAGAGGATAGAAAGAATTTGTTTTGTAAAGACTCTCACCTAACTACGACCTATAAGAACATGCCTGCAGTCTAATATGAAAGCAATCCCTACAACCGTACATACGCATTCCAACCAACAAGAGACCATAACACATGCCGAGGTATATATGTGGATACGTGAGGTATGGGTAAGAAGAGGCAAAACATTTATGGAAAAGTGGAGGTACAGGCGATCAAGCTAGTACCGAAACGGAACCATATGGCAACATCCAACTTCTTGCTCAAAAACAAATGGAACGGTGCTATAGCAAGCACAAATCTCTCAATCTCCAGGTATAAAGGTAATCAACTAACTCCCCATAAAATATGAATAATACATGGGAGCAAAAATCGCCGAAAGATATTGAATTATACGAATTTGATTTCTTTTCTCTCTCGAACCTCAGTCGATCGACCTATAATGCCAGTCGATCGACTGCTTAAACAGTACAGAACCTCTTTTTCAGTCTTTTTTCGAATCAATTTTCATCTTTTTTTTTATTTTCTTTTCAACTTTGTTTCTTTCCTTCCTTTATTTCATCTTCCCAATAACATCTCAACAGAGCATATGCCACCAAAAATGAGTAACAACCCCAAGAACACAGACTACTAGCTTGACAAAGGACAGGCTAAATGTAGGATGTAGTAAATGGGACAAAAAGGGATATTTTTGGCAGTGTGGAGTTCATGGGCAAAAATGAGAAAAGGAAACCTCTACCACATGTGTCAACTAACCACAGACCGAATGCGTACAGGTATTAAGCAGATTAAGTTCATATTTATGCACATTGATATGACACGTCTTATAAGGAGTACTACTCACATTCCTAAATAAAATGGTCATAGATGCCACCAGTTATAGGCTCTAAACCTCAGAAATATGATGTAGTTTGCCAATTTTCTAAGTCAAGTCTCAAGTCCAGCAAATAATTAACGAAAACTCGTAGATATGCACTTATACGATTCTACTAATAACATGTTAATCAAGCAAGGCTTAGGCAAAATAGGTGCAAAATGCAATATCATCCTTGAAATACTACAGTTCCGACTCGACCTATATGCTAAAGTAAACGTGCATTTTTTTTTGGAATTTTTTTAAATTTTTCAATTTTTTTGAATTTCGTATAAAATGAAATGAACAATGCAAAACAGAATGTAAACGTGAATGCAAGCAAATGATATGCGACGCAAAACCCTTCCCCAAACCAAATCGCACAATGTCCCCATTGTGCAAAATCATGTAATGAAGAAGAGACAAATGGGAATTTGCGAGAAAATGAAATAAATATGATATGAAGTGAAAATTGGGAACTTACAAGACTTTAGGCGCAGCAAAAAGGAAACCTCCCAAACCAAATATGAGCTAGGAGGTTTCATGAGTGACAACAGATGCTACTAAAAGGTACCTAAAAGACAAATAAAACCCACGCATAAAATCGAGAAGATAATTTTGAAGCGGTAAAATTGTGCACAAATGAGAAATTTAGAAGAAATAAATAATTTGACGGAAAGATAAGTGGAGTAGAAAACTCCCTTAAGTCCGCATATCGACCAAACACAGCAGGGGAGAGGTCGTGAATAAGTACAGCAGCATCCTCAGTCGATCGACTAAGGACGGCAGTCGATTGACCAAGGTGTCAGGAACAGTAGCTCCTGGAAAGTGCAACTCAGTCGATCGACCAATGTAGCCAGTCGATCGACTGAGAATACTGCTGTACTTCTTATTTCTACGTATTTGCTCAATTACTTGAGCTAATGAGGTCTAAAAACCTGCAAGTGCACAATAATACGCGCCCAAAATTGCGCAAAACCCAGAATAAAGTCTCAAACGCATAAAATCCTAAGCGAGCAAAATAAAATGCGAAGGTTCGCGCACACAAAAGCAATAAAACGTGTCAAACAAAAGCAAATAAGATGTTTAGAAAACATGTGATCAACTAGTAGTTGATCATGAACGGCCACGGAATGGACCACTTTGTCGGCTTCTAGCTACTAGAGGTAGCCTCAACGGTGCTTATCTTAGCAGCTACACCCTTCTTAGCTTCCACGTCCGTATGGCTCAACGGATCAACACTTTCATCATCTCCCCAGTCAATGACCTCTTCTTGCTTATCAAAGTAAAATTCGGACTTCCGTGCCTTGACCGGTTCGTCATCAACTTCCTCATCAATGCCATAGCTAAGGCAACCAAGATCTCCTCTTTGAATGATCGGCCTCTTTACAGCTAGAGTGACCTGCAGCTCTGCCTTCCCCAAACAAGCTCCTGCATTATCAGAAATAGACAAATCTTCCTCCAATTTGCTCCCAGTCTGGGGTGGAGGGGTTACAACAGGAATAGAGATAGGTAAATCCAGAAGCACAAAGTACGATTTCTTGTCAGAAACCGTGTTACAAGTCACATGCCACATGGGGTCCTTTTTCTTAGCCGGTTGGGCAAAAACAATAGAATGCTTGCCTACTTTGAAAGTCAAGGTTCCTAGACCGACATCTATGACTGCACCAGCAGTGTGCAAAAATGGCCTACCCAAAATAATGGGAATATGGGCATCGTCAGGCATGTCAAGTATCACGAAGTCGACGGGGAAGAAGAACTTCCCTATTTGGACAGGGATGTCCTCTAAGACTCCTATTGGCTGGACCGCAGATCGGTCGACCATCATCTTGTCATATCATACGCAAACCTAGTCAATTTGAGCTTCCTAGCTAGACTCAAAGGCATGGCGCTTATACTAGCTCCTAAGTCACATAATGCCTTCTCAATAGAGAAGGTACCTATATTGCAAGGAACGGAAAAGCTACCCGGGTCCTCTAGCCTATGAGGTGCAGTGTGAGACAAGTAAGAGCATGACTCTTTAGTAAGTGCGACAGTATGAACATGTTCAAGTGACTTTTTCTTAGACAAGAGTTGTTTCATGAATTTAGTGTAGGCTGGCACTTGATTAACTAACTCAAGGAAGGGTACTTGTACATTCAAGCTACGAATAACTTTTTCAAACTTACTGAAAGATACGTGTTCCTTAGTCGGCACTAGTCTCTCCGGATATGGGGCTGTAAGAAGTACCTTAGCCCTCTCCTCTAAGTTGCGCATGCCGGCATCCGTGGACTTAGGCTGGAAGTCCACTGCTTTCTCCTAGTTGAAGCTCGAACCCTCCTCAGACCGTCTCAAATGTGAGCCATTAACCGTCATCGGATCAAACTTCGGAATCGGGACGGGCCCATCAGCACTCGGGCTGGCCCTAACACTTTCGGAGTTGTCGTGCCCCGAAACAAATGGTCCCTCAAGTTATCGGGCATCGGAGGACGAAAAATCTCGCTATCAGCAGTGATCTTGGTCGATCGACCGAGCTGTACAGTTCCAGAAGCTGCTGTAACCCGCGTATGACTCGGATCCGCCTCATTCTTTTCAACAGCATCCTCGACCATGGCAGGCCCCTCCAGGGTAGACCCACTTCTTAACGTGATGGCATTTAGGGTCTCCTTTTGGTCGGTTTGAGTCGGTAAGTGTCCTGGAGCTCGAGTGGTACTCTTACTAGCCAATTGAGCAATTTGGCTCTCTAGTAGCTTCATCCCGGCCTCACTTTCTTGGGACTCCTTCAGCAACAAGTTCTTGAACTCAGCAAAATCGGAACCATGGGATTGTTGTTGCTGCTGCGGCACATAAGGAGGTTTTTGATATTGTTGTTGCTTTTGATGAGGGGGCACATAGGGTTGCTGCTGCGGAGGTGGAGTTGGATTTAGGACATTTTGGCTACTCCACCTCAGGTTGGGATAAACATTAGGCTCATAGTAGGTGTTTGTCTGCCTATAATGTTGAAAGCCAGCACAAGACTCAAAGGGACTAGGAAAATTCTTCGAAACGTGTCCCTAAGCTCCGCACCTTTCACAGACGAAAGGACCGTCTGACACAGCATTTACTTGCTACATACCCCCCTTTGAAGCTCCTCTTAGTTCATACTTGTCAAATCTCGCAATGAGAGCTTCAAGTGCAGCTACAGAAGGAGATTCAGCGCTCCTCCTTTGATTCCCTCTGGAATTCCCACACTCAGCCTTGTGGGTGGCTAGATCATCAATGATCTTCCACCCCTTGGTTTCTCCCAAATTCTCAGCAAATCGGCCACTGGCTGCAGCATCCAAAATAGCCCTCGATCGTCATACAGACCCATTATAGAACTGATTGCACAAGCTCCATTTTTCGAACCCATGGTGCCGTATGGTTCGCACCAACTTCTTAAAACGGACCCATGCTTCGTGGAAGTTCTCGTCCGGCCCTTGTTTAAAGCTCGTGATTTGAGCTCTAATTGCATTGGTCTTTGAGGCAGAAAAATATTTCTTGTAGAATGCCAAAGCCAATGAATTCCAATCGGTGATCCCATGAACGGCTCGGTCCGGATCTCTATACCACTCCCTTGCAAAGATCACGAAGGGAGAAGATAAACATAGTCTCCTTGATCTGGTCGTGGGTCACGCCGGCTGGTGGGGGTATGGAACAACGATAATCAATAAATGTCTCCATATGCTTAGCCGCATCTTCATTTGCGACTCCCAGTAACTGGTTTCTCTCAACCATATTAATGTATGAAGGCTTTGGTTCGAACTTCCTGTCATCTCCAGTAATTCGAACCCCTTATATAAATTTGCAGTGTCGGCTCGAATGACTAGCTATACTCGCTTCCTCGCCCATGACTGGAATTTACGGAGAAGTGACTATCTCGGCTGAAGAAGTGGAAACGGGTGAAGAATGTGGGTCTTCCTCGAACAACTCGTTCTCGTAATAGCTTGACAGAGTACTCGGCTCTTCCTCTCGTCGGTAATACCCTTTGTGATCGTCTCAACTCGCGCAAGGATTTCTCGATCTCGGGATTGAATGGTACTAGTTCACCACCCTGTGACCTGCGCATAAGAAGAAACTACAAAAAGAATATAAGAAAAGTTTAAGGAACATAAGTCCCTTAAACTAAGAAAGACTAAAAATAAAACAACTAAAATTAGAACTATTGCCTCCCCGGCAACGGCGCCAAAATTTGATACCCGTCGTGAGGTGTCAAAAATAAATTTATAATTTCCAACTACAACTATAGCTAGCGGCGGTCGGGTAGAACCACGAGAGAGGGGCGTAAATTCTAGTTGTTTAAATTGATCTAAGGTAACAATAAGGTGGGGGGTTTGATTGGATTGGTCTATAGCTAATGAGCGATAAAATAAAGTAAACTAAGCAAATAGATGAAATCAAATATAAAAGGAGGTACTAGAATGGTCGGTTCGTTATAGCTTCGGCGGCGGCATACTAAACAGGTCTAAATCGAACACAAGTGAGGCGGGAAACAAGAGGTCCTCTCGGTCCACTCTTAACAAATAGCATCTTTCGATCTCGCTATAGGTCCCTATATCACTAATACGACTCTCGTCCGAAAAGTGACTAACGGTCTAAACTCTACTTATCTTTCGATCTCAAAGACAGTTTAGTCATCTTAATTGGTGATCTAACAACTTTCCCTATCTTTCGATCTAATGGGTCAGTCATAAATTAAGCATCTAACTGGTCGTATGCATTCGATTCGTTAAATACATCATTAAAATCAATTAAAACGAAAGGTAACCTCACGTGGTCGATCGATCGACCGGGTAAGGCAATGATCGATCGACCGACACGCGATTCGATCAATTTAATACTACGCCGCCTACGCCATAATTCCCCTACATCCTAGCACAAACTATTTAGCTACTCATGCTGAAGGTGATAACAACAATAATACTAGGGCATAAAAGTACTGAATTCATAATTAAAGCGGTAGGACAAACAATTAACATGCAACAATAAAATGGTTTCGGAATCTAACTAGCAATTCTATACTAATAACGAAATAGAAGTGAATTAAAATAGAAAGCGTAAAGAATACCGAGAATAGCCGAAGAACGATTAAGAACAAGAGCGAAAATTCCAATGCTAAACAATATTCCAAACCCTAATAAAACTCAATGTTACTGTGTAAAACTTAATGTAAAAACTTGATAAAAATCGGATCCCTAAAACTGGTGTTCTAAGTTACGTTATATAGCAAACATACGTAACTTTTATTTCCAAAACCTAAACTCAATGGGCTTGCGCTTCCTCGGTCTTTTAATTCTCGTGCTGGAATAGCGATTTTGGTCGATCGATCGCTAGACTGGTCGATCGACCGATCTTGATATCTGATAGCTTCCGAACCCGCAGTTGGTCGATCGACCGATGGCAAAGTGGTCGATCGATCGCTGAGCTATTACTTGACTTCTATAATCTTGTGGATTTGTCTTTTGGGCCTTGAATTGCGCACCAAGCTCGTTCCTTAAGCGAATACTTCACGTCAAATGCAATGTAAGATACTCGGGGACGGATTTAGCTCGATTTCCGCTGGATTCTTCACATTTCTGCAATATTGTACAAAAATATGGAAGTAGACGGAAATAGGGAGAAATGGCAGCTTAAACTACACAAATCAGCTCTGAAATGAGTGTAAAATGGGATGTAAAACATCATATAAAAGACACGCATCAGTTTGAGTTCAAAAGAGCTATGAGGCAGAAGATCATTCCGGAGCATATTCGTACCAAGCTACGTGGTGAGTTTGATTCCTTTAAGATGATCGGGGATATGACGGTGACAGAGTACTATCATAAGTTCAACAAAAAGGCAAGATATGCCGAGGATATGGGGCTAAATCAAGAGAAATTAGGACTTCGCTTCGAGATAGGGTTGACTTATCAGATTATGGAGAAGCTACCGGCGGGGACTCTTACCGATGTGAAGGAGGCTTATGAGAGGGCTGGACGGGCTGAGAGGTTGGTCGAGATGGCCAAGGAAAACAAAGAGAAGGGCTCGGAAAAGAGGAAGGCTGAGAGTGATGGTGGTGCCAAATCTAGTTACAAGCAGGGTAACCACAATCAAGCAAGGGATTATTCTTCTGGGTCGGGCTTTAGTGAAGGATCTTTATATGGGGGTGGGCGTGGTCGTGGTATTACCAGCAGCTGGGGTATCTCATGTTTCAACTTTGGCGGTATGGGTCACAACAGGCATGAGTGGACTAGTGTAGTGGGGAGAGGCTTACAGAGACAGTCTCAGGGGAGCTTTTCACAGGGACCCACGCAGAGCTATGCTAGCAACCGACCAGTTGGGTCGTGGAACAACCACGGAGGGCAGAGTAACAACAACGGTGGGTTCAACCTCAATGGCGGTAATTCTTATCAGAAACCGGTGGCTAATACCAATCAGGCGTCAGCTGCCAAGCCTTCTATATCAGCTAGTACAGTGCAAGGGGGTGGACACAAGAGCAGTGGCAAACTGTTTATTATGGACAAGCAAGCTGCTGAGGATGATACACACGTGATCACCGGTACTTTTCTTGGTAACAACGTCTCTAACTTTGTTTTGTTTGATTCGGGGGCGTCATACCCGTTTGTATCGTCAAGTCATGCTGGGTATATGGGTTTGAGAGAGTTTGAGTGTGTAAAAGATGGAAGTTTTTTATACCGTCTGGTGAGTCAGTGTCTTGTGGGAAACTATATAGAGGGGTGTCCATAGTTATTAGGCAAGTTAATCTTCCAGTTGACTTGTTAGAGTTTCCTATGGATGGTTTAGAGATGATAGTCAGGATGGACTGGTTAAGTCAGTATAAGGCTAGAATAGACTGTCACCAAAAGAAAGTTAGTTTAAGAGGTCCTAATGGGGCTAGTGTGTCTTATCGTGGGTTTGTTATCAAACCCAAAGTCAAAGTGATTGCAACGGTGACATTGAAGTTTTACTCGAGGAAGGGGTGTCCTTTGATCCTATGCCATGTGAAAGATACTAGTATGGTGGAACCAACAACATCTGAGATATTAGTGGTAATGGAGTTTCCATATGTTTTTCAAGATAAGATACCGGGTTTACTACCGACGAGGAAGATCGATTTCAGTGTGGAGTTGAAACCAGGGACGGGACCGATCTCTAAGGCCTCGTACCGTATGGGTCATGAGGAGTTAGAGGAGGTGAAGAAACAGTTGAATGATTCGGTGGACAAGGGATATATTTGACCTAGTGTATCGTCGTGGGGTGCACCAGTCTTGTTTGTGAAGAAGAAAGATGGGAGTTTGAGCTTATGTGTAGATTACAGAGAGCTGAACCATGTTACAATGAAGAACAGGTATCCTTTACCAAGGATAGTTGATCCTTTTGACCAGTTGAGTGGAGCAGGTGTCTCTTCGAAGATTGACCTAAGGTTGGGGTACCATCAAGTGAGGATTCGGGATGAATAAATACCAAAGACAGCTTTTCGATCGAGCTATGGTCACTATGAGTATGTGGTGATGCGGTTTGGGTTGACTAATGCGCCAGCAATGTTTATGGATCTGATGAACCGGGTTTTCAACCAGTACTTGGATCAGTTTGTGGTGGTGTTTATAGATGATATCTTAGTCTATTCCATGACAAAGGAGGAGCATGAGGAGCACTTACGATTGGTGTTGCAAACTCTCTGTGGCAACCAAATGTATGCTAAGTTGTCTAAGTGTGAGTTCTGGTTAGAGAAAGTACCTTTTCTGGGCCATGTGATCTCTAAAGAGGGTGTAGCTATGGATCCTTACAAGATTGAGGCGGTGTCTAATTGGGAGGCACCAAAGAATGTGGCCGAGATCCGGAGTTTCTTGGGATCCGGAGTTTCTTGGGTTTGGCAGAGTACTATCGACGGTTTGTGAAAGACTTTTTTAAAGATTGCCAGGCCTATGACAATGTTGATGAGGAAAGAGAACATGTTTCATTGGGATGAAAGTTGTGATACGGCGTTCCAAATATTAAAGGAGCGTTTGACCATAGCTCCAGTCTTAGCTTTTCTTGAAGGGAGTGAGAACTTCAAGGTGTATACAAATGCTTCGAATAACGGGTTGGGTTGTGTGTTGATGTAGAACGAGGAAGTCATTGCCTATGCTTCTAGGCAATTGAAGTCTTATAAGGAGAACTATCCGACGCATTATCTAGAGTTGGGTGCAGTTGTGTTTACTCTCAAGATATAGAGACACTATCTATATGGGGTGACCATTAAGGTGTTTTCTGATCACTAGAGTTTAAAGTACATGTTTACTCAGAAGGAGTTGAACATAAGACAGACGAGATGGATGGAGCTCATAGGAGACTATGACATGGATATTATATACCATGAAGGGAAGGCTAAGGTGGTGGCCGACGCATGGAGCAGGAAGAGTGTGCATTCTCTATGCACAAGTATGACACTGATGAGGTTGAAAGATGAAGTGTGACACCCTCATTTATTGTGGAAAAGTAAACACGTAATCCTAGATAAAAACTGCATGGATATGTTTGTAATAGGTTCATTTGGGTAAAAACCTGTAATTTTTAAAACCGAAAACGAAAGCTGAACCTGTTATAAAAATATCCACATGGGAAGGTGTCAAACATGCAAGGTCTAAAATGAATCTCATAAATAAAACATCGCTAAAGTCGCGAAACAAAGTTATACAACCCAAATATGAAAAAGGGAGACATATGTCCCTAAAAAGTATATGACATAAAAAGTGTTTAAGGGTCACAATAAAATAAATCCAATCTAGGTCCCAAGGTTACTTTCCTCGCTAGCTCGTCCATGAACCCCATATAAGCATCACCATACCTGTCAATCGCATTTTATACAAATACAAAAGCCATAGTCAGTGAGGAGTAACTCCGAGTTCTCCCAGCCACGAAATGTCATAATTAATATAACATGTAAACATAAGTATATGAATATGAATAACACATAGCCTTAGCATACAAATGCAAGACAATCATGCTTATCATGTGAACAAGAATATAAACAACACATAGTCCTAGCATGTGAATACTAGACTGACTCATACTACACTATCATGTGAATCACATAACATCCAGGAATCCAAACTCAATCAACCATAGCCGGCTTGCATCTCACCTTCTATGATTCATAGAATCATCAAACAAGAAAGGACAATATATCTAGAGACAGGCATAAGTTCCTAGTACAGTCAATAGTCAATCTGTAACTCGAGTCTATACCACGAGGTAAGGTAAACACCCTAGTCCTAAACCTGCGCAGACCTAGCGACATGCGGAAAATACCGCATCCAAGACCCATGATCACACACATGAGTACCCCTAAGGAGTCCACCAAAGGGTTGGCTAGTACTTAAGCTGACCACATACTTCTAAGAGTACGTCAGGAGGTCATACCCTAACTTGGATATAAGCCCACGAAGCGAAGACACAAAGGCTATTAAGCTGTGAACATACACTCGTCAAAGACTATAAGGGCCTATCTATGACGAAGGCCGAAATACTCACCTAGGACCTAGTCCTAGCTTGAATACTTTAGCCCACACCACAGAAGACAAGTAGGACACCCAATTAACCATAAGAGGGGCAAAGAGTCCAAACTTGCACACACACAAATGATCATACACACCCTAGCATATGAAAGACTACGCAAGATCATATTCAGCTGACAATCCAACAATATCTCCAATATCAATAATAATCCAAATTCCAGCTAACCAACAGTACCATAATCCATGAGAACAAGCTAAAATGGCAAAGAGGAAACAAGACTCAAGCATAAGGCATCCAAAGCATCCAACAACCAACATGTGAAATGATAATTACAAACATCAAGGCATAACATAAAACATCCAATAACAACCAATCTCACCTCAAAGACAAACCCTCGACCCGAGTCCCGCGACGGGTCATCGGTCAAATCGAGGATGACCGGATTAAACCTGCTTTGACCAAACTCGTTCGGTCAATCTGGCCCAGCTAAGAGTCTTGGCCTACTTTGGCCCAAATCACAAAATTCATCACAATATCATTCTCATGCTATTTCCAATTTCTATCATGTGAACACTATCAACATAAAGAAAAACATTCCAACTTACAAAATAACTAATTCCACAAAATTCTCGCATAATAAAATCGCATAAATAACCGTCTCACACAAGGGTAAACTTTTCTATAAATTTTAATCGATAAAACGACGCCATTTACTCATACGGACTCCGAATTGAGTGATTCAAGTGGCTAAACCACTTAATTTTTCGATGCCATTCAATCTGTCATATTTTTGGAAACATTGGAAACCGTCTCGGTCCGGTACTGACGCGTTTCAGCCAACACGCGGACTTGTCACAACACATAATTCCTCATCCAAATTTGTTCCAAACAATAATATACAAATGGGTAACATAAATTAAACATAAGCATACTCATCTTACTCCATTCATTCATTTATCAACAAGATCGTCTTAAACAAAAACAAACAACAACAACAACAACAACAACAACAACAACAACAACAACAACAACAAACAACAACAAACAACAAATACAACTACCAATGTGACATTAATTCGTCGAGTAACTCGGAATAGTTACCTTAAGCTAGCAAAGAGACAAGTAATAACTTGAGAAAGCTTCTAAAACCTAAAATTATGCATCATCTTCTACAATATATGAGTCTCCTAACTCATCTTTATAATCTTCACCTATAAGAACAACAAAAACACAATTATTAAGCTTAAATTCGAAAACCCTAAAAGATGAGCCTTAAAAAAAAATTGGGGGAAATGAAAATAAAGCTTACTAGTAGGTGAGGATTGAAGAGAGGATTCCGAATATATAATTTTTATGCGATTTGGTGGAGAAATGAAGAAGTTATGGTGGATTTAGGGATTGTAAGGAGGATTTTTGAGATGAATTTGGTGTTTGGAAGAAGGAAGTGATAGAATGAAAATTGAGGAAATGAAAGATGAAGAGGAGACCCATGGAGGATGGAGGGTGCATGGTTTGGGGTAGGGTATTTGGGTGAGTTTCAATTGTTTACGTTTTGGTTCGTTTCGACGGAAATTAGAAATATTCGTCGAACGCGATTTCCGTGAAAATTAAAGTTCTTAAACATGATTTTACTAAAATATTAAGTACTCATATGCCCAATATCCAAACTCGTTTACCCAACGACCGTAAGAAATGGGAAAATCCCAATTTTACGAATTTTATCCGAAATCTATTTTATCAAGGGAAAAGGTTTAAATATAGTTTAAATCACTTTTAAACATTTCTAAACTATCAAAAATATTTACATTTCTTCAAAATAAAATAAGATTATATTTTATCATATAAATGTTATTTCAAATAAATTAATATAAAATTAAAATAGATTAAAATATTACTTTTAAAATATAATAAAGGTCTTCAAATTTACGGGATGTTACATGAAGCGACCGAGATGGGGATACATGTGATCCAGAAGGGAGATGCTAGGGGAGATATCACAGTGCAACTGAATCTTTATGACGATATTCACAGGAAACAAGCTCTTGATTCCAAGATTCTGGAGTGGAGAGCTGGAGTAGAGAAGGACACAGTGTCTCGGTTCTTTATTCATTTTGATAGGAGTGTTCGATTTGTTTGGAGATTATGGTGTGTGCCTAAGGATAAGGAGTTCAAAGAGATAATCATGATAGAGGCTCATTGCACACCGTATTCAGTGCATCCAGGTGGTGACCACCTTTATAGGGATTTTAAGAACACGTGTTGGTGGCCTGGGATGAAGAGGGGAACAGTTGAGTTTGTGGCTTGATGTTTGACTTACCAGAGAATAAAAAGGGAACAGCGAAGACCGCAAGATAAGATTCAGTCTCTTGAGGTACGTGAGTGAAAATGGGAATCTATCTCCATGGATTTCATTGTGGGGTTACCGAGGATTTAGCAAGGTAATAACATGATATGGGTGATTGTTGATCGTTTGACAAGTCAGCTCATTTTATTCCCATGAAAGATACGTGGAGTAAGGTGCAGTTGGAAAATGGCTACAGAAAGAATGTAGTGAGGTTACATGGAGTGAAAAAGGACATTGTGTCAGATCGAGATGCATGGTTCATTTCTTGGTTTTGGCAAGAGTTGCAGGAATTGATGGGGAATACCTTGATAATGAGTACTACATTTCATCCTGCCATAGATGGGCAGACAGAGAGAATAATCAGGACCTTGGAAGACATGTTAAGGGCTTGTGTAATGGAGTTTGGGTGTAGCTGGGAAGAGATGTTGGATCTGATAGAGTTTTCTTACAACAACAGCTACCACACGAGTATTGGGATGGCTCCGTTTGAGGCTTTGTATGGGAGGAGATACAGGAGTCCGATTTGCTGGGATGATACCGCTGAGGAAGTGGTTTTAGGTCCACAGATGGTAAAAGATATGGTTGAACATGTGAAGTTGATTCGACAAAAGATGAAAGCGGCACAAGATCGACAAAAGCGTTATGCAAACTTACATCATCGGGGCATTGAGTTCCAAGTTGGGGACAAGGTTCTTTTGAAATTGTCACATATGTGTGGGGTGATGCGATTTGGTAAAAAGGGAAGCTAAGCCGAAAGTTCATTGGCCCTTATGAGATTTTGGATCGTGTGGGAGAGGTTGCTTATCGGTTAGCTTTACCACCAGCTTTGGATCGTGTACATAATCTGTTTCATGTGTCTCAACTACGGAAGTGCGTGAGTGACCCTTGTCATGTGCTAGAGGTTGAGAACATTGAGTTGGATGAATCCTTGTCTTACCTTGAAGTGCCAAAAGAGATCCTAGATCGCAAGGTTCGTAAGACTAGAACTGGGGAGACAGTGTTGCTAAAGGTTTTTTGGTCCAATCACAACGTTGAAAAAACAACTTGGGAGGCGGAGGAAGCTATGAGGGAATGATAGTTGAGTTAGTAAATTTGTTATCTGTATGGGTTTGAACTTCGGGGACGAAGTTCATTTTTAAGGAGGGAAGATTGTAATACCTCGGATTTATGAACTCTTTGGTACTCTATCGAGTAGGTCTTACTCTGTCGAGTAAGTTAGTTGTGAATTCTGGAGTACGTTCTGCCTGATGGGTACTTGTGGACATGGGCCCACCTGCAATGCCTAGCCGATCTGTGGACGTGCAACAGACTTTTGAAAGCCATGCTCGGTGGCGTAAAAAATGATTTCGACCAGATCGTTTTTGATCGGTCGTTTTCGTCTCGGCAAGGGTCTCAAAACGATGCGAGAGATGTTCGGAGTCGCCACTAAGCATTTGTGCGATGCTTGGAAACCGTTCGAATCAACTTTATATCTAGATCAACCAAGGCAAAAAGCGGTGTTTGACATAGGTACTGAAGATAAGGAGTCGTCCCTCTTTAGCATCCTATTTCTAGAATGACTCTGGTACGCCCTGAATAAGGTCGTCCACTATCCAAAGTTTCTGAGTAAGAGGTGAAGGTGCGTATAAGGAAGCCCTTTAATCGAACACCCAATCCCGCCCGCGGTAGCAGCCTCTACTTATCGATCTTGGTTGGTTAAATGCAAAAGTTGTTAAAACGGGTAAATGCATGAATGCGCATCCACAAGTTTGAACCTAACATGTGAGCTTTCTATGTTGCTTGTTTATCCAAGTATCAAGTAATTGATGTCAAGTTGGATTTAATGTTGATTTGCATGCAAGACGAAAGTTATACATCTATTTAACGAGTTATGTTTATGGTGCATAACATGATCCATTTGTCTTGGAAAGGCGTTTTGCATATACGATGTAAAAGGGGCAGGTTTGTCATTGTAGACACTTCATTTCTACACCTCTCGCCAAACACCCAGTGATGATTGGGCCGCATGTTTAGCATATGTCGCGATTTTATGACGTTCTGTAAATCGGTTAATAAAAGGTAACTCTTACACTTGTGTCTACCCCTTGGTTGTCGTCTAGGTGTCATTACGGTCGTTTTGGCAGTAATTAGAGTACATTTGGAGTCCAGGTGAAAAACCGTCTTCATTTCCTTAAACCGTCAAATCCCGAGTCAAAAAAGCATTGTGCTTGTCTACCTAAGGTTAAGATGTCACAAAATGTTATGAGTATATCTCATTTTGAGTCCCATGTCACTTCTTTGGGCTACACATAAAGTTTGCACTACAAAATGTACATTTCATTTAGCTAAAATAATAACCCGACATTTAGGCCTGTTTTATGAGGTGATAACTACTTTTTTGGGTCTGGCCTATTTCACCGAAAGTACTAGATCTGTCTTTTAGATTTCCAATGCTACCGAAATCAACTTAATCCGAGTCTTGTAGAGAAATTTATGCCTAAAATACGATAGGCTGTCAAACGCGTTTTCTTGCGCAGAAGAATACTACCCGAGAAAGGACGCACCAAATGATGCGCCCCTTTTCGGGAGCGCATCTCTTACTGCGCCTTTTCTCAAGCCTTTCTTTTTGTCCAAGTTTTCGTGTTTCAACCTAAGTCTGTTGTTTCCGGATCTTTCCTTCCATAACCCTTCCCGAAACCCTACCTCGCGTGATTAGTATAAATAGAGGCCTTCGCCTCACATATTTTTCACGCGAGTGTCCGCCCTTCTCTTCTCCCTTTGCATTCTAAGACCACACTTTTGCTTTTCGACGCCTACGTGCTTGATTAATCAACCACGTAAGCTCAGATCATTTTGAGTACCAGTCACATTTGCATGACCAACCAATTTGACCACTACACAATCATTTAAATCAATTTGTTCTAAATCCTTTTTCAAGGGCACTTTCATATTTTCATAGATCGAGTCGAGTTACCACTAAAAAACCGATTTAGTTAAATCTCACGACGCTAACATGTAAGTCTGAGGGTGTAAACTCCCAATTTTCTTTATTTTATTTCTGTATTATAATTAATGTAAGATTTTATATCATAAATATGCTCAAACCGTTTTAATAAAAACAACAGCGATATGACGTCGAGAAGAAACGCATCAACTGATGCGCCTTCTGGAATGGTCGCATCATCTGCTACGCCCTTTCCAGGGGCTACTTTTCCGTTGCTACTCCTTCTTTTTCTTCCTCGTGCCACTGTTTGTTTTCATCTTTCGTTTTTTTCTTCTTTATTTCTTCAAACCTTCGCTGTTTTCGGTTTCTATTTATTTCATAAAATCTTTTTTAATAATTTTCGATTTAAATCCCTTATAATTCAATATTTGCGGATTTTCGTAATCTTATTCAAACCCGGATTTAAGAGACTCGATTCATTTATATCAAGTCCCATATATTCTTCCTTTGTACATATTTCTCTTTATTCTTCAGACTTTGTTCCTTTTTGCTTTCAATCGTATTTAATTCAAGTCTTGTGTATAAATCGATCCCGACATCATAAATAACCATAATTTATAAACCTTCGTTTTAATTCGTTTTTTTTTCATTCACTTTACGACAATCTTAGATGCATATAATCTGAATAAAACACTTCTACTTGAGTCATATGCTAATAATCGACGTAAATCAACCAACGAACAATAACTAACCCGCGGGTCTAACCTTCACAGTCAAAACCGAACCCAAGAACAGTTGCAACAAGTCATGCGCCTCTTCCAGAGGACGCAGTTGTTGCTATGCCTGTTCTGGGATGACTTCTGCCTCTGAACTCGTCTCGTTCTGACATAGCTTTTCTAATTAGGATTTTAGTCAACTATTATTCATATTATCATTATCACCATAATTCGACATATTTTCTATAATTCGACTATTTTCCATATAATTCATATTTTTCATACATTCTATTTCTTTATTTTTATTTTTCTAATTTATTTCATCTCCTATTCCTTTTAATTTCCTTATTTCTTCTATTTTCTTTTATCTATTTTCTTTTATTTTCTTTTCAGATTATTTTGAGCATGTTTATGATGTAAATTCAAGTTTATCAATTGTAACTTATTTATTTATTTGTTACTTCTTTACTTATTATCTTATATGATTTATTTACTTGGCATTCACATATTATTAATCTAACTTCCAACTTCGACCCAATTGAGTGCTAAATTGTTTGTTCACCGACTTATTCTATTTTTCACATGCTAGGATTAATCTATGGATGTTGGACTGCATGCATATAATTGACGACATATCGAGTATAAACAACTTCCCTGATCATTAGTAGAGGCCGCTATCGAGGCGGGCGGGATAAGGTGTTCAAATAAACGAGCTTCCTAATACGTACCCTCACCCCTTACTGAAGATCTTTATAAACATCCGTGTTCATTGGCATCATGAGAGTCATTCTAGACATAGAATGCTAAGGGTAACGAGTTTCTTAGTGTCTGTCACTACTTTTTGTCTTCACATGACGCGAAGTATTCAAACGGTTCCAATTTTCCATAAAAATTGGTGGCGACTCCACAAATGCAGGCTTGTCAAACCTTTCACCGGTTTCAATGCCTTTCAAATCGGTAACGGCCCATGACGTGCCTCGGCCTCGCACTGGAGTTCCGTGGGAGAAGTGTCGCCGCCTTGAAATCAACGCGCGGGTGTGCGCGGCACGGGTGGCTATGTCCACAGTTTGGCGACTTCGCTGTGGATGATACACTTAGACTAAGTCTAGTGTTACCTAGGGTGAAACTTGAACAAGGTTCGGGAATAGTTTATATGAGACAGTTGTCAGTATTCATTACTCGACCTTCTTAGGTCGTTTTAGCCAGCCTTCCTAGGCTTAACCCAACCCATTCAACCAATATTCCCGTCTGGACGGTGCAGGTTCCTATTTGCATCTAAAGATGGATAGCAATTGACGTCAATCATACCACGATGCTTACTTATGCTTGTATCATGAGCTTTCACTACTCGTGCGAATGGACTAGGAATCGACCCAACTCATGTTTGGGATGGACCTCTCCACGTACCATGGTATGATAGCTTGGTACGGCAACCCACCCTTTAAACGATAACGTTTTAAATGCACTCAGCATACTGTTATAATGCCTGTTTGTATGTATGTGTTTTCCTAATCAATCACGTGTTTAAATTCCTCATTTATAAACAAAATAATGTCAAAATTATTGTGTAAATAAGATTCATTTCCAAACCTTTCTAATGTCCCATTTGTAAACCAGATAATGCCGAATTTTCCGATTTTCAAAATTAAATTTTCGAACAAAGAAAAAAAAAACCTCTTCAAAAATCCATTTTGTAAATCAAATAATGTACAATTTTCTGAAGATGTAAAATTCGTTACCTTTCCACTTTCTGTAAAATTATATTTTCAAAATTCAAGTCAATTTTAAATTCTCTATAAATAAATTCCTTCGTAAATTCTCAAAAAAAGTCAAAAAAAAGTCCAAAAAAAAAAAACAAAAAACGTTTTAAGCCAAAATACTTTCAAACCATGTAAATGTAAATATGTAAATTCAATTGGGCTAAGTTAGAGTCAAAATTCAAACCGACTATATCCTAGTCGGAACTATGTCGAGTCATAAACCCGTCTTACTTAACATTTTGGGTCTTTTCAAATTCAAGTCAAGTCCTACGACGTCACGCCCCATAGCCCAATTCAGTAGGATCTAAATATTTTTAACACCTCGTGTCACACGTGCCCGAGTCGTACACAAAAGACTTAATGGGGCTCACCTTTCAAATCCATTTTCTTTCAAAGCCGTGTTTTTAAAACTACCCTAATGACACGTCTCAAGGCTCAACACACGAGTCTCAATTGGCCTCACATTTGAGTCTAAACTACAGCCGTCATCTTAACACCTATAAGCACACCTCAGGTATCTACACTTTTACCCGAGTCTAGAATCAACACGTCTCATCAATCCCGTCAATAAGGTCAACCATATAAGGGTCAGTCCGTCAAAGTCAACACTCGAGTCTAAAATTAAAGTCAAGCACCGTGAATTCAAGCACGAGAAGTCACTCACGACATTTCACGAATTCACAAGTCAAGTCTAGATTTGTCGTCTTATCCTCGCGATTACTTTTCCCTTCCTGTGTTCTTTGCTTATTGCCTTAGTATGCGTGATCCCATATTGAATCGAGTTGTAATACGCGTCATTTCTGTCGAGTAGGAATCTAGCAAGTTCCGTCAGTCAGCAAAATCACAAAGCATTTCAAGCCACAAGCACCGTGTCTCTCCCAGACGTTTATGCCATGCTCCCACGAGTTCAAGCTACAATGGAAAATTTGAGCATTCGCGTCCTCGCCCTTGAAAATGGGATGGTGAAAAAGAACACGCCACCTACAGAAACCTCTAGTCTAGGTCGTCCAAAGCTTACCTCTTGCAATAACTGTCGTCCTAGAAAGCCAAAAACAACCGAAAAGAAACCTGGGAGGCATCAAAGGGTGGTTTCTAATTTAGGCATGTCTTATGCCGATGCTTTGAAGAGACTCTCTGCCCAAGGTAACCTACATCCAATAGGTCCGACTCCGGATCCACCTTTAGAGAAGCAGGTGAACCCATGGAAGGGCAATAAATACTGCTTGTATCACCAAGGTAGAGGCCATGATATTGAATAGTGTTGTCTCTAGAAACACACCATCCAAGATATGATCGAAAAGGGCAACCTTCCAGTGCCACCTTCTGTCGAGAAATTCGAGAGGATCCACCCTCTTAGGTCTAGCTGCACTAAACATGATGAAGAATCATCCCTAGACTATTCTCATCTCCTCGATCCTCGTGACAATGAGGAGATCAACGTGCTTGAGGAAGATGATATCCAAAGTGGAATGCTCATGCTTTCCATTGCCTTTAAAAATAAATTTTCCAAGTTAGAAGGAGCCATTGATAACATAAACTCTGGGCTTTCCAACATGGAGAACCAATTTGCTGAAATGGGTAAGAAACTTGAGGCCCAACCTCTCAAGATGAAAAGTGTCCAGACAAACCCTCAACCTCACAGTCCTAAGAAGAACGCAACAAATGAGCAACCTATCTCTAATTTGTCTCATCCAGGAATCAAAATCAACAAACGCAACCTCATGGAGCCTTCGTCAAAGAAACCTAACAACATTCCCAGGTCATTCACAAGTCTAGGCATACCTTAAGCCCTAGCCTTGAACAAATTATCCTCTCTAGGTCTTCTTCAACCAATAGGGCCTAACCCAGACCCAAAAAAGAAATCTAAATTTTGGGATGGCAATTCGTATTCTCAATACCATAGGGGTAGGGGGCATGATACCAAAGATTGCTATAAACTCAAGCATGTCATACAAGATGGGATTGAGGATTGTACGAATTGTGTCTCGCTCCTAACTAGTTCGGATACAGAAACTAAGCGACCTTATAGGTAGTTCAATATCGCGGATGATCAAGAAAATGAACGACCCACCAATCATTTGGTTAAAAGAAGGAAAACAGACTCACAAATACCCGACCAGTCAGAGGAGGCAATATTGGTTGAAGACGTTATTGACTGTCTGCACCCAGTTTACGCCTCTCATTCGAAATGTTGCACCAAGACCGTCGAAAACTTATCAGCGGTTCGTATCAATGAAATCATCCAAGGAGGTTAACCGTCCATATCTACAACCCACAATTAAACAATCCATATTACCGATGTAAAGGTTATAGAACCTTCATCAGAAAGAGGAACTCTGCCTACAAGGTCATTCTCCAATTTAGGCATGCCTTATACGATCGCCTATAAAAGACTCTTTGCTAATGGACTGGTCTAGCCAATCGGTCCAACCCAAGATCCTAAGTACGAGAGGAGTGGTCGCTTCTGGGACGGTTCTCAATATTGTTTATTCCATAGGGGTAATGGGCATCCCACTGAAACATGTTCCAAGCTCAAGTATACCATCCACTATATGCTCAATCGCGGCAAGATATCTTTCTCGACCCTCGGTCCATTAAGAGAAAAGAATGAGTGTCTTGGTGTTCCCGGTAGGGTGGTCCCACTGTTCCCATCTGCATATAGTCTGCATTCATTTGTGTGTCAAAACCTTCTTATGGCAAGCTGGCTAAGAAGAGCCTTTCCAATAGGAACAAGTAGAGATTTATCTACAGTTCAAAGTAATGAAATCAATGTTCCCGTTGATTTTTCAAATTGGGATATTCCAAAAGAAAATCCCACTGAAATTTACAAAATAGGAAACTTTGATTTCAAAACAGCTTTTTCTATAAGAACACATGAAGAAACAAGAAGCATTCTTAATACCACCGAAACTTTACAATTGTTATCTCAAACTAGTTTAAAAAATTATATTCAAAAAAGTTATAGATTCATACATTTTGGGTTAGTCCAAGTAGCTGTCAAACCTTTGGTTCACAAAGGTATTGATCTACCAATATATATGGCTTTAAGAGATAATCGTCTTAAAGCTTATAAAGATTCTTTACTTACAGTTATTCAAACTAATGTTTGCAATGGTCCTGTTTATTTCAACTGTTTTCCTGATTTTTCAGTTGATTTGCATGACCCATTAATTCAGGATGCTTTAGCTTTATATATTCATATTTTTGATAATAAATTCAAAGATTTTGCTAGAAACTTTGCAATAGTCTTTAGAATTTATTTCAAACTTATGTCATCTACTGTTAGTCCAAAATTCATTCATGAACCATCTTCTAAGGAAGAAACTATTTTCTTAGAAGTCCATTCAAAAGATAATAAAGCCAAATCCTTGGTAACTACAGCACGAGCACTTCCTTGGAATATGATTTCTATTCCAGAAGTACTACAGATTCCAAAGGAGTTACCAACTCCAAATATGATCAAAAAAGATTTGAATGATATAGAAGAAGATGATAACAGAGTTCTCTTACGATTTAATTCGTTTAGAGAAGCATCTTCCTCTTCTACATCCTTTCATGCTACTCCTTCAAGAAAGTCTTTTTCCAATATAGAAAATTCTGGTCTGACTTATAAAGTCCATTTCAAATCTCCAATTCCGGAGCATGAAGCAACTTCATCTCCTCCTCAATCTCCAACCTTGTCGGATTTTCATTCTGTCATGGTTATTACTTCTGAAAAGAAGTTCCATATTAATAAAGATCTTCTTCGTAAAGATTTTATGTCAGAAACTAATAATCAAAATAGAGATTGGTTTCGTCTTTTCAAAGAAGAAATTAAAGATCAAATTCGTGAATATTGGTATGCTGATATGGAAAGATTAGCACTCAATATTCCCTTTTTTACCTGGTTATCTCTTCATTGTTCTAGAAATGGGATTAATAATCCCTATGAACAATCTTATATTCAAGTCCAAACACAATTAACAAAAAATTGGAATATGAAGGATGGAAGAACTGTCACTTCTATTCATCCTCCTCCTTCAGCCTTTACATTTTCGGTTGGAGGCAATAATCTTGAAGCTACTCCTTTTAAAATGGGTAGAATTGATCATCCAAATGAGGCGGTAGTTGTTGAAGATATTGTGAAAATCTATCAACAAAACAACTACACAAATCAAATTCTTCAAACTATAGCTAATCAAGCCAACCATATTTCTAACAAGCTTGAGTCTAAACCTTCAACAGAACTAGTTAAATCCAGTTCTATTGTGGGGTCTAGATTTCCCAGAGAATTAAATTCTCAACCTTTATTCAGACCACAGAGTCTTCCTTACTCAATTACTAATAAAACTAATCAATCTTTAGCCGAATCTTCCAGCAACAATAAGAATGCTGAATTACTTCAAAAAATTTCTCGAAGCCTTGAAGATATATCTTCAAAACAAATCAAAGTCATAAAGAAAAATGATTCTTGTGATTCTGACTCTTCTGATTCATCTTCTAAATCGGATTTTCGGATTGATCAATTACAAAATCAATTTCAAGAAAACAATGATCTTAATAAAATAAGATCTTCCTGGAAAAATACTTCAACCAGAAATTATTATCCTAGAGCTTCTCCTCCTGATCTTCAATATAAAGAAAGGTCTCAATTTCAATCAAAAACCTTTAGTCCAGATGCTCTCCATGAATGGAACATAGATGGCAAATCTGAATATGAAATCCTCAATACTCTCCAAGAAATGGGTATGGCTTCAGCCGCCTATAAAACCCGACTTAACGACGAGAAAGTTGTTTTTAACTTCCTTGTCTCTGGTTTTACTGGTCAACTCAAATATTGGTGGGATAATTCTTTATCTCTCCATGAACAAATGTCCATCTATGAACATACCATAGATCTAGAGGATGCAAATGGAGATATATCTATAGTGTCCGATTGTATTACCCATCTCATACTCACAATCGCTATGCATTTCGTGGGTAATCCCCGTGAATTATTTTCAGCTCAAAAATTTGTTCTTACAAACCTACGATGTCCTACTCTAAGTGATTATCGTTGGTATCAGGACACATTCCTCACTAATGTTTTAAGAAGACCAGACTGTAATGAATCATTCTGGAAAGAAAAATTCATCTCTGGACTTCCTAATTTATTTGCTCAAAGAATCTTCAGAAAACTAAAAGAAAACTGTGGTACTGAAGATATCCCGTACAAAGAATTAACCTATGGGCAATTATTTGCCTTTATCAAAAACCAAGGTTTATCCCTCTGCGAAGAGCTAAAACTTCAAATGAAGTATAATAAAGAAAAGAATATCTCAAGAAGGGAACTAGGATGCTTCTGCGAAGCATTCGGATTTGAAAAGATTCAAGCTCCTTCTTCTAAACATCGTAAACACAACAAGCGATTTAAGAAACATCGATCTTCTCAAAAATTATCTTATCAAAATCCACCTCCATATTACAAAAAACGGCATTCCTCTAAACGAAAAAGGCCTTCAAACCCAAACTCCAAAGAAATTATCTGTTATAAATGTGGCAAACCTGGCCATAAAGCAGATAAATGCTTTACAAAACAAAAAATTAAGGAATTATTTCAAGATGATTCCTTGCTCTGTAGCAAGATCTCCAAGCTACTTCTCAAATCTTCATCATCCTTTTCTGAAAAGGAGGATATTGACCACATCCATAATTCTTCGGATTCTGAAGCTTATGATTCAGCTTCCTCTTCACCTATTCAAAAAATTCAAGTCATAACAGACAAAGATAACAAAGAGTTCCTCTTTGACTTAATTGATTCTATAGATAACCCCGAGATTAAGAGAGATGCTTTACAACGTCTCAAATCTTTGGTCCTAAAAGATCAAAAAATCTCGGCTACTGAACCATTCAGCATTTCTAAGCTTCTCAGTAAATGTCCTGAGAATCCCATTAGAGGAAAATCTTTTATAGATATAACCTCTTCTCCTACTAAGCAAATGCAACAAGAGATTAACTCTCTAAAGGTTCAAGTTAATGAAATTCAAAACTACCTTCAAAATCTTGAGATTAGAGATTTTGAAATACAAGCTAGATTAACTAATCTAGAAAAATCAAAATCCTCAGAAGAACCAAGAGATAAAGAAAAGAGCACTTTTGAGGAAAAAGCTAATTCTGATGACAAGGGTTCATCTGAAGAAAGCAAATTCGTCAAAAGTATTGAAAGTATAAACTTTCAGAAATGGTACTCGATTGTTACCTTCCAAATAGGGGATTACAAAGCTAATCTTCTAGCTTTGATCGACAGTGGTGCAGATCAAAACTGCATCAGGGAAGGTATAATACCTTTCAAATATTACACAAAAACAAAAACTCAATTGTATGGCGCTAATGGAAGCCCATTACATATTGAACATAAAATTTCCAACGCAAAAATCATAAATGATGATTATTGCTTCAAAAATACTTTTATAGTCGTAAAAGATATAAAAGAAGACATAATCTTAGGAACTCCGTTCCTAACTCAAATCTATCCCTTTAGTGTTGATAATAGGGGTCTTTATACAGACATTTTGGGTAAGAAATTATCTTTTAAATTCATCAATCCCATGATGCAAAAAGATATTTCTCTTCTTCAATCCTCCACAATTTATCAACATATTAATACTATTGAACATAAAAGAAGATTAATATCTCAACTCAAAGAAGAAGTTTCTTATGCTAAGATTGAAGAAAAGCTCCAATCACCAGTTATACAAAAACATATTCTTGATTTGGAAAATTTATTCAAAAGTAAAGTCTGTGCTGATATTCCCAATGCTTTCTGGGATAGGAAGAAACATGTTGTCAATCTTCCATATATCAAAGAATTTTCTGAAAAATTAATTCCTACGAAAGCACGTCCTATACAGATGAACGCAGAACTCTTAGAAGTTTGCAAAAAAGAAATTCAAACTCTTCTTGACAAAAAGCTTATAAGGCATTCCAAGTCTCCTTGGAGTTGTGCGGCTTTTTATGTTATGAACAATGCTGAAAAAGAAAGAGGAGTACCTCGTCTTGTCATTAACCATAAACCTTTAAATAAGGTTTTACAATGGATTAGGTATCCCATACCTAATAGACGAGATCTTTTAAAACGTCTTTACAATGCAAAAGTATTTTCAAAATTTGACATGAAGTCGAGGTTTTACGCAAATACAGATTGCGAGAGGAAGACAGATTCAAAACTGCTTTCACAGTCCCCTTTGGACATTACGAATGGAATGCAATGCCTTTTGGACTCAAAAATGCTCCTTCAGAATTTCAAAACATTATGAACGATATATTCAATCCTTTTTTTACATTCTCAATTGTATACATTGATGATGTTTTGATTTTCTCTCAAAGTATTGAACAGCACTTCAAACATCTTCAAACATTTCTTTATACAATTGAGAAAAATGGTCTGGTTGTCTCTGCCCCAAAAATGAAACTTTTCCAAAGCAAAATCAGATTTTTGGGACATGACATTTTTAAAGGAACGATTAAGCCTATAGCCAGAGCTATAGACTTTGCTGATCGTTTTCCTGATCAAATAAAGGATAAAACTCAATTGCAAAGATTTCTGGGATGTCTGAATTATGTTTCAGATTTCTTGCCCAATCTTAGACAATTGTGTAAACCCTTATTCCAACGTCTTAAAAAGAGTCCTCCTGCATGGTCTGAGTCTCATACCAACATAGTCAAAACCCTCAAAGAAAAGGTCAAGTCTTTACCCTGTTTGGTCATCCCTGACCCCAATGCATTCATGATTGTTGAAACAGATGCTTCTGATATTGGTTATGGAGGCATTCTTAAACAAAAGAGTCAAAATAATGAGTGTCTAGTTAGGTTTCACTCTGGAGTCTGGACTGGTCCTCAAACCAATTATTCAACTATTAAGAAAGAAATTTTATCAATTGTTTTATGTATTTCAAAATTTCAAGACGATTTATACAATAAGAAATTTCTTTTACGAATTGATTGTAAGTCAGCAAAAGAAGTTTTAGAAAAAGATGTTCAAAATATTGTTTCAAAACAGATTTTCGCAAGATGGCAAGCAATATTGGACGAAATGTCGAGCAAGAACAAGGGAAAAGGAAGAGCTCAACAGCTCAACAGGGGAGGATATCAGTCCTCTGATGATTATGAAATGAGTATTCAAATCACAAAACCTCCCACTTCAAAACCTTCTACATCAAACTCTCAAAATATTCAAATAAAAACATCCAACCAATTCGTACCTTTAACTTCAAATTTTCCTTCTTTACCTTACAGTCAAGCTGTAAAAAACGAATCAAACCTTTCAAAAGCCCAGAAACAACAAGAAGAGGTAAAAAACAATACCTCATCCTACTACTTCACCAAACCGGCAGTAGAACCTCTCTGCCTCACCAAATTCAAACAAGTTCCATCTGTTCAGGAAATCAGGAAAAATACTTACAAAACTTTTCCTCCAACCTTCACTGGTTTTCGACAATACTTCAAAACTCAACGATTTTATGAATTCATCTTAGTTGATTCCGGTTCAGCTGACATTAAGCATGACCGAGCAACAAACGGTGAAATCATGTATTCAAAATTAATTATCAAAAGGGTTATTCATTCCGATGAATGGATTGAACCACATACTGAAAAAGATTTTTCAAAAAGATTTATCCCTCAAACTTACTCATATACCGACTACAAACGAGCATGGTCAAGAGCTCTGCTTTTCCGAGATTTTGACCACTCTTGGTTTATAACATTCAACAAAACATTCAATCAAAATGTCCCAATCTGGTTTTACAACTGGTGGTATTACTTTGGTCCTACGCAGGACATTTACTCCATTTCATGCCAGAAGGGCTTCGACACCTTTGTCGCCAATACCAAAGGCGAGCTATTTTCAAAACCACTCAGCTTTCATGCTGAATTCAAATTACCATGGATCCTTTGCTGGAGTTATACACTCCGACAAGACCTTCCACTTCCCTATCCTTTATCTCTGGTTAGGGAATTCAAAATAAAATGGTGGAACAAGTTCATGGTGGAACTATGTTCCCCTGAAAATGTTCAATCATTTTTAACCTCAAGCAAAAAATTAGAATGGAGCATCACTAATTTTAATAAAACTGCTTCAACCTCAAAACCAAAAATTCCAAAAACCCAAACCTCAAAAATTGATGATAAACTCATCCAACAGATGATCAATGATTCTAACATCAGACAGCAACTTTTTAGTGCATTGAAAACTCAAACCTCTGATGAAACTATTTCCTCCGACTCCAATACATCAGAATTTTATGAGGAGTCCCAAGACCCTTATGAAATTTGATTTCAAAAAAAAAAAAAAAACAAAAAACAAAAAAAAAAAAAAAAAAAAAAAAAAAACAAACAAATATATATATATATATATATATATATATATATATATACCTACATTTTTTCAGGGGGGTATATGGGTATTGTCAAGTTATATTTGTATGAAAAATGAGTCTGTAATAGGTATGTATGTAAGATATATGTACAAATATGCAATTTCATATATGGGTCTGTACATGTACGTATGCGTATAATAATACGTATAGTACTATTCAAACTTTTACTATTCATATCTACGGGTCAAGTTGTAACTCTAGAAGCCCGTGTCATGACAAAATTCAAAAAAGCAAGGATTTGAGTGCGTGCAAAAGTTGGACAGCTGGTTATCACTTACTACAAGCGGCCAAGACAGCTGTTTTCCATAATTCAAAAGCAACGGACCAAAACAACCTGCAAATCAGAATTCAACAACCCATTCAGAAGCATATTCAACAGCAACAAGGGATTTCACTATAAAAGGAACCCCTCACCATTCAAGAAGCAGCAAGTTTTTAGAGAAGCAGTATCGCCTTAAGCATACTAGCAACAAAAATCTAAAAATTAGTTGTAATCAAATATCCCTGTATCTTTATTCAAATTTCATTGTAAGTTTTATTTTCAAATCTTGTAATTTTCAAAGTTTATTTATCAAAAGTTTTTATCGACTTCGTTCATTGCTTTCATTTTTTTTAACTGTTTTTCTTATCTTCTACTACCCCTGTTGGTACCTGGGTTCCCTCTGATTGCTTTCATTTTTTTTAACTGTTTTTCTTGGACATCCAATCCATGACCGGGCACCGAATGTTTTAAACATTTAGGACTCCATTACGTTGTCATAAAATTTTTCCAATGAGGTATCATTATAACTCGTATCTGTGATCGATCAGCGAACCGTTTGACTTATGGCTCGTTGAACCCACCATCAATCGACTGCACAATATAATAACCAGAGTTATCAGCTTATGTAGGCAATTACGGACCAAAACAAATATAATGTAATTCAGTTCACTTTGTGGCGTTCAATGTTGTCAGTACAATCCACATGAAAAACAAAATATTATAATAAAACGATGAAGTTATAAATAGTATATGAAAAAGATAATGTATCGAATCCATAATCAACTACTACAACTCAAGAACACGTTTAATTCCCATGGAAATAACGTGCCCTTCATGCTTGCCATAATTCAACGGTTTAGTGAGAGGATCCGCGATGTTATCATCCGAAGCTATCTTGTCAATCATTATCTCCTCTTGCTCCACGTAATCACGAATCAGGTGAGCTTTCCGATGTACATGTCTAGACTTGTTGCTAGACTTTGGCTCCTTAGCCTGGAAGATGGCACCTCTATTGTCACAATAGATGGTGATCGGTTCATTCGAACTAGGAACTATCGTAAGTCCTTGTAAGAATTGACGCATCCATATAGCTTCCTTTGCTGCTTCCGAAGCGGCATAGTACTCGGATTCAGTGGTAGAATCTGCTACAACATCCTGTTTGGAACTCTTCCAGCTGACCGCAGCAACATTAAGAGTAAAGACGAACCCGGACTGAGATTTTAAATCATCTTGATCCGTTTGGAAGCTAGCATTTGCGTAACCGATTGCGCATAGCTTAATATCTCCTCCATAAGTCAATACCCTATCCTTAATCCTCCGTAGGTACTTAAGGATGTTTTTAACAGCTATCCAGTGTGTTTCACCTGGATTCTTTTGGTACCGACTCGTCATACTCAATGCATATGCCACGTCTGGACGTGTGCATATCATGGCGTACATGATTGATCTTATGGCTGATGCATACGGAACACGACTCATGCGCTCAATCCCTTCAGGCGTCGTGGGTGACTGAGACTTGCTCAAATGCATCCTAGAAGTCATTGGAAGGTTCCCCTTCTTGGAGTTGGTCATGCTAAACCTTTCAAGAATCCTATCCAAATAAGACTCCTGACTCAGTGATAACATCTGTCGTGATCTATCTCGGTAGATACGGATTCCCAATATGCGTTATGCCTCAACCAGATCTTTCATCTGGAAATGGTTCTTCAACCATCCTTTAACCGAAGATAAGAGAGGAATGTCATTCCTAATCTAGAGTATGTCATCGACATACAATATCAAGAAAACAATCTTGCTCCCACTCGACTTGATATATAAGCATGGTTCCTCGACCGATCGAGTGAAACCATACTCTTTTATCACCTGGTCGAAACGATGATTCTAACTCCGAGAAGCTTGCTTAAGTCCATAAATGGAACGCTTAATCTTGCACACTTTCTTAGGATTTTCAGGATCTATGAAACCTTCGGGTTGCACCATGTACAACTCCTCCTCCAAATAACCGTTTAAGAAGGCGGTTTTCACAACCATTTGCCAAATTTCATTGTCATGAAAAGCAGCAATCGCTAAGATAATCCGAATGGAACGCATCATAACTACGGGTGCAAAAATTTCATCATAATGCAATCCGTGCACTTGCGTGAAAACTTTTGCCACTAGTCGTGCCTTATAGGTATCTGTTTGCCCGTCTACAGAACGGTTTATTTTGTAAAGCCATTTGCACTGTAGAGGTTTTACCTTATTAGGTAAATCAATAAGATCCCATACGTTATTCTCATATATGGAGTCCATCTCGGATTGCATGGCTTCAAGCCATAGCTTTGAGTCGGAACAGGTCATGGCACCTTTATAGGTAGCGGGTTCATTACTCTCTAGGAGCAAAATATCATTCTCCTCGACCATACCAATGTATCTGTCCGGAGGATTAGAGACTCTACCCGACCTACTAGGTTCCTGAGGAATGTTAACCGTATCATCAGTTGAAGGAACAACTTCCTCCATCTGTTCCTCGGTTGTTGGTTCTGGAATCTCTGACATGACATTTTTAAAGGAACGATTAAGCCTATAGCCAGAGCTATAGACTTTGCTGATCGTTTTCCTGATCAAATAAAGGATAAAACTCAATTGCAAAGATTTCTGGGATGTCTGAATTATGTTTCAGATTTCTTGCCCAATCTTAGACAATTGTGTAAACCCTTATTCCAACGTCTTAAAAAGAGTCCTCCTGCATGGTCTGAGTCTCATACCAACATAGTCAAAACCCTCAAAGAAAAGGTCAAGTCTTTACCCTGTTTGGTCATCCCTGACCCCAATGCATTCATGATTGTTGAAACAGATGCTTCTGATATTGGTTATGGAGGCATTCTTAAACAAAAGAGTCAAAATAATGAGTGTCTAGTTAGGTTTCACTCTGGAGTCTGGACTGGTCCTCAAACCAATTATTCAACTATTAAGAAAGAAATTTTATCAATTGTTTTATGTATTTCAAAATTTCAAGACGATTTATACAATAAGAAATTTCTTTTACGAATTGATTGTAAGTCAGCAAAAGAAGTTTTAGAAAAAGATGTTCAAAATATTGTTTCAAAACAGATTTTCGCAAGATGGCAAGCAATATTGGACGAAATGTCGAGCAAGAACAAGGGAAAAGGAAGAGCTCAACAGGCTCAACAGGGAGGATATCAGTCCTCTGATGATTATGAAATGAGTATTCAAATCACAAAACCTCCCACTTCAAAACCTTCTACATCAAACTCTCAAAATATTCAAATAAAAACATCCAACCAATTCGTACCTTTAACTTCAAATTTTCCTTCTTTACCTTACAGTCAAGCTGTAAAAAACGAATCAAACCTTTCAAAAGCCCAGAAACAACAAGAAGAGGTAAAAAACAATACCTCATCCTACTACTTCACCAAACCGGCAGTAGAACCTCTCTGCCTCACCAAATTCAAACAAGTTCCATCTGTTCAGGAAATCAGGAAAAATACTTACAAAACTTTTCCCTCCAACCTTCACTGGTTTTCTGACAATACTTCAAAAACTCAACGATTTTATGAATTCATCTTAGTTGATTCCGGTTCAGCTGACATTAAGCATGACCGAGCAACAAACGGTGAAATCATGTATTCAAAATTAATTATCAAAAGGGTTATTCATTCCGATGAATGGATTGAACCACATACTGAAAAAGATTTTTCAAAAAGATTTATCCCTCAAACTTACTCATATACCGACTACAAACGAGCATGGTCAAGAGCTCTGCTTTTCCGAGATTTTGACCACTCTTGGTTTATAACATTCAACAAAACATTCAATCAAAATGTCCCAATCTAGTTTTACAACTGGTGGTATTACTTTGGTCCTACGCAGGACATTTACCCCATTTCATGCCAGAAGGGCTTCGACACCTTTGTCGCCAATACCAAAGGCGAGCTATTTTCAAAACCACTCAGCTTTCATGCTGAATTCAAATTACCATGGATCCTTTGCTGGAGTTATACACTCCGACAAGACCTTCCACTTCCCTATCCTTTATCTCTGGTTAGGGAATTCAAAATAAAATGGTGGAACAAGTTCATGGTGGAACTATGTTCCCCTGAAAATGTTCAATCATTTTTAACCTCAAGCAAAAAATTAGAATGGAGCATCACTAATTTTAATAAAACTGCTTCAACCTCAAAACCAAAAATTCCAAAAACCCAAACCTCAAAAATTGATGATAAACTCATCCAACAGATGATCAATGATTCTAACATCAGACAGCAACTTTTTAGTGCATTGAAAACTCAAACCTCTGATGAAACTATTTCCTCCGACTCCAATACATCAGAATTTTATGAGGAGTCCCAAGACCCTTATGAAATTTGATTTCAAAAAAAAAAAAAAAAAAAAAAAAAAAAAAAAAAAAAAAAAAAAAACAAATATATATATATATATATATATATATATATATATATATATATATATACCTACATTTTTTCAGGGGGGTATATGGGTATTGTCAAGTTATATTTGTATGAAAAATGAGTCTGTAATAGGTATGTATGTAAGATATATGTACAAATATGCAATTTCATATATGGGTCTGTACATGTACGTATGCGTATAATAATACGTATAGTACTATTCAAACTTTTACTATTCATATCTACGGGTCAAGTTGTAACTCTAGAAGCCCGTGTCATGACAAAATTCAAAAAAGCAAGGATTTGAGTGCGTGCAAAAGTTGGACAGCTGGTTATCACTTACTACAAGCGGCCAAGACAGCTGTTTTCCATAATTCAAAAGCAACGGACCAAAACAACCCGCAAATCAGAATTCAACAACCCATTCAGAAGCATATTCAACAGCAACAAGGGATTTCACTATAAAAGGAACCCCTCACCATTCAAGAAGCAGCAAGTTTTTAGAGAAGCAGTATCGCCTTAAGCATACTAGCAACAAAAATCTAAAAATTAGTTGTAATCAAATATCCCTGTATCTTTATTCAAATTTCATTGTAAGTTTTATTTTCAAATCTTGTAATTTTCAAAGTTTATTTATCAAAAGTTTTTATCGACTTCGTTCATTGCTTTCATTTTTTTTAACTGTTTTTCTTATCTTCTACTACCCCTGTTGGTACCTGGGTTCCCTCTGATTGCTTTCATTTTTTTTAACTGTTTTTCTTGGACATCCAATCCATGACCGGGCACCGAATGTTTTAAACATTTAGGACTCCATTACGTTGTCATAAAATTTTTCCAATGAGGTATCATTATAACTCGTATCTGTGATCGATCAAACAACCGTTTGACTTATGGCTCGTTGAACCCACCATCAATCGACTGCACAATATAATAACCAGAGTTATCAGCTTATGTAGGCAATTACGGACCAAAACAAATATAATGTAATTCAGTTCACTTTGTGGCGTTCAATGTTGTCAGTACAATCCACATGAAAAACAAAATATTATAATAAAACGATGAAGTTATAAATAGTATATGAAAAAGATAATGTATCGAATCCATAATCAACTACTACAACTCAAGAACACGTTTAATTCCCATGGAAATAACGTGCCCTTCATGCTTGCCATAATTCAACGGTTTAGTGAGAGGATCCGCGATGTTATCATCCGAAGCTATCTTGTCAATCATTATCTCCTCTTGCTCCACGTAATCACGAATCAGGTGAGCTTTCCGATGTACATGTCTAGACTTGTTGCTAGACTTTGGCTCCTTAGCCTGGAAGATGGCACCTCTATTGTCACAATAGATGGTGATCGGTTCATTCGAACTAGGAACTATCGTAAGTCCTTGTAAGAATTGACGCATCCATATAGCTTCCTTTGCCGCTTCCGAAGCGGCATAGTACTCGGTTGATGGTAGAATCTGCTACAACATCCTGTTTGGAACTCTTCCAGTGACCGCAAAGAACATTAAGAGTAAAGACGAACCCGATGAGATTTTAAATCATCTTGATCCGTTTGGAAGCTAGCATTTGCGTAACCGATTGCGCATAGCTTAATATCTCCTCCATAAGTCAATACCCTATCCTTAATCCTCCGTAGGTACTTAAGGATGTTTTTAACAGCTATCCAGTGTGTTTCACCTGGATTCTTTTGGTACCGACTCGTCATACTCAATGCATATGCCACGTCTGGACGTGTGCATATCATGGCGTACATGATTGATCTTATGGCTGATGCATACGGAACACGACTCATGCGCTCAATCCCTTCAGGCGTCGTGGGTGACTGAGACTTGCTCAAATGCATCCTAGAAGTCATTGGAAGGTTCCCCTTCTTGGAGTTGGTCATGCTAAACCTTTCAAGAATCCTATCCAAATAAGACTCCTGACTCAGTGATAACATCTGTCGTGATCTATCTCGGTAGATACGGATTCCCAATATGCGTTATGCCTCAACCAGATCTTTCATCTGGAAATGGTTCTTCAACCATCCTTTAACCGAAGATAAGAGAGGAATGTCATTCCTAATCTAGAGTATGTCATCGACATACAATATCAAGAAAACAATCTTGCTCCCACTCGACTTGATATATAAGCATGGTTCCTCGACCGATCGAGTGAAACCATACTCTTTTATCACCTGGTCGAAACGATGATTCTAACTCCGAGAAGCTTGCTTAAGTCCATAAATGGAACGCTTAATCTTGCACACTTTCTTAGGATTTTCAGGATCTATGAAACCTTCGGGTTGCACCATGTACAACTCCTCCTCCAAATAACCGTTTAAGAAGGCGGTTTTCACAACCATTTGCCAAATTTCATTGTCATGAAAAGCAGCAATCGCTAAGATAATCCGAATGGAACGCATCATAACTACGGGTGCAAAAATTTCATCATAATGCAATCCGTGCACTTGCGTGAAAACTTTTGCCACTAGTCGTGCCTTATAGGTATCTGTTTGCCCGTCTACAGAACGGTTTATTTTGTAAAGCCATTTGCACTGTAGAGGTTTTACCTTATTAGGTAAATCAATAAGATCCCATACGTTATTCTCATATATGGAGTCCATCTCGGATTGCATGGCTTCAAGCCATAGCTTTGAGTCGGAACAGGTCATGGCACCTTTATAGGTAGCGGGTTCATTACTCTCTAGGAGCAAAATATCATTCTCCTCGACCATACCAATGTATCTGTCCGGAGGATTAGAGACTCTACCCGACCTACTAGGTTCCTGAGGAATGTTAACCGTATCATCAGTTGAAGGAACAACTTCCTCCATCTGTTCCTCGGTTGTTGGTTCTGGAATCTCTGACAGCTCGAAGGTTCTATTACTTGACTTGTTCTCGAGAAATTCTTTCTCTAAGAACGTCGCACTAGCCGCAACAAAAACTCGATGTTCGGCAGGCGAATAGAAGTAATGACCAAACATTCCTTTTGGATAACCAATAAAGTATGTCTTGACTGATCGCAGGCCGAGCTTATCCTCATGTCTCCACTTGAATAATTAGTATTTTGCTTTCTTGTATTTGTGTTTTGTGTTTTTGAGATGTGTTTGAGAAAGGTGTTCTTGTAGTATTTGTATTTATACTGGATGAGGCCAGTTAGTCTACTGGATTAGGCCAGGTTCTTCGCGCTGGATCCGACCAGGCTCTTGTGCTGGATCTGGCCAGGCTTTTGTGTTATGGGTGGGGTATTTTCCTGTCTGGAGGGCTTACAACCCATGCCTGTCTAGAGGGCTTATGACCCATTTATGACAAGCGAATTAGGGAGTGTATTCCCTAACCTGTTTACTCAGACTGAGCTCAGTATTTTAAGGCCTGTTTTGAGGATTTTGCAACTGAAAGTTGGGTGTTTTTTGCATATGAGTAGTGTTTATGCTAGTGGAGTCGCTCTCAATCTTGAAAATTTGTTTAAGTAAAGTGTGAACTAGATAAATGCACTGCGAAAGTAAACAAGTATTTAAGATTCTATTTGGTAAAAGAAAAAGGAGAGAATTTCATATTAACAAATAATCAGGCGTATAAAAAGAAGAAACATGTAGGATATTTGTTCATAACGACAAGTATCATACATGAAATTGCATATCAGGCCAGGCAAAAAGGTAAAGTAAAGGTTTTTACCTGGCTTGAGGAGTGCATTTTATATGTGAAATAATATTAAGTGTGCAACATTCCAGGCTTTGGGGATTATTTCGCTATCCAAGGTTTGTAGCATGTAGGCGCCCTGACCGACGATTGAGTCGATCAGGTAGGGACCTTCCCAGGTTGGAGCCAGTTTGCGTGCGTTTTTCTCTTTAGTATTTTGGAAAACTCTTCTGAGAACAAGGTCTCATATTCTGAATACACTGGCCTTGACAGTCTTATTGTAACTTTTAACCACTGTTTGCTGGTAGTTTGCCAATCTAATGTTGGCTGCGTCTCTTAATTCTTCTGCTAAGTCTAGACTGTCCACCATCAGGGGAGCGGTGTCCGCTACTGTGTTCAGGCTACATCTGGCTCATGGAATATCAATATCTGTTGGGATCACTGCTTCACTTCCATAGACCAGGGAGTACGGCGTTTGGCCTGTAGCTAATTTAGGCGTAGTCCTGTCAGCCCAGAGAACCAATGGGAGTTCTTCAGCCCATCTGCCTTTTCTTCTTTTTAGCTTTTTCTTCAGGCAACTAATTATTACTTTGTTGCTGGATTCTGCCTGCCCGTTGGATTTTGGATAGCCTGGTGTGGATGTTACCAGGTTAATATTCCATTGTGCGCAGAAAGCCGCTGTTCTTTTTCCCACAAACTGTGTGCCATTGTCACACACTATTTCTGAAGGTATCCCATATCTACCTATGATGTTGTGTTTGATGAATGATATGACATCCTTCTCCTTGACTTGCATGTATGAATCTGCTTCTATCCATTTGGAGAAGTAGTTAGTCATTGGTAGCATGAAGACTTTCTTTCTAGGTGCTTGAGGTAATTTGCCTACTATATCCATGCCCAATTTCATGAACGGCCAGGGGGCAGAGATTGAATGTAGTTCCTCAGACGCATGATGGATGTATGATCCATGAATTTGACAGGCTTTGCATTTAGAACTGAATTCCAGACAGTCGGCCCTCAGTGTAGGGCAAAAGTAGCCTATCCTGAGTACCTTGCTTGCTAGAATTCTGCCACCTTTATAATTGCTACAGTGTCCTTCGTTGATTTTTGATAGTATCTGTTCAGCTTCTTGTGGTTCCAGGCATCTGAGGTATGGTCAAGCCTGCGATTTCTTAAAAAGCACATTGTTAATGATGGTGTATGAAGCAGCTTTGATCTTAAGTGCTCTGGCATCTTGTTTGTTTAAGGGTAGAATTCCCTATTGGAGGCAATCGTAATAGGGTTTTGTCCATGAGTTAGCAACATATATTGGAAAGGTTTCATCTTGTTTATTTATTGCAGGTTCCAATAAATGTATGATGGGGATCTTATCAAAATAAGGGGGACTGAAATTAGATCCTAGGCCGGCTACGGCATCGGCCTGGGTATTCAAGTCCCTGGGTATTTGATCAATATTAAAATTACGAAATTTAAATTTAAAATTTTGGACAACTTCTAAATAGAGCATCATTTTTGAGTCCTTTGCAGTATAAACTCCATTTACTTGATTTGAAATGAGAAGGGAATCAGTACGTACCTTTAGATTTTGTACACCAAGGTCAATACATACCTTTAACCCAGCTATTAGGGCTTCATATTGATACTGTCGTTATGTACCAAAAATAAATACCTAAGTACTACTAACAGAAGTCAGCGGTAAGTAGGGTCGATCTCCACAGGGAGGCAGTCACTATCTACTTGTCAATTTAATATGTCTACGGTCACAAGTGGGGGTTTAAGTTGTTTGAACTAAAACTAAAGGAGATTAAAGTGAGAAAAGAGTAAGAGAGATTATCAGTAAAGGAAGAGAACTAGGATTGTCGGGTCATCAATGAATGTCATATAATTGCAGCTAAGGTCACAGATCGATCAATTGTATCGGTCTAAGGGGAAACAAATATCTCCTTCCGGTCTCAATTCGCCCTAAAATACTATTAGCTTAGCTTCCGCTCTCACTAAAGCATCATATTGTTCACTGCGGGTCTCACCCCTTTCAACCTTCCTGTCTAGGTTATGGCTTACCAAGATTAATTAAGCTAAATGCATCGATTAAAGTAGCTAGTTACAGTTAATTGCAGTGACTAACAATATAGACATAATAACAACAAAGATCTGTAAACCAAATTAGCAACTAACAACAGTTCATCGAATCCCCTAAATCCTAGCTATTAAATTAGCTAGACATAATAGTGGTAGAACAAGAGCGAAAGAATAGAGAAATAATAAGCATTGTAATTAAAGAGAGAATAAAGAAAGAGAAAGAGAAAGGGAAGAATTACAGATAAAGAGATTCGGGAAAAGAATAGAACAAAGTAGCAGCAGTAACCCGAAAAAGTAACGTATGTTGTGGTGGTTAAATCTCATGTCGCCTTTCCTATTTATAGGAAAGACAATTATCTAACCTAGAAAACGAAATTAAACTAAAGAAGCCCGAGCCCATTAGATAATTACTCGATCGAACCGTTTAGAAATACTCGATCGAACAAAAACAAGCAAAAACCACTCGATCGAGTAGATAAACCACTCGATCGAGGAACCATTAAAAAGCTCATCTCGATCGAACACATAAAGTACTCGATCGAGTCTTCTCATCCTCCAAAAGTGCTCGATCGACTAATAAGGCCATCGATGGAGCAACTTTGACTCAGCCAGCTCATTATGTCGTTAGTTTTAGCCTTAACTTGTTGATTTAGCTTCCGAAATGACTTCACACATCCCATAACAACAAGATTCCTACTCCAAATCCACTCATCTTCCAAATGCATGCAAAATGGACAATAAAAAGCTTGATTCCACCACTTTCAGGTCCATTCCTGCAAATAAACCAAAACAAACCAAAGTAGAATATTCGGGCCATTTCATAGCATAAAAATACGAGGATAGCATAAAAATACGTGCATAAAGAGGCTTAAAAAGACTATATAAAATGCACGTATCACATATTCATCTTCATTGTTGGTGGCTTCAAATGCACAACTTATACCATGTACTATCTTATCCCCATGTGGCGATTTTAGTAATACGCCCAGACTAGTGCCCCTCATATTGGCTGCACAATCGACAAACAAGGTCCATTCTAGGTCTGTCTGGTCATTGGTCAGTCTGTTTACTTATTTTATTAGGTCAGGCTCAAGGGTGGGACTGAAATCAGCCACAAAATTTGCTAATGCTTGTGACTTAATTGTTGTCCTGGGTTCAAAGCTATGTTGTAGGTCTTTGAAATTTGGGTGATCATTTGCACATTAAATCCAGGACGATTCACGGTTTTCTAAGTAAAGATTTAATAGGGAGGTTGGTCCTAACTATTATAGGATGGCTTTCAAAATAGGGTCTTAATTTAGTACAACTCATAATTAAAGCTAAAACATTTCAAGTAGACCATACCTCATTTCCGCATCTAGTAGACTTTTACTTACGTAATAGACCGGGTGTTTTTGTCCGTCCATCTCTTTGACCAGGACTGCACTGACCGCAGTTACAGTGACTGACAGGTATACCGTCAGGGGTTCATCTTAGACAGGCTTGTCCAGCAAAGGTGGAGAAGATAGATACGCTTTAAGGTCTTCAAAGGCTGACTGGTGGTCAGAAGTCCACTAGAAGTCTTTATTTTTTCTGAGCAGGTTGTAAAATTATTTGCACCTATCTGATGAACCTGAAATGAACCTGTTCAGGGCGGCTACTCTTCCTGTTAATTTTTGTATATGCTTGACAGTTTTTGGTGGTTCCAGCTCCAGGATAGCTTTGATCTATTCAGGACTAGCTTCTATTCCTCTCTTTGTCACCATATAGCCCAAGAACTTGCCTGCTGAGACTCCGAAATGGCACTTTTGTGGATTTAGCTTCATGTTCAATTTTTCTAGTATTTGGAATGCCACTTCTAGGTCTTTGACGTGGTCTTCTACTTTTTTTTGGTTTGACCACCATGTCATCAATGTAGACTTTCATGGTGTCTCCAATTTGATCTCTGAACATCATGTTGACTAATATTTGATAAGTTGCCCCTGCATTTTTTAATCCTAAAGGCATGGCAGTATAGTAATATAATCCTCTTTCAATAAGGAAGGCCGTACTTTCCTGGTCCGGGGGATGCATCTTTATTTGATTGAATCCACTTGAAGCATCCATAAATGTTAACATCTCGTGGCCTGCAGTGGCGTCTACCATTGCATCAATATGCGGCAGGGGAAATGGATCCTTTGGGCAAGCCTTGTTCAGGTCGGTGTAGTCCACGCAGACTCTCCATTTGTCATTCTTCTTTTGGAAAACTACCACATTGGTTAGCTAGTCAGGGTACATTACTTCCCTGATCATTCTGATGTCCAATTGCTTGTCGACTTCTTGGTTGATGTTTTCATTTCTTTCTGCAGCAAATTTTATTCTTTTTTGCTGTACAGGCTTAAATGATTTGTCAATATTTAACTTATGAGTTATAATATCAACATGTATACCTCTCATGTCAAAATGTGACCAAGCCAAACAAGACATCTTAGTTTTGAGAAAGCTGACCAAATTGGGCCTGACTGAGTCACGTGCGTTGGATCCCACGAGTACCTTCCTGTCAGGGTATTCTTGGTCTAGAGTGACCACTCCTGTTTCCATCTGTGATTAGGCTATATATTCATTCCTGACAGGGGACTTTAGTTGCTATGCAAGGGACTTACTTGACTTTGAAGGTTTCAAAGCCTGAGTGTAACATTCCTAAGCTGCTTTCTGTTCTCCCCTGATGGTGGTTATTCCCCTTAAGTCGGTATATTTACACATTGGTGATATGTTGATGGGATTACTTTGATGTTGTGGATCCATGGTCTGCCCAGGATTACGTCGTATGAGGATAGACAATCCATTACTACGAATCTTTCATAGGAAGCTACGCCTTCTACGTAAGTTGGCAAGTTAATTTCTCCCAACCAGGACACTGGACTTCTTGATGATTTTTTCTTCATCTATTTTCATGGCTTTAAGGACGTCGAGCATCACTAAGTTGATTGAGCTGCCTCCGTCTATCAAGATTCTAGACACCTTAGCAGTACCAATTTGCATAGTAATCACCAGGCTATCATGGTGCAGGTCTGGTACTCCCTGGAAGTCTGAGTCATCAAAGGTAACTGTTAGTGATCTATATCTCATAATACTCAACATATTCAAATATGTTATAATTAATTTAGTCATAAAATTAATTTTGATCTTATGCATGCAAACAAGAATAAGGGTAAAGAAGAAATCGTCATCCTTACATTGAGATTTCGGATATATGGGCACAAATGAGGTCTCCTACTCACTTGTTCTTGAGCTTCCTAATATTGGATGAACAAGGATTCAAGCTTAGAATCCCTCCCAAGAAATTATACCCAACATAACCTCTCAAAAGATTAATATTATTTATACTAGAACAATATTAATCTTTATAAAATTGACCCAAAATATTGAATTTTCTCTCTTGTTTTTCGGTTAAGAGAAGGGAGAAGAAGGAGTAATATTCTCTCTAAAAATTCTATATTTTAGATGTGTTAGAGAATGAAATAATACACTAGTTTTGCATATATTGTATATTAGGTAAATTATAGAGAAAAAACCTTGGCCTTGCTCTATGACAAAACCGGGTGGGGTGGGGTGGTAATGGCCAATGCATGATCAAGGTGCACTTCACAAAAACAACTAGGTTTGCATGGCTATCCATTAGGTTAATGATTATGCTTTCCACTTAAAATAATCAACACAATATTTAGCCTAATACACCCTTTATTTCGGTCCATTTAAGATAAAATGGATTCCATTTTATCTTTGTCAATTTATCAATTTGTCACATGTCACAAGTCATGTAAAATTGTCATGCATTTTTAACATATTAAAAATCCACGTATTAATTAAAATACGACATGCACAAAATCGACTTAGTAATTCACAATTACTTGTAACAAAATGGTTTACCAATTATAAATCACAACATCTTGTATTTATAATAAATTATTCATTCAGTTTTAATTGTTTCCGTAAACAATAATTTCATCTAAGTAATAAAACAAATCGATCACTTAAACCGTATCTTATTTAATCAAATTACAATGAGACATGTAAATATTACTTCTAAAATCGTCCGTCAATTTTAAGTAATTTAATTAACCCGTATCGTCATACGATCAATTAAATAATCAATTAAAAGTGTTACCCTTTATGTATGACCTAAGGGGATCAACTGATCACCACTGTCGCACGACAGTAATGTCAAACTCTAGTAAGCCAATCATTACCGATATGTGTGGACCAGTTGACAGTAAAATATTACTTCCCACATGTATTCTTAAAATGAGACTTAAACATGTGATCATTATGATCGACAGTTATGATCGCATTATTGTTGGAGGACACATATTCCAACAATCTCCCACTTGTCCTCGACAAGTGTGCGTCACCAATTCTCTTGTCCTATTACTATCTCCCACTCAATGCAAGGTGTCTTTCAGGTCGTACTTGCAAGTGATCATATCGAGAGTGGTTTCCTCGATCTGGAGAATAACTGATTGACCGGATTCATCTACCATAGATATCATCCGAGCGTGGCCACACATTTCCAGTTCATTACTCCTCGAGTGGCCCTGAGATATTATTATAACCCTGACAAGGGGTGGACAATTCCTATCGCACTTTTTCCCTTCGACTAGCCACAACCATCATAACCCAAAATATGCCCATTTGACCCCATTTACGAAAGTCGTAGTAACACAAATCAAAGTTAATCTGAAACTGTGCCATCTTAGGCGAACAGTCTTTAGTCAAAAGAATCAACTGATTAGAATACTATAGTAGCTCTCACCACGACCATGCTAAATAAATTTGCCAGAACTCTATAAGCAGTCATAAGGCCCGACAAAGTGTTCCTAACAGTCTGCCTATGTGATCGACTAGTCATCACACATGACTCCATGGCACTTGAACTTGCCATCAATCGCATCACACTCTAGTCACTTCGAGACGTCACCTCCTGTAAGTGACTATGGGCGAATACAATGCTAATCCGTGTTCACTTTAACAGGGTTCAATTGTCTCTACAACCCGTTTGGATGTAACAAAGTATAAGGTGAGTTAATAATAACTCAAACGACGAATGTCGACATCACATTCGGGTAGTCAATACCATATTACAACCTTGTGATGTATATCATAAGTGTGTAAACACTAGTCGATTGGAATAGAAGTTTAACATACCATGTGTCCATGTGTTCATACTTCTTGTATTGCATTTTCCTTTATATTCATGTAATCTCTCATAGCATGAACCTTACAAAGTACACATATAGGTTCCCAACCTAGGTTTGGGTTTTTTATCTGGAAAAAACTTTCTTGTTGTTTATCACATAACCAACGAATTTGTGGTGGATGATATAACTTGCACTGGTCAAGTGTGCTACCAACTCGCATTGCACTAGGTATACGTTTTGTAGGGTCTTGCAACAATTGTCAAGATGATTAGCCTAGAACTTCTCATAAGTCCTAACATATTAGAAAATATTAGTTTTGAGTAACTTCGTACTTTAACTAAGTATCTTTCCAAACTTTTTATTTCTCCTTTTAGCTTGAATAGCTTAGGATTTTCATAAATCCTTACGTGTGTTCAAACTTCAATATGTGCAACCTCTTGTCACATAACAGAGTGTTCTGTCCAACACTGGAATCGCTCATTAGTTCTCCTCGAGAATTCATGACGATTCTTCTATGGCTTGCCAATGATTCATCATGCTCTTATGCATATGATTCATTATTGGACATGTTCATGATTATTCTAATGGCGGAAACATTAGTAATTTATAATCATGTGATCAACCATTCTTAGGTTCAATGAATGACCATTACTGCTAATGGCAATTCCATTTTCATTGACATGAATAACCTATGTTTCTCGTTGATTCGATGTGTATATCTCAATACCTATCCAACATCCCATGATGTGATTAGATTCATCATAGTCCATTTTCATCCAGAATTGAAAACTCAAATACTTCTTTGTGAAAGATAGTATCAGCTCGTCATTCTCAATGAGTAATGAGTTATAAATTTTACAAGATGATTGCTCCCACTAAATTCCATGGCTTCACATGATAATTTCAAACTCCCACTCAATTCCACATGTTTCGCAATTGACTACTCAATCGAAACATTTCAAGAATTGAAATATATTTTGCTTTGCCAAGTTATTAAGATAAAACCAAATGTTCCCAACATATCTTTTCAAAATACCTATTTAGAAAAGGTTTCAATCTTAAACTTATGGAAAGATATTTTTAATCTCTAACTCATTCATTTTATAATGACGCGTAGCAATGTCATTATTTAAATGTGAATTTCATTTAATATACGTCCTTCTCAAAATACCCTTTTCCGGAAGGGGGTTTAACCATTTCATTTTCATAATGAGGTTAAGTAATGACACTAGCGTGGTTAACAATTAATTTAGCTTTTGTAGATATCGGCATATCTTTGTTTGTAACTTTTAGTCATAAATCTCATTTACTTTCGAGGATGCAACTTTGTTTCATTTAGGCTCTTAAGTAAATATCAATATTGAAAATCTTGGTCAAATGTTGTTCATATACTTGCAAAATCTCTTGATAAGTCTTTTCATTAGTCATTTTCTTCCAAAACTTTCTTTTGGTCTCCTCGTGTAGTTATCTTGAGAACATATTCTTTTGATTACTTCACTTGGTCTCTTTTGTCATGTAGATTTCATCTATTCGAGACCATAGATCTCATCTATTCGTGTACACTATCTATATAGGTATACAAATCATTCTTTCTTTCGTAGATCTCATTTACTCAAGTATACAAATTTGCTTTGTGTTCTTTGCGTCTTCATTTTTCTCCCACTCTATCTTTAGAATAAATACACTAGAGATTCAAAGATAGTTTATGAGACACAAATAATGATTTTGAAGTATAAGGAGGACTATCTCATAGATTGACTAATTGTTTTAGATTTGATAAGTGTACTTGGTGATTGACATTCCTTCAAGAGAGTTCATCAACTCAACATCACTTTATAAATGATCATACACAAGCCTTAAGCTTGTGGACATATAAGGAATCCCGTCATTATAGTTGTCTATTAGATCACTTTAAGTGGATGATCATATGTTTCTATGTGCAAGCATATAAAGACGAATTTTTTAGAAGAAAGAAAATACGATAAAAGGGGTGACTTGGGTTGCAAACCAAGCCACCATAATCCAAAATACAACAATTGTTTAGAAAGGATCAACCATTTCCATGTCGAACACGGAAATCAAAATAGTTCTAAAAATCTGAAACATAACATAAAATAAGACAATAATAAAAGCCAAGCTTTATCGGTAGCTACTCCTAGCTCCTTCATGATTTCTCAAGCTTGCTTTTCTTTTCCCTTGTCCTTGCTTGGTGGAGGCCCTATTTACAATAAAAAGGGGAAACACTATCACAACTTTGTATCACAATACCATAGTTGAATTAGAAACATAAAAGAAAGGATAGTCATTTATCTACTGGAGTGATTTTTCCAGCTTTGATGTCACCAAGATACTTGGAACAATTCCTTTTCCAATGTCCAACACCATTACAATAATGACATTTATCAAGAGGACCCTTCTTGGTCTTGGAAGTGGTAGCTTCAAAAGTCTTAGCCTTGCTGAAAGTGGGAGCTTGCTTCTTACCTTTCTACCCATTCTTCTTGAACTTCCCCTTGCTCTTGGTGCTTATGTTAAGCACGTCCTTAGGTGGGTTAACATTTAACCCCATGTCTCTTTCGGCTTGCACAAGTAACTTGTGCAACTCTTAAAGAGACACGTCCTTGTCTTGCATGTTAAAATTCACCCAGAATTGAACATATGCCTTGACTTTGGATAAGGAGTGTAGAATCCTATCTACAATGAGCTCTTTGGGGATTTCAACCTTTTGAATCTTCAAAGTCTCGACTAGCTCCATCAATTTGAGCACGTGAGGGCTAACCTTTTGGCCCTCCTTAATGTCGAGATCAAAGAATGCCGAGGCCGCCTCATATTGGACGATCCTCGGAGTTTGTGAAAACATTGTCACAAGCTTGGAATAAATTTCATTAGCGGTGCCCATTTTAAAGGCTCTCCTTTGGAGGTCCGCCTCCATCGCAAAAATCAACACATTTTTTATTGCGGCGGACTTTTTGTGGTAAGCCTCATATGCTTCCCTAGTGGCGGCACTCGACCTAGCATTAGGTTCGGGTGGAGAGGCCTCGGTGAGGTAACGAAGCTTGTCGTCACCTTGGGTGGCTAATATGAGTTGGGCATCCCAATCGGAGAAATTTGACCCATTCTTTTCAAGTTTACAACGATCCATGAAGGATTGGAGCCATGAAGCATTAGTGAGAGGTGTGGCGTTGGTGTTTGGTGCGGCCATTTGTTATGAGAAATAAAAGTGGTCTACAAAAGGAAAATAGTGAAGGAAATGTAGATTCATATACATACAAACATATTCATATATGTCGAAATTAATTTGTCATAAAAATAAATGCGGATTTTATGCATGCAAACAATATAATAAAATAGAGAAGAAATCATATCCTTACATTGAAATTTCGGTTCAAATGGGCACAAAAGAAATCTCCTTTTCTTTTGTTCTTGAGCTTTCCTTTAATGGAAGAACAAGATCCAAGTGTAGGATCTCTCCTTAGGAATAATACCCAAAGCTAACCCTTAATCTAATTAATATTATTTGATCTAGTATAATATTAATCTTGTGAAAAATTAAACCAAAAATGTTTGGTTTTTAGCTCCTAAAACCGGGTAGAGGAGAAGGAATTTTGGAGTATTTTATCTCTCTAATTTATCATTAAAATGTAGAGAGAAAATTTTATTTCTTACACTAGAAATTATGAATGTGAATGAATGAATAGTTTAGAGGAGAAAAACTCTCTAAATGCTCTAGGAAAAACCGGTGGGGGGAGGAGCTTTAGGGGAGCCAATGCATGCCCATATTTGTCTTCACAAAGTAAATAGGGTTGCATGGCTACTCTAGCTATTTAATCATTATGTTTTCTATTTAAAATATAAACACAATTTTAGCCTAATACTCCTCTAATATTTCGGCACTTTTAGTTAATATGGATTCCATATTATTTTTGTCAATTGTCAATATGTCACATGTCACATGTCACATAAATTTGTTATGTATTTTTAACATATTAAAAATCAACGTATTAATAAAAATACGTCACATACAAAAATCGACTTAGTAATTTCATAATTACTTGTGCCAAAATATTTTACCAATTTATAAATCACAACAGATTGTATTTATAATAATTCATTCAATTCCGATTGTTTCTTTAAACAATAATTTCATCCGAGTAATGATACAATTCAATTACTCAGACCGTATCTCATTTAATCACATTTCAATTTGATACGTAAATTTTACTTCCAAAATCGTCCGTCAATTTTTCAAGTAATTTAATTAACTCGTAACATTATACGATTAATTAAATGATCAATTAAGAGTATTGCCCTATAGGTATGACCTAGGGGTCAACGATCACCACCGTCACACGACGATAATGTCAAACTCTAGTCACCAATCATTACCGATATATGTTGACCAATTGACAAGAACAAAATTACTTCCCAATTGTATTCTTTAAAATGAGATTTAATAATGATATTTAAATCACATGATCGCACTATTGTTGAGGACACATTTCCCAACAATCTCCCACTTGTCCTCGACAAGTGTGCGTCACCAATTCTTTTGTCCTATTACTATCTCCCACTAAATGCAAGGTGTCTTTCAGGTCGTACTTGCAAGTGATCATATCGAGAGGGGTTTCCTCGATCTGGAGAATAACTGATTGACCGGACTTATCTATCATAGATACTTTCCGAGCGTGGCCACGCATTTCCAGTTCATTACTCCTCGAGTGGCCCTGAGATATTGTTATAACCCTGACTAGGGGTGGATAATTCCTATCGCACTCATTCCCTTCGACTAGCCACAGCCATCATAACCCAAAATATGCCCATTTGACCCCATTTACGAAGGTCGTAGTAACACAAATCAAAGTTAATCAAATCGTGCCATCTCGGCGAATAGTCTTTAGTCAAAAGAATCGACTCATTAGAATACTATAGTAGCTCTCGCCACGACCAGGCTATATAAATTTGCCGAACTCTATAAGCGGTCATAAGGCCCGACAAAGTGTTCCTAACAGTCCGCCTATGTGATCGACTAGTCATCTCATATGACTCTATGGCACTTGAACTTGCCATCAATCGCCTCACACTCTAGTCACTTCGAGACGTCACCTCATACAAGTGACTATGGGCAAATACTATGTTAATCCGTGTTCACTTTAACGGGGTTCAATTGTCTCTACAACCCGTTTGGATGTAACAAAGTATAAATTAAAGATAAAAGACAAATGTGATTATGAACATGAACAAAAACAACACTTTTATTTCATTTCAAAATCTAACAAAAACTTGGTACACGTTTAAGTCCCATGGACGTAACATGTCCATCATGCTTAGCCTGCGATAAAGGCTTGGTGAGCGGATCGGCTATGTTGTCATCCGTCCCAACCTTACAAATCGCAATTTCCTTTCTTTCAATGAAATCTCTTATTACATGATACTTTCTAAGTACATGTCTACATCTATTACTAGACTTTGGCTCCTTAGCTTGGAAGATCGTCCCACTATTAACACAATAGAGAGTGATGGGATCATTGGCGGTAGGTACTACTTTTAGACCTTCCGTGAATTGCTTGATCCACATAGCTTCCTTGGCAGCTTCCGATCTTGCTATGTACTCACCTCCGTTGTTGAATCCGCGATTCTGACTTCCTTGAAGCTTCTCCAGCTTACGGCACCACCATTGAGCATGAAAACAAAACCAGCTTATGATTTCATGTCATCTCTATCTGTTTGAAAACTTGAGTCCGTGTATCCATTAACACGCAACTCAGTGTCTCCTCCAAACACAAGGATAGAATCCTTAGTTCTTCTCAAGTACTTAAGGATGTTCTTGACAAAGAATCCAGTGACTCTCACCTGGATTTCCTTGATATCTACTCGTCTTGCTCAAGGCATACGAGACATCAGGACGTGTGCATATCATGGCATACATGATTGATCCAACAGCGGAAGCATAAGGAATCAACTTCATGCGTTCAACATCATGGGGTTCGGAGGGACATTGAGTCTTGCTCAATATCGTCCCGGTTACCATAGGTACCAAACCCCTTTTGGATTTGTCCATGCTGAACCGTCGAAGAATCTTATCGACATAAGACTCTTGACTTAGTGCCAATATCCTCTTGGATCTATCTCTATAGATCCGGATACCTAATATGCGTTGTGCCTCTCCTAAATCCTTCATTTGGAAGTGGTTACCTAACCACTTCTTAACAGGAGACAACATTGGAATATCATTTCCAATGAGTAGTATGTCATCGACATACAAAATTAGGAACACAACATTGCTCCCACTGAATTTCACGTATAAACATGGTTCCTCAATATTTCGAGTGAAACCATTTTCCTTTATAACATGATTGAATCGATGATTCCAACTTCTAGATGCTTGCTTAAGACCATATATGGATCTCTTAAGCTTGCACACTTTGTTAGGATTTTTAGAATCAACAAAACCTTCGGGTTGTATCATGTACACCTCCTCTTCTAAATGCCCATTTAGAAAAGCGGTTTTGACATCCATTTGCCATATTTCATAATCATGAAATGCGGCGATCGCTAACAAAATCCGTATGGATCTTAGCATGGCTACGGGGGCGAAGGTCTCATCATAATGTAGACCTTGGACTTGGGTAAATCCCTTTGCCACTAGCCTAGCTTTGTAGACATCGTCATGTCCTTCTATGCCATTCTTGACCTTGAATATCCATTTGCATTGGAGGGGTCTTGCCCCTTTAGGCAAATCTACCAAGTCCCAAACTTGGTTTTCATGCATAGAATCCATTTCGGACTTCATGGCTTCAAGCCATAAGGAGGAATTTGGACTAGAGATTGCGGCCTTGTAGGTGGCGGGCTCATCACTTTCCATAAGCAATACATCGAGTGTTCCATCTTCCTCGATAAGTCCCACATATCGATCGGGATGGCGAATTACTCGGCCCGTCCTTCTTAGTGGAGGAGGTACAACCGCGTTAGACGACGAAGGAACATCTTCTTGCGTCTCTTCCTCGGTTTGTGGCTCTTGAACTTCGTCAAGTTAAAAATTTCTCCCACTCTGTCTCTTAGAAATAAATTGACTTTCTAAGAAGACAGCCTCACTAGACACAAACACTTTGTTTTCTTGAGGTTTGTAGAAGTAGTATCCTCGACAATGCGAGGGGTAACCTACAAAGGTGCATTTTTCGGATCTTGGGGCAAGCTTATTGTCGGCTTTAGTCTTGACATAAGCATCACATCCCCAAATCCTCATATAGGATATATTGGGATCCTTTCCCGTCCACATCTCATATGGAGTCTTTTTGGTGGATTTAGTGGGACTATTGTTCGAAGATCTAATTGCGGTTTGAATCGCAAATCCCCAAAACGAGTTCGGTAACTCGGTTTGACTCATCATGGATCGAACCATATCAAGTAGGGTTCGATTCCTCCTTTCAGCAACACCATTGAGTTGTGGTGTTCCGGGTGGAGAAAGTTGTGATATAATACCACAACCTTTCAAGTGTGAATCAAATTCAAGGCTAAGGTATTCACCACCACGATCGGAACGTAGTGCTTTTACCTTTTTGTTCAATTGGTTCTCTACTTTGTTTTGAAATTCCTTGAATTTCTCAAACGCTTCACTCTTATGTTTCATTAAATAGACATGCCCATGTCTACTTAAGTCATCGGTGAAGGTTATAAAGTAGTCATAATTACCACGAGCGGTGATACTCATTGGTCCACACACATCGGTGTGTATGAGTCCCAATAGTTCACTAGCTCGTGTCCCTTTACCACTAAAAGGATTACGAGTCATTTTGCCAAGTAGGAAATATTCGCATGTACCAAATGATTGATAATCAAATGGTGTAATCACATTAGTAGAAATTAATCTTTTGATGCGATTCTCGTTTATGTGACCTAATCGACAATGCCAAATGAACGCTTCACTTGGGTCACTTGTTTAGAGTTTCTTTGATTGAATGTTATAAATATCATTAGTCGGATTTGAGGTCTCTAAAATGTAAATGCCATTGATAGAGGAAGCTTGGCCTATAACCAAGTCGTTCCTAGAAATAGTACAACGATTGTTCTTAATGACAAAACAAAAACCGTCCACGTCTAGCATGGCGATTGAAATAATGTTTTTAGAGAGTGTAGGTACATAAAAACAATTATGCAAATACAACTCAAATCCATTTGGCAAAGCTAAAACATAGGTTCCCTTGGATTCGGCCGCTACCCGAGCTCCATTTCCAAGGCGTAGATCCACATCTCCCTTGCTAAGCCTCTCCACATCTCTTAAACCCTGTAAATGATTACAAAGGTGAGAACCACAACCGGTATCTAGTACCCATGTCATAGTGGAAGTATAATTTATATCAATAACATAAATTTCTTTAGGAATTGTACCTTTTGGAGCAATGAGTCCTTCCCTTATATTTCGCAAATACATGGGACAATTCCTAAGCCAATGTCCCATGCCAGCAATAATGGCACTCATTATTAACTTGCTTGAAGTTTTTGATTTTCTTTCCTTTCTTCTTGAACCTCTTGCCCTTTGAAGCAAGAACTTGATTGCTAGAGCTCCCACTAGCTTTGGCATCTTTATCTTCCAGAGACAAAGACCCTATAGATTGTATGAGGTAGTCTTCCTGAGACGGACTCACACGAGGTCTAGTAGTAGTAGGTGGTTTAGAAGAAGTGATGAAGTTAAGGTTTCCATCCGAACCTATCCCGAAATGAAGTTCTCTAGTAGTATCGAAATTGTTGTTGGAGCAAACGTCGTCAAGAACATTGTGATATGACTCAATAGTTATCGGTGCGGTAGCATTTGGTGGATTCATTGTAAAGAACTACAAATATGGAGGAAAAGGAAATATTAACACTTGTCTTTTTAAATCATACTTGAAAATTAACAAGGTATGAGCATTTACATAGTGACCTCTACCCAACTATAGTAAATGATTCCAAGATCCAAATTCATATTAACTCGGGCACGGTATGGCCGATGAAACCCTTATCAATATAACTCGGTGGATTAACGTTTTAATCGATTCTACTTTTAGAACTCTTGGTCGATAAAATTACTCTAATATTTATCTATAGCCCGGAACACATGCAACTACGGTCGCGAATACTTCCGTTGAGCTCAATCCAAATTTCGAATAAATGTGTCCATGATCCAAGTCCACATCAACTTGGGCACGGTATGGCCGATGAAACCCTCATTAACATGAACTCGGTGGATTAACACTCATCACCCACTTCCCCTACGTAACAAGGTTTGTACCCCGGTAGGGCCGAGTGCACTCCCTCGCGAAATAGGTTTTCATGGTTTCTACTATTTGGTAAGGCTATGTCTCAATTGTTTGTTTTAGCGAGATGTCATGTCAATTTATTATCTATCACGTTTTAAGTGAACTAAAGCGGTGAACTACGATAATTTTAATTGACACGGTCGATAAACTCGATAAAATAAGGATGCATGTTTTAGTTATGGCGATTTAGCGATGCATGTGACATAAAATAAAATGCAAGCATAAAGATAAATAAATCCTAGTATGGCCTTTCCTAAAATAGAAAAAATATTTAACTATTACATATTCGGAAACCAACTCCATTGGTCCCTTGAACTTCGGTTGTGGCACGCATCTCAAGGTATCGTCATTCTTGAAGAAATCCGTCTTTTGGAACTCCGGAATGAATAAAATTACATAATAAATTACATAATTTCCTATTATACATTTGTAACTAAAATAAAATAAATCCATTAAATTACAAAACGGTGATACGAGATCACAATAAAAATTACAACCGAATCGATATTCCCATACATTTCGGGAAATACCAATTAAAATCTAAGGCCATACTAAGTAAAATTACATAATTCAAAAATTACATAAATTAAAAATTATGACAATCATAAAGAAAATGCAGCATTATAATATGTATGAACATGCTCAATTTTATGCTAAATCGCCTTTTAATTAGCCAATATCGTATATTACTCGGTTTTTACGGATTTGCGTGATTTCAACATTTTATAATCACAAAAATACATAAACTCATATTTATGCATAAGTTAATTACCCTAACCTCTTAGGACTCAAAATTTAGTCTTCACTAATAATTTGACCATAATTAACCCATATTTTATAAAATTGTTCATAAATGGACCAAAAATTACAAAAATAAGCTATTAAACTTCAAATAAATCACAAAATTTCAAATAAATTCAAAATTTGAAATTTAAACTCATGAACATTCTGGAAAATTTCCATGACACTCATAATGTTCAAAAACTTAGGTTAAAAATTTCGAAAATTTACCGGAAAAACAATGTTGCGGTTTATCGATTTTTAATAAAATAATCATAAAAACATGGAAAAATTATTTTCACTAATTTTTCAATTTTAGATCTGAAAAAGATAATAAAATGCAACATTAGACGTTTTTCCTAAGTCATAGATTATGTTTTATTAATTTTCCACTAATAATGTCACTATTTATGCTATTTTTCTTCAAAAATCCATAAATCATGCAAAAAGACTTCTTTATAGCCAATTATTTTACAAAAATCTTGTAAAATTGCATGTGACAACATATTAATTTTATATGACCAGATTCGAAATTTAACTCATATTAACCTATTTTTCACCTAAATCCGAATTTAATAATGAAAAATTCATTTTTCGAGCATAACAAGTCCAAAAATTATGAAAATTTACAGGTTATCTCAAAATAATATATGTGACAACATATCCAAAAATCAATTTAAAATTCGAAGTAAAGCTAATTTTAGACCAAAAATGACATTTTTACTCATAAAATCACATTTAAATGCCATTATTGTAAATTATGAACAATAAAAATCAGAAAAATTAACCAAAATATCCTAAAACATTTTAGGACCAGAAATATTAACATGCATGGATTAATTTCGTGATATTTCATAATAACACAAATTTTACAAGTTTTATTTGTTATTCTTATAACTCGGAAAAACTTTTAACCGATTTGCATGCAAACAACCGTGGCTCTTGATACCGATTGAAGGAAATGTAGATTCATATACATACAAACATATTCATATATGTCGAAATTAATTTGTCATAAAAATAAATGCGGATTTTATGCATGCAAACAATATAATAAAATAGAGAAGAAATCATATCCTTACATTGAAATTTCGGTTCAAATGGGCACAAAAGAAATCTCCTTTTCTTTTGTTCTTTAGCTTTCCTTTAATGGAAGAACAAGATCCAAGTGTAGGATCTCTCCTTAGGAATAATACCCAAAGCTAACCCTTAATCTAATTAATATTATTTGATCTAGTATAATATTAATCTTGTGAAAAATTAAACCAAAAATGTTTGGTTTTTAGCTCCTAAAACCGGGTAGAGGAGAAGGAATTTTGGAGTATTTTATCTCTCTAATTTATCATTAAAATGTAGAGAGAAAATTTTATTTCTTACACTAGAAATTATGAATGTGAATGAATGAATAATTTAGAGGAGAAAAACTCTCTAAATGCTCTAGGAAAAACCGGTGGGGGAGGAGCTTTAGGGGAGCCAATGCATGCCCATATTTGTCTTCACAAAGTAAATAGGGTTGCATGGCTACTCTAGCTATTTAATCATTATGTTTTCTATTTAAAATATAAACACAATTTTAGCCTAATACTCCTCTAATATTTCGGCACTTTTAGTTAATATGGATTCCATATTATTTTTGTCAATTGTCAATATGTCACATGTCACATGTCACATAAATTTGTTATGTATTTTTAACATATTAAAAATCAACGTATTAAAAAAAATACGTCACATACAAAAATCGACTTAGTAATTTCATAATTACTTGTGCCAAAATATTTTACCAATTTATAAATCACAACAGATTGTATTTATAATAATTCATTCAATTCCGATTGTTTCTTTAAACAATAATTTCATCCGAGTAATGATACAATTCAATTACTCAGACCGTATCTCATTTAATCACATTTCAATTTGATACGTAAATTTTACTTCCAAAATCGTCCGTCAATTTTTCAAGTAATTTAATTAACTCGTAACATTATACGATTAATTAAATGATCAATTAAGAGTATTGCCCTATAGGTATGACCTAGGGGGTCAACTGATCACCACCGTCACACGACAGTAATGTCAAACTCTAGTCAGCCAATCATTACCGATATATGTTGACCAGTTGACAGTAACAAAATTACTTCCCAATTGTATTCTTTAAAATGAGATTTAATAATGATATTTAAATCACATGATCGCACTATTGTTGAGGACACATTTCCCAACAAATAGAAGGAATAAAACATATGTCGTTTTCAAAAATAATAATAACACTCGTAAAAATTTAATTTAAACAAGTTTTTATTGCATTTATCTAGTGACCTCTACCCAACTTGATAAATGATTCCAAGATCCAAATTCATATTAACTTGGGCACGGTGTGGCCGATGAATCCCTTATCAATATAACTCGGTGTATTAACGCTTTAATCGATTCTACTTTTAGAACTCTTGGTCGATAAAATTACTTTAATATTTATCTATAGCCGGGAACACATGCGACTACAGTCACGAATACTTCCGTTGAGCTCAATCCAAATTTCGAATAAATGTGTCCATGATCCAAACCCACACTAACTTGGGCACTGTGTGGCCAATGAAACCCTCATCAACATGAATTCGGTGGATAGACATTTATCACCCACTTCCCCTACGTAACAAGGTTTGTACCCCGGTGTGGCCGATTGCACTCCCTCACGAAATAGGTTTTCATGGTTTCTACTTTTTGGTAAGGCTAAGTCTCAATTATTTATTTTTAGCGAGAGGTCATGTCCTTTTATTATCTATCACGTTTTAAGTGAACTAAAGCGGTGAACTACGATAATTGTAATTGACACGGTCGATAAACTCGATAAAATGGTAATCCATGTTTTAGTTATGGCGATTTAGCGATGCATGCAACATATAAATAAAATGCGAAGCATAAAAATAAAATCCTAGTATGGCCTTCCTAGAATAGTAAATATAATAAACTATTACAAATTCGGAAACCAACTCCATTGGTCCCTTGAACTTCGGTCTTGGCACGCATCTCGAGGTAACACCGTCTTTAATGGATCGCCTTCTCGAGTGGTATCGTCTTCAAGGAACTCCGGAATAAATAAATTACAAAACAAATTACATAATTTCCTATAATACATTTGTAATTAAAATAAAATAAATCTATTAAATTACAAAACGGTGATACGAGATCACAATAAATTACAACCGAATCGATATTCCCATACATTTAGGGTAATATCAATTAAACTAAGGCCATACTAACTAAAATTAAATAATTCAAAAATTACATAAAATATAATATGACAATCATAAATGAAATGCAGCATTATAATATGTATGAACATGTCCAATTTTATGCTAAATCGCCTTTAAGGAGCCAATATCGTATAATAATCGGTTTTTACGGATTTGCGTGATTTAACCTTTTAAAAAACACAATAATTACATAAAATCATATTTATGTACTACTTAATTACCCTAACCATCTTAGGACTCAAAATTAGTCTCCACTAACATATTGACAATATAATGCCATAAACTTCAAATAAATCATAAAAATTTCAAATAATTTCAAAATTTGAAATTTAAACTCATGAACATTCTGGAAAAATACCATGACACTCATAATGTTCAAAAACTTAGGTTAAAAATTGCGAAAATTATCAAGGAAAAAACAATGTTGCGGTTTATCGGATTTTATAATAATAACCATAAAAATATGAGAAAAATTATTTTTATTTACTTTTCACTTTTAGATCTTAAATAGGTGATAAAATGAAACATGTGACATTTTTCCTTAGTCATGAAGTATGTTTTAGCAATTTTTACTAATTAAAGTCACTATTTATGTGATTTTTAATCAAAAATTCATAAAGCATGCATAAAGACTTCATTATAGCCAATTATTTTACACACATCTTGTAAAATTTTATATGAAAACATACTAAATTTCTATGACCATATTCGAAATATAATTCATATTAACCTATTTTTCCATTTAAATTCGATTTTATCTTGAAAAATCCATATTTCGAGCATAAGAACTCATAAAATTATGAAAATTTTCAGGTCATCAAAAGATAATATATGTGAAAACATATCCAAAAACCACTGGAAAAATCGAAGTTTAGCTAATTTTAGTCCAAAAATGACATTTTCATCATAAAATCATATTTTAATGCCATTATTATACAAATGAACAATAAAAATCCATAAATTAACCAAAATATCCTAAATACATTTTAGGACCAGAAACTTTAACATGCATAATAAATTTCGTGATATATCATAATGAACACAAATTTGTAAGTTTTGTTTGTTAATCGTATAACTTAGAAAAACAATAACCGATTTGCATGCAAACAACCTAAGGTTCATGATACCGCTAGTTAGTGATCTATACCTCATAATACTCAATATATTCAAATATGTTATAATTAATTTAGTCATAAAATTAATTTTGATCTTATGCATGCAAACAAGAATAAGGATAAAGAAGAAATCGTCATCCTAGTATTGGATGAACAAGGATTCAAGCTTAGAATCCCTCCCAAGGAATTATACCCAAGATAACCTCTCAAAATATTAATATTATTAATACTAGAACAATATTAATCTTAATAAAATTGACCCAAAATATTGAATTTTGTCTCTTGTTTTTCGGTTAAGAGAAGGGAGAAGAAGGAGTAATATTCTCTCTAAAAACTCTATATTTTAGATGTGTTAGAGAATGAAATAATACACTAGTTTTGCATGTAGTGTATATTAGGTAAATTATAGAGAAAAACCCTTGGCCTTGATCTATGACAAAACCGGGTGGAGTGGGGTGGCAATGGCCAATGCATGATCAAGGTGCTATTCACAAAAACAACTAGGTTTGCATGGCTATCCATTAGGTTAATGATTATGCTTTACACTTAAAATAATCAACACAATATTTAGCCTAATACACCCTTCATTTCGGTCCATTTAAGATAAAATGGATTCCATTTTATCTTTGTCAATTTATCAATTTGTCACATGTCACAAGTCATGTAAAATTGTCATGCATTTTTAACATATTAAAAATCCACGTATTAATAAAAATACATCATGTACAAAATCGACTTAGTAATTCACAATTACTTGTACCAACACGGTTTACCAATTATAAATCACAATATCTTGTATTTATAATAAATTATTCATTCAGTATTAATTGTTTTCGTAAACAATAAATTCATCTAAGTAATAAAACAATTCGATCACTTATACCGTTTCTTATTTAATCAAATTACAATGAGACAAGTAAATATTACTTCCAAAATATTCCGTCAATTTTAAGTAATTTAATTAACCCGTATCGTCATACGATCAATTAAATAATCAATTAAGAGTGTTACCCTTTAGGTATGACCTAAGGGGATCAACTGATCACCACCATCCCACGACAGTAATGTCAAACTCTAGTCAGCCAATCATTACCGATATGTGTGGACCAGTTGATAGTAAAATATTACTTCCCACATGTATTCTTAAAATGAGACTTAAACATGTGATCATCATGATCGACAGTTGTGATCGCATTATTGTCAGAGGACACATATTCCAACAGTAACATCGGGTAATAATTTAGATGTAAAAGGGGGTTGAAGTTTGGACTCCCTAGCAACTCTCTTAGCGGCCGAACTGGTCAAGCCACAGATTTCTGAGCCTCCGTTTATGAATTTGACTTTGTAGATGGGGGGAGGAGGAGGAGGATCCCTGCTGTTTCCCGGATCTATTTTGCCTGCTCCTTCATCTTTGCCTCTGGGCTTTTGGATTAGATCTTTTATATAACCTTTCTTTAGGAGGTAAGCCACCTATTTCCTGAGCTGAATGCACTCTTCTGTGGTATGTCCAATGTCCTGGTGAAAGTCACACCATCTTGAAGGATCTTTTGCTGGGGTTGTCCGATTTCTTGGGCCTACTATTGTGTCTCCCAGGTTTTCCAGGCATTTGATGAACCCTACAGTATTTATAGAGATGTTATATTAAGGAATAGTTGGTAGGCTAGAATGGTTAACTTTGCATTCCTGTGCCACGTTGATTTCAGACCGTTCAGGTCTAGAATAAGGTGCTGATCTGGAGTTGTTTCCTTTTTGGTAGGAGCTTTTCCTGTTGGTGTGGCCATAGCTTTGCTTTCCTCCGAACGAGTTTGTTCTGAAATTGAGGTCTTCTTCCAGTCTGACATGCTCTAGGGAAATAGACTGAATGGTAGCGTAGGTTAGACAAGCCTTCTTGGTTAGACCCGCGTAGATGTCACTGTCAAGCAGGACTCCTTGCCTGAAAGCTTCTACTGCTATTTCCTCGTCGCATCTGGGGATGACCACCTTCTCTTTGACAAATCTGGCCAGGAATTCTTTGAGGGGCTCATCTTGAAGCTGCTTTACTCTGAACAGGTTGTTGGGTCTCTTAGCCATGTCCCTGCTCCTTGCGAACTGCTGGTTGACGGCATTGACCAAGTCTGCGAAGTTCTTGATACTTCCATTTGGGAGGTTGATGAACCACTGCAATGTTGCTCCGGTCAAGGTAGTGCCAAAGCCTTTACACATGGAAACCTGTCTGAGTTCGTTGGGTATTGAGGCTGCTATCATTTTATGTTTAATATGGCAACATGGTTTTGTGAGTCAGAGGTCCCATCATAAGTTCTCATAGATGGAACGGTGAATTTTTTGGGGAGATCAATCTTTGCAATTTCATCCGCAAAGGGTGTGTCAGCAAAACTATCAATTTCCACTTCGGCTACAGGATCTTGCACTCCGAGTATATTATCTATCTTGTTGTGGAGTTTCTGGATTTCCTGGAGCTTGGCAATCATTATTGCTGCCTCGGTCTTGCTTGATCCATTGTCAGTGGTGGTGTGTGGATCAGAGGAGGCATCTTTCTCCGGGGTTCCAAAACTAGAGAAATCTATCTGTCTGATGATAGATGAAAACAGAGTTCCTGGCTCAAATTTGGTTTTGGAGCCTGAAGCCTGATTCTCCAATTGCTTTTTTAGGGTGGACTTTGATTCTTTTAGCCTAGTGATCTCGGCCTCTGCCTGGGCTGCTTTTTCTTCTATTGTTTCCAATTCCTTGATTTTAGCCAAGGCAGCGGCTAATTATTGTTCTGGGGTGAGTTCCACCATTTTCTCGTGTGAATATTAAATGGAAGATGATAAAGATAATTTATTTTTTTAGGATTAATGAACTAGATGTCCCACGGTGGGCGCCAATTGTTTTAGCAGGATTTTCCCTGGAAGAATTCGGCTTAATTATTAAGTGATAAGGGTATCTAGTTCTATAAATTAGGAATAAAAATATAAACGAAAGATAGATGGAAATTAGATATAAATAATGTTGTTGTATTTCTTTGGTAGGCTGATTACAAGTTTGGTGTGTAAACTTAAATGCTTGGAGAAAAATAGGAAAAAACTGTATATCAATACAGAATAATTAGTCTCCCTTTACAATTGCTAGACAATGCTATTTATACTCTTCAAATACTAACGTTGGATGCTGCTTAACATTCCTCTTGGCCGTTGGCAGCTGCTAGCTGAAAAATAGGGCACATTTCCTATTAATCCGCTTGACTTAGTCTTCCTCAACAAACATTGGCTTGTTCTCTTTTGCACGATCTGGTACGTGAGAATAAAATATTCTTGGAGTTGGACTTGGTCTTCCATGAAAATAGGACGTGAGTATTTTACTTTTGTATATCCATTATGTTGCTTGACAATTCAGTCCGGCCAGCTTAGGAACTCTGCCAGGCCATTCCATGCTTTCCTTCCTTACCATCAGGTCTTTCTTCTAAGGTTTAGTAGCGTACCTACCCTGTAATATGTTAGGTTTATTTACCTCTTATTAGACTACTCTAATAGTTAACTAATTAACTTCTTAATTATTTGTTCTTTAGATCTAGTACATGCATAACAAAATAAGAGATTTATAAGAAAAACAATGTCCCTTACATTGTTGGTTGGTTCAAAAATATGGGCACAAGTAAGGTCACCTTCCTTCATTTGTTCTTGAGCTTAATATGTTGGATGATCCTCTAAAAATCCCAATGTAGAGATCCTCCTTAGATTGCACCCATGACTCATCCCTTAAACTAGTATACTATTTAACTAGATTAATAAACTAGTATCCTTAAAATTAATTCTAATATTATCACTATTACTACGCTAGTAATCTTACTTTGATATTAGAATGGATGAACAAATGCTTGTATTTTGTAAAACCTTATTTTAGAGAGATTGAGAGAGTATAAGAATGTTTTGTATGTAGGAATTGTGAATGAATGAGTAAGTGGAATATGAGAACAAAAGTCTCATAAAGAGGAGGGGGAGGCCGGGTAGGAAGAGGCCAAAGAAGGCATCTTTTCCTTTTGCTTTTTGTCTTCACAAGGTGTAGATGTGTAAGACAATGTAGAGTAGGTGTAAGGCTATAAAAGCAAATAGCTATGATTATTTCTCATAAAATAAATAAACCTCATACCACTATACTCCCTCCATTCGATCCATATCATATAAAATGGACTACCATTTTATTTTGTCAATTGTCACACAATATGTCACATGTAGTATGTTAGATGTTATTACTTAATTTAATGCATATTTATTACATAAAAATCAGTTTATAAATTAATTAAATTACATACAACAAATTGACTAGTGATACTTGATCACATAAATAAAATGGGTCATATTATTATAATTCACAACATCTTGTAATTATAATTAACCATTCATTCTTATCTCTATTGTTTCTCAAACAATAAACAATTTTAGTAATAAAACATTTTTATTACTAAAATAAATCTTATTTAATCCCATTACAATAAGATATCAATATTCTCTCTCACAAGTGAATTGTTCAATTTTAAGGAATTGATCAACTTGTATCGTCATACAATTAATCAATTTATCTATTAAGGGAGTTGTCCTTTAGGTGTGACCTTAAGGGATCAACTGACCACCACCGTCATACGACAGTAATGTCAAACTCTAGTCAGCCAATCATTACCGATTAATGATGATCAGTTGATTATATAATAAATCATCCCTTGCCTATTCTTAATATAAGATTTAATTGTAATAATAAATCATGTGATCGCACTATTGTTGAGGACACATATTCCAACAATCTCCCACTTGTTCGAGACAAGTGTGCGTCACCAATTCTCTTGTCCTATTACAATCTCCCACTCAATGCAAGATGTTTCGTAGGTCGTACTTGCACTTGATCATATCTTGAGTGGTTTCCTCGATCTGGAGAGTAACTATCTGACCGGAATTATCTACCGTAGATACCTTCCGAGCGTGGCCACGCATTTCCAGTTCACTACTCCTCGAGTGGCCTTGCGATTTTAAACAACCCTGACTCATCCCTTAAACTAGTATACTATTTAACTAGATTAATAAACTAGTATCCTTAAAATTAATTCTAATATTATCACTATTACTACGCTAGTAATCTTACTTTGATATTAGAATGGATGAACAAATGCTTGTATTTCTAAAACCTTATTTTAGAGAGATTGAGAGAGTATAAGAATGTTTTGTATGTAGGAATTGTGAATGAATGAGTAAGTAGAATATGAGAACAAAAGTCTCATAAAGAGGAGGGGGAGGCCGGGTAGGATGAGGCCAAGGAAGGCATCTTTTCCTTTTGCTTTTTGTCTTCACAAGGTGTAGATGTGTAAGACAATGTAGAGTAGGTGTAAGGCTATAAAAGCAAATAGCTATGATTATTTCTCATAAAATAAATAAACCTCATACCACTATACTCCCTCCATTCGATCCATATCATATAAAATGGACTACCATTTTATTTTGTCAATTGTCACACAATATGTCACATGTAGTATGTTAGATGTTATTACTTAATTTAATGCATATTTATTACATAAAAATCATTTTATAAATTAATTAAATTACATACAACAAATTGACTAGTGATACTTGATCACATAAATAAAATGGGTCATATTATTATAATTCACAACATCTTGTAATTATAATTAACCATTCATTCTTATCTCTATTGTTTCTCAAACAATAAACAATTTTAGTAATAAAACATTTTTATTACTAAAATAAATCTTATTTAATCCCATTACAATAAGATATCAATATTCTCTCTCACAAGTGAATTGTTCAATTTTAAGGAATTGATCAACTTGTATCGTCATACAATTAATCAATTTATCTATTAAGGGAGTTGTCCTTTAGGTGTGACCTTAAGGGATCAACTGACCACCACTGTCATACGACAGTAATGTCAAACTCTAGTCAGCCAATCATTACCGATTAATGATGATCAGTTGATTATATAATAAATCATCCCTTGCCTATTCTTAATATGAGATTTAATTGTAATAATAAATCATGTGATCGCACTATTGTTGAGGACACATATTCCAACAATCTCCCACTTGTTCGAGACAAGTGTGCGTCACCAATTCTCTTGTCCTATTACAATCTCCCACTCAATGCAAGATGTTTCGTAGGTCGTACTTGCACTTGATCATATCTTGAGTGGTTTCCTCGATCTGGAGAGTAACTATCTGACCGGAATTATCTACCGTAGATACCTTCCGAGCGTGGCCACGCATTTCCAGTTCACTACTCCTCGAGTGGCCTTGCGATTTTAAACAACCCTGACAAGGGGTGGACAATTCCTATCTCACTATTCCCTTTGGCGAATAGTCTCTAGTCAAAAGAATTGACTCATAAGAATATATAGCAGCTCTTGCCACGATCAGGCTTTATGAGTTACCAGAACTCTATAAGCGGTCACTGGCCGACAGAGTGTCCCATACATTCCGCCTATGTGATCGACAAGTTATCCCATGTGACTCTATGACACTTGAACTTGCCATCAATCGCATCACACTCTAGTCACTTCGAGACGTCACTTCATATAAGTAACTACTGGAGAATACCATGTCAATCCAGTTCACTTTAATGGGGTTCAATTTGTCTCTACAACCCATTTGGATATAACAAACTAACGGGTGAGTTTAATAAAACTCAAAATGATAAATGCGATTCTCATATATGAATAGTTGAATACACTATTAGTACTTCATATCTTATAATCTTTAGTGTACCTTTTTGATCCGGACGATGTCGTCACTCATCCAATCAAACACATTTATAATACTCAACATACAACTAGTTAGCGGTAAGTCGAGGTCGATCCATGGGACGGTGTGCTTTGGGTTCTAAGTCTATCTATCTCAATTTATGCTAGTGTCACGATTTGATGGGGTTTGTAGTTGTGTTCTAGGCTAATGCAAACAATAAGGTAAAACAAGCAATAAAAGGAAGGATGTAAATAATTGATAAAAAGTGCTAGGATATCATGGGGGCATAGGGGATTCATGGTGTTGATCATACAAACATGTTCACAATGTTGCAAGCAATTAATGTTGTGGGGGAACCGAGTTGGTTTATGTCTTACGGTTCATAGGAAGAGTTGGGTCCCGGAGCCGAATCGATTAGATTGTACAACACCTACAAGTCGACTTACTTTCCTCCTATTCAACTTCTATGCATGGTCTAACAAGACTCGAGTTGGTTTATATCTTACAAGTCAAGTTGAGTAGATAAGAGATGGTAAAAATGCAAGGATTCATAGGCTTAGCATTTCATCAAACATAACATGTGCATAAAGTTGACATCACAACAAGCAAGCAATTTAATCATGTGAACATATTAGATTAAGCATGAATCAATCCCCATGTTTGTTTCCCTTAATTACCCACTAATCCTAGCTAAGAGACTACTCACTCATTATCAAGTTTAACATGCTAACAAGGTTGTCAATCATATTAACAAGGTAAAACATGATGAACAAGTAAGAAAGATTAACAATAATTAAAACAAGGATTAAGAGAGTTATACCTATGGAGATTCCAAAATAATAATGCAAAGAATAATAGAAGAAATTGATGATTGATGGAAGGTTGTCAATCTCCCAATAATAACCCAATAATCTTCAATTACCCAATAATAAACTTGAATAATAAACTTGAACAATAATTAAGGAGAGATTAATGTGTAATTTGTGTGGAAATATTGAGATTAATCTATTCTAATCTACTCCTAATCTAATCTAAGAAAGCTTGATTTAATCTAATAAAACTTGGTTCTAATCTAATAAAACTTGATGGTTTGATTATTACAAATGGGGTATTTATAGTGGAAATTAGGTGGATGCATTAGGGTTAACTAAGGGCTAAACTAGTAATTACACTTTTGAGATTTGAGCAGGGAGAAGCCGGTATTTTTCGAAGGAAGGGCGTCTTTCACGGAGCTTGAACAACACGAAAATTGCTGTAAAGGAATCCGAGCGGATTAGTGTCGGGACGGGCGGATTGTAGCAAGGGAATCCGAGCGGATTTGGAGCAAGACGCTCGGGCAAAAGAGAGGAATCCGAGCGGATTTGGAGCAATCCGAGCGGATTTGGGAGGACGAGCGTCTTCAGCGCGGGACGCGCGGATTCCTGTCTGCTTCTTTGTTTGAGCTCGGATTGTAAAACGGACGTCATTTTCTCATCCGGACTCCTATTGGAGTGATTCAAAAGCCTAGATCGCTTTTTTTTTCGACGCCGTTCCATCTAGCATATTTTCAGAGCCAAAGGAGCAACCCTTGGTTTGCGTTCCGAGCAGTTTTCTTCATGAATGGCTTCCTTGCTTTTCCTCCTTGCTTTAAACCTTATGACCCTTCTATATACTCTTTATTCCTACATCTTTGGTCATCATTCTTGCCTCTTCTTCATACTAGTCCATCTAATATCATCAATAAGCTTCCAAATATGCACGAAAGACGGGAATTTCCGCCTTATTATCTCCTTTTCTACAAAACATATGAAATGCGATAGAAAAGCAAATAGGAAGGTTTTGACGGATAAAATGGCCAAAGAATGTTATAATAGTATGCAAAATAGGCTCAATTAGGGGACTAAATGTGCGCAAATAATGTTCACATCAAATATCCCCAAACCGAACCTTTACTCGTCCCGAGTAAAGAGGTGACTAAAACTAGACCTTTATTTAAACTAACCTAATAACATAACCGATATGAGACAATTAGCGGGTCTCACTCCGCCCCTTCAACTCACAACAAGACAACCATGAGGTAGGATGCCTTCTTGCAAGGCAAGGTGGGTCTTGCCAAAATGGCGACACATCCAATCATTAAGCATACAAAATCAAGTAATGGATGCATCTACAAAAGAATAGCCACTTTCCTCATCTAAGTGGCGGAAATTATCTACAAGGGAAGCAATTCAAGGGTACACACTCCTTCATAGATACAATTTCTTCAAACTACTAAACCTAGAAGGATACCAATAAATCACCTCCAAATTGTGTCAAGCTAGGGTACCTTTGTCCTCAATCGTTAAATGCTTTTGTCAAGAGTAGACTCCCTATGGCGTTAGAAACACTGGAGGATCGCGGAATTCCCCCTCTTGCCTAGACAAGAAGAAGGGTCGTCCCCTCTCTACCATGCACAAAAATGGATATGATGGATAAAGGGATCATTAGATATTTGAGCTTCACTTTGGGAGTTTGCTTTCGTTTTTGTTTTTCCCCCCAATTTCTTGTGGCATATAACATTTGAGAACACTTTATTTGCCATTTCTTTTTTGATTTTTGGCATTTCAATACTTGACAAATTTTTTGCATTTCTTTTTGAACATTTTCAAAGTCACCCCAATTAGTAACGAGGGTGGCTTGTATTTGAAGCTTAGGAGTTCTATTTTTTTGCTCCTCTTTTCATTTGATGCATTTTTGCAAACTTTCTTTCACTTTTTCATTTCATTGAACTCAAATTGATTTCTTTTTGTGCCCATTCCCTTTGATGACAAAAATATATGGTAGAACATGGATGAATGATGGTTGTATGCATGGTTTTAAGGGTCACCTTGGAATAAACGGTAGCCAAGGAGTTATCACACCACAAGGTACTCTTGACTCGGCCTTAATCCATGGGTCAAAGGATACTAGCATGACACATCCTAGGGTGTTTTACAAGTATTCTAACAAGCAAAGTCTTAAGAATAAAAAGCATCTACTAGGGCCTATATACAATTGTCAAGCTTCCGAAGTAGACGGTTTCGCAAAATTTTTCTAACATGCAACTACATGCCATGATGCAACTAACATATAAACATCCTAATGCATATGATTATACCAACTAATATGACATATGATCTAAATGCAAGTCCTAGATTCACATTGTTATACCGCATCAATCAAGATAAAGCCACATAGTCATTAACATAAAGAGGAAAAAGGAGATTGGAAAGATCATACCATGCGGTCTTCAATATCCTCATGTCTCGGATGTGGCGTAGTCAATCAATGTGAACAAGGATAAAACAAGCACAATATATACAAGACAATATATACAAAGGAAATGAACTTGTTTTTGGGTTTTCAATTTTTTCAATTTTTATGGGTTTTTGAATAAGAGTTAAATGTTAGAATTCCCATCCCCACACTAATATGGGCATTGTCCTCAATGGCCAAAATGATGGAAATTATGCAAAGATGATGAATGATTTCTATACTAAATGCAATTCTATACTAAGCTACACTACATGATGCATGGTTTTTGTTATGACGGAGAGGATAATTTAGATTACCTCCCGTTGCGTATGCATTAACTTCCCCAAACCGAGTGAGACACTATTGCTAATGTCCAATGATGGGTATAGTTCATGCACACACTATGCTATGCATGAAACTAGTTTGTCATTTTGGATTTTACAAATGGGAACAATAAGATAAGAACACCTCAATGGTACCGAGGTGTGAGTCCTTTGATGTTGCTAGGACTAAACCAACAATGATCAAAATGAAATAAAATACAAAGAGATATAGACAAACCATGGGAGTGTAGGAGTCTCCAAGGCTTGCTAGTCTTCCATCATGCTATCATCATCACCATTTCCCTCATGAGAAGTGGTCACATTGCCACTTTCCTTGTCATTTGCTTCTTCACTTTCTTCCTCATCTTCCTCTTCATCATCTTCACCATTTCTTTCTTCTTCCATTGCTTCTTCCTCAATATTATCATCAACTTCTTCATCATTTCCAACAACCTCATTATCTCCCACCACGTCCCTAGATGCACCCGGAAATAAGACTTCTCTATCTGCCCAACTAGGCAAAGGACAAGATGGATCAAGGAGTCCTTGCCTAGCTAGATGTAGGAGGGGTGGATATTGAGCCAAATACGCATTTTTCCGATCTTCATGGGCTTGCTTGTGCATTGCTTGCATGAGAAGAGTCACATAGTCTTTCCCAATTTCAATTCCTTCCGGCTTGAACTCTTCATACTCAAAGGGGTAAGGTGGTATGACAATGGAAGAGGAGGGGGTTTCAAGATCACCCTTTTGTTGTTGAATGATATACTCGGCTTCTTCGGAAAGGGGAAGTAGATAATTGGTCCGGTGGACGCTTAGGCGACAAATCTTCGAGGGCAAGGTGAACGATCTAGCTTCACTAGTTAGCCATCCATATTTAGTGTCAAGGGGGTTATGGGCAACCCACTTGAACTTGTGAATCATAATGTGCATATCAATAAGATGGCCACCTTCCTTTGCTTTGTACTTCTTATCCTTATTGAAATTAGGATCAAAGTGCTTAGCTAGGACCGTGACTAGGCCGCCATTGACAATAACGGTCGTGCCCTTCTTCCCATTATCAACATTAAGCCATCTATCAACCAATAGCCTCAAAGAATTGTAAGGCTTGGTGTGAATTCTTCCGATATTCAAAGCCGATTCAAGGAGAATAAAATCGAGTCTTGTGAAATGATTGGTGTCTTTCCTAGCAATTATGGTATTTCCCACAACCTTGTGCCATACTCTTATGCCCGGACGATGGACCAAAAGAGCACGACACGCATGAAAATCCTCAAATTTCTTCCCGGAGATTGCCTCCCAAAGAGGTTCGGGGCATACTTTCCATAACTCTTGAAATAACTTTCCTCATCACTAAGACCCAAGATTTCACCCAATTCCTTAAAGGTAATGCGTCTACTAACATTAGCTAGACGAAACTCGATATTTTCCCTATTCTCAACTTTGGTGACTTTCAAAGAACTTAAAAATTCCAAGACAAGGGAGGGGTATGTCAATTCCTTTGTTTCAAACAATTTCTCCAACCCCATGGCTTTGAAAAAGGCTTTTGTTTGTTCAAGAACACCCAATTTTTCCAAGGCATCTTTACATATGAATTTGGTGGATTGAATAGATTTCATAGCAAACTTGACAAAGGTATTTCTATGGGTATCGGAAATAAAAGTTACCTCCGGATAATGCAAAAGTTGATTAATTACCGGAGTAGAGGATGTTGATGGTCCCATAGAAGGTTGTTGTTGTTGTTGTTGCACTTCCAAGTTTGGTGTTGCCACCACCATAGCCAAAGCTTTCTTTGTTTGAAGAGCCTTTTGCCTTTGTGAGAGTGCCTTAGCCTTTGGTGCCTTTGTTGCCTTTGTTGCACCCTTAGTCCTTGCCATTGATGAGCTTAATCAAGAAAAGAATAAAAAATCTTCAATTTGTAGTATGCCCAAATCGATTTTAAGGTGAAAGGCTTTGCCTTTATGAAAACAAAAATCGACTCAAAGGTTGAAGATTTTGTTCTTGGTTTTGATTTTTGTTGAAGAAGGAGTGATTAATTTGTTGTTGGAAGGGTGGTTTGATTTGTTTTTGTTGAATGTTGTTGAGGGTTTTTGTTTTTATGATGGAGAGGATGAGGGTTTTGATGTTGTGGGTAGTGTTTATGAATGAATGAATGAATGAATGAAGGTGGGAGGGGTTTTAAAGAAGCCGAAAATTTCAAAACTGCAAGGGCAATCCGTGCGGATTAGGCTCAATCCGTGCGAATTCTGCTTCTTCAATATTTGCAAAAGCTCGCCTAAAGATGGGCGGATTTGGTACAATCCGCTCGGATTTACTGAACACGGGACGGGCGGATTTCTTCAAAGACGGACGGATTTCTGTCCAGAGATTTTTGCTTGTTTTCCTCAGCTGCAAAGACGGGCGTCTTTTCCACAAGACGGACGGATTCTTCAAGACGGGCGGATTCTCCGGAATCCGCTCGGATTCTTCAACGATCAAGAAAATTTCAAATTTCAGCTCGATTCGGGACGGGCGTCTTTTCTGCAGGACGCTCGGATTGCATAAGACGGGCGGATTCTTTGGAATCCGCTCGGATTCTTCCCCTGTGTACACGGATTCAGTTCCATCCGTGCACAGCGCATTCCCTTTATCATTCTTCCATTCTTTCTTTCAAGGCTTGTGTTCTTCATTGTGGGGGCAATACGAAGGCATGAATAGCCTAGGCAATTGCCATCCCCACACTAAGGTAAAGCACTACACATCAATTGAAGTTATTAGTCCCTCCCTCACTTCTCTCTTACATGACAATTATTTTGATCAAAGTAAATAAAAATCTAAAAATGACAGAAATGCAATACAAGAATTTAAATGCAAGTTAGGGAGTTAGAAATATTTACAAGTGGTGGTTTAGGGAGGACTCCACCAAACTCTCATTCTTGATGAGATGTCAAGGGGGCATGTTCAAGGTGTTGTTGATGTTGCTCAACACCTTGAAAAAGTAATCAAAAGCTTGTTCATTATTATGGTAGAGGTCCTCAATAGACCGTGGCCCTTGTTGTTGATCATGATCGATGGCATGCCCAATGTAGGGATTAAAAATCCCTTCAAACTCGTCGTCCCAAAGACCACAAACTTCATTGAGTTGATCATTGAAAATCTCTTGCTTAGATGGAGACAACTCTCCCAATTTCTTCTCTTGGCCAATGAGGCCATCCTCTTCTTCCTTGGTTGATTTTGATGAGCCTTGCAAGCTCTCCTTGTCATAATTCACTTGCTGTTTGAATGGAGCATCTTCAATTTTCTTCCTCCATTGGAGTTCCGATTTCTTCCTTTCATCTTTTCGGCTATAATGATCAATCATGAAACATGGCTCATGCAAACGAGGAGCTCTCATGGTCTTGTCAAGATTAAAAGTTATGCTTTCATCTCCCACTTCTAGAGTGAGCTCTCCATGTTTCACATCAATCACCGCACCGGCGGTGTGTAGGAAAGGTCTTCCTAGGATGATTGGAATGTTGGAATCTTCCTCCATATCAACAATGACAAAGTCTACCGGGATGAAAAACTTCCCAATTCGCACGGGGACATCTTCCCATATCCTTAACGGTGTCTTCGTCGATCTATCGGCCATTTGAAGTGTGATGTTAGTGCATTTAAGCTCTCCCATTCCCAACCTTTTACTCACCGAGTACGGCATGACACTCACACTAGCCCCTAGATCACATAAGGCTTTGTTGATCGTCGTGTCGCCAATGGTACACGGTATTGAGAAGCTTCCCGGATCCTTTAACTTTGGAGGTGAACTCCCTTGAAGTATTGCACTACTCACCTTAGTGAAGGCGATAGTCTCAAGTTTCCGGATCGACTTCTTCTTTGTGAGGATATCTTTCATGTACTTTGCATAGGCCGGAACGTGGTTGATTAATTCCGTGAAAGGAATTGAGACTTCTAAATTCTTCACAATTTCCATGTACTTTCCAAGTTGATCATCAAATTTGGGCTTGGCTTGACGACTTGGAAAAGGAAGTCTAATCACAATGGGCTCCTTCTCTTTGGCCTTGTCTTCATTTTTCTTTGAACTTTCTTCTTTTGATGATTCTCCATCTTTGGAGTTTTGCACAATTTCTTCCTTTTCACTAGCTTCCACAACTTCATCCTCAACTTGCTTCTTCGGTGCTTCATACCTTGTACCACTTCTCAAGTGAATGGCACTAACCGTTTCATGTCTAGGGGGGATTACTTTGAGGTGGTAATTGCCCCTTTTGTCTTTGTGAGCTTGAAGATGCTAGTTGAGTCAATTGTGTTTCCAACATCTTGGTGTGAGCTAGAATGTTGTTGATGGTGGTTTCTTTTGCTTGGCTATCTTTTTGCATTTGGGTGAAAAATTCTTGTTGATTCTTTTGCATTTGGAGGACCGCTTTTTGGACATCAAAACCTTGGTCATTTTGGTGATTGTATGGATTTTGATTTTGGTAACCTTGGTTTTGATTGTAAAAGGGTCTTTGATTTTGGTTTCTCATGGGTGGTGGAGTGTATGTTGTTTGAGGGTTTTGAACATTTTGGCTTTTGTATGAGAGATTTGGATGGAACTTGGTGTTCTTATTGTAAAAATTGGAATAAGGGGTACCACTCTTGTAAGCTTGGAAAGCATTAACTTGTTCGGTTGTTCCCCTACACTCACTTGGGTCATGACCCAAAGTTCCACAATTCTCACATATCCCACTTGGGATTGATGAGGAGGCCGTCATGGCATTGACATGATGCTTCAATGATTTTGAGTTTTCCTCAAGTCTAGCCATAGCTTGTGCAAACTTCAAGTTGATTGTGTCGATATGGGAGCTTAGTTGGGCACCTAATTGAGTAACGGCGTCCACTTCATGCTTTCCTCCTCTAGTAGCCTTGCGAGGCCTACTATATTGTGAGTTATGGACCGCCATTTCCTCAATCTTGTTCCATGTTTGATTGTCATCAACTTCGGTGAACATTCCATTTGATCCCATATTGAGAATGTTCCTAGAATCTTCATATAAACCATTCCAAAATTGTTGCACCAAAAACCATTCGCTAAGTCCATGGTGAGGACATGAGTGACAAATTCCCTTGAACCGCTCCCAAGCTTCATACAAAGACTCTTCATCCCTTTGCTTAAAACCCGTAATTTGAGCTCTTAGCATGTTGGTCTTTTCCGGTGGGTAGAATTTTTTGTAGAAAGCTAGAGCCAACTTCTTCCAAGAATCTATTCCAAGGGTGGCCTTATCAAGGCCCTTCAACCATTGCTTTGCGGTGCCGATTAAGGAAAAAGGAAATAACACCCATCTAATTTGGTCTTGAGTCACGCCCGTTTGAGAGATAGCATCACAATAATCGCAAAAGGTTTCCATATGAGAATGAGGGTCCTCACTAGGCATTCCCCCAAATTGGCTCCTCTCAACTAGTTGGATGAAGGCGGACTTGGCAATAAAATTTCCGGTGAGATGTTGCGGTGTAGGAGTACCATTTGGTAGATTCTCCTCGGTGGGTACGGAGTGTGACGAGAATTTTGGCATTGTAGGTGGATTTTGTGGGGTATTGTGTAATGGGTTTTCTTCTCCTTCTATTGCGAAAGGATTGACAAACTCACTAGTGGGTTGAACAACTTCACTAACACCTCTCAAATTCCTCCTAACAAGTCTCCTATTGTTCGTCAAGGTTCTTTCGATTTCACGGTCAAAAGGTAACAAATCACTTTGTAACCTTCTAGACATGCAAAATATCAAACAACTCAAAAACAATTAGAACAAACCTTGAGGATTTTTAATTCCTCAAGGCGAAAAAAGACACAACTAATAACAAAAAAGGAAATCTAAATCAAACAAACACCGTCCCCGGCAACGGCGCCATTTTTTATCCGGACGATGTCGTCACTCATCCAATCAAACACATTTATAATACTCAACATACAACTAGTTAGCGGTAAGTCGAGGTCGATCCATGGGATGGTGTGCTTTGGGTTCTAAGTCTATCTATCTCAATTTATGCTAGTGTAACGATTTGATGGGGTTTGTAGTTGTGTTCTAGGCTAATGCAAACAATAAGGTAAAACAAGCAATAAAAGGAAGGATGTAAATAATTGATAAAAAGTGCTAGGATATCATGGGGGCATAGGGGATTCATGGTGTTGATCATACAAACATGTTCACAATGTTGCAAGCAATTAATGTTGTGGGGGAACCGAGTTGGTTTATGTCTTACGGTTCATAGGAAGAGTTGGGTCCCGGAGCCGAATCGATTAGATTGTACAACACCTACAAGTCGACTTACTTTCCTCCTATTCAACTTCTATGCATGGTCTAACAAGACTCGAGTTGGTTTATATCTTACAAGTCAAGTTGAGTAGATAAGAGATGGTAAAAATGCAAGGATTCATAGGCTTAGCATTTCATCAAACATAACATGTGCATAAAGTTGACATCACAACAAGCAAGCAATTTAATCATGTGAACATATTAGATTAAGCATGAATCAATCCCCATGTTTGTTTCCCTTAATTACCCACTAATCCTAGCTAAGAGACTACTCACTCATTATCAAGTTTAACATGCTAACAAGGTTGTCAATCATATTAACAAGGTAAAACATGATGAACAAGTAAGAAAGATTAACAATAATTAAAACAAGGATTAAGAGAGTTATACCTATGGAGATTCCAAAATAATAATGCAAAGAATAATAGAAGAAATTGATGATTGATGGAAAGTTGTCAATCTCCCAATAATAACCCAATAATCTTCAATTACCCAATAATAAACTTGAATAATAAACTTGAACAATAATTAAGGAGAGATTAATGTGTAATTTGTGTGGAAAGATTGAGATTAATCTATTCTAATCTACTCCTAATCTAATCTAAGAAAGCTTGATTTAATCTAATAAAACTTGGTTCTAATATAATAAAACTTGATGGTTTGATTATTACAAATGGGGTATTTATAGTGGAAATTAGGTGGATGCATTAGGGTTAACTAAGGGCTAAACTAGTAATTACACTTTTGAGATTTGAGCAGGGAGAAGCCGGTATTTTTCGAAGGAAGGGCGTCTTTCACGGAGCTTGAACTACACGAAAATTGCTGTAAAGGAATCCGAGCGGATTAGTGTCGGGACGGGCGGATTGTAGCAAGGGAATCCGAGCGGATTTGGAGCAAGACGCTCGGGCAAAAAGAGAGGGAATCCGACCGGATTTGGAGCAATCCGAGCGGATTTGGGAGGACGAGCGTCTTCAGCGCGGGACGAGCGGATTCCTGTACAGCTTCTTTGTTTGAGCTCGGATTGTAAAACGGACATCATTTTCTCATCCGGACTCCTATTGGAGTGATTCAAAAGCCTAGATCGCTTGTTTTTTCGACGCCGTTCCATCTAGTATATTTTCAGAGCCAAAAGAGCAACCCTTGGTTTGCGTTCCGAGCAGTTTTCTTCATGAATGGCTTCCTTGCTTTTCCTCCTTGCTTTAAACCTTATGACCCTTCTATATACTCTTTATTCCTACATCTTTGGTCATCATTCTTGCCTCTTCTTCATACTAGTCCATCTAATATCATCAATAAGCTTCCAAATATGCACGAAAGACGGGAATTTCCGCCTTATTATCTCCTTTTCTACAAAACATATGAAATGCGATAGAAAAGCAAATAGGAAGGTTTTGACGGATAAAATGGCCAAAGAATGTTATAATAGTATGCAAAATAGGCTCAATTAGGGGACTAAATGTGCGCAAATAATGTTCACATCAAATATATTTGATGTGACCATAATTGGCGCATATTTAGCCCCCGAATTACCCTTGTTTCCATGCTTTTTAGTGCTTATTTGGGTCATTTCTTATCTTTAGTTCTTTGTTTTGAATATTCTTTGAGATTTTGATCCCTTGGTAGGAAAGGAGTAAGAATCTTGCATTTTCATGGCAAATCGAGACTAAATTGATCAAATTCAATGACCAAGCATCAAGGAGAGACAAGATTAGAAGGCCTTTGTACATATCTTAGTAGAAGAGCAATGTTGAGAAAAGATCCTTGAGTCCCCAAGGAAATCCCCAAGGAATTTATGAAGAAAAGGGAAGAAAAGAAGAAGTTACCACGCTGACTGACAATCCGAGCGGATTGTCAACAATCCGCCCGTCCTGCCCTTGCACAATCCGAGCGTCCCGGTGAATCCGCTCGGATTCCCCTCGCAATCCGCCGGATTCCCGAAATCCGCTCGGATTCCATCGCCCAAATCCGGCCGTCCCGACCTGAATCCGCCCGGATTCCTTCACAGCACGGGTTGTCTTCTTCAAGCTACGAAAAGAGAAGCCCTTCTCTCCAAAAATATCGGCTTCTCCTTGCTCAACTTAAAAAGTGTAATTACTAGTTTAGCCCTTAGTTAACCCTAATGCATCCTCCCTAATTTTCACTATAAATACCCCATTAGTCTAATTAGAGGAGCATGTTCTTCTTATCAATAATTAGTGTAGTTAATATCAATCAAATCTCTCTTCAATATTGTAATCAAGTATAAATCAAGTTTTAATCCAAGTTTTAGTTCTTTAATCTCTCTTTTGTTCATCCTTTATTTTGGGTAATTGAAGATTATTTGGGTTATTATTGGGAGATTGACAACCTCTCAATCTAGCATTCAAGTACTTCTATTATTCTTGGTTTATTATTGGAATCATTAGTAGGTATAATCTCTTAATCCCTTTTTAATTATTGTTAATTACTTTCATTTATTCATCATGTTTTATATTGTTGGTATGATTGACAACCTTGCTAGCATGATCAACATGATAATGAGTGAGTAGTCTCTTAGCTAGGGTTAATGGGTGATTAGGGGAAACCAACATGGGGAATGATTCATGCTTAAATTAATATGCTTTCATATCTTATTTGCTTGCTTGTTTTGATCTCAACTCATGCACATGTTATATTTGATGAAATGCTAAGCCTATGAATCCTTGCATTTCATATCATCTCCTATCTTTTCAATGAGACTTGTAAGACATAACCCAACTCGAGTCTCATTAGACAATGCATGTTGTTGAGTAGGGAAGATTAAGTCGACTTGTAGGTGTTGTACAATCTAATCGATTCGGCTCCGGGACCCAAACTTTCCTAGGATTGTAAGATATAACCCAACTCAATCCATCACAACAATAATTGCTTGCTTATAATTTGAGAACATGTTTGTATGATCATATCCCATGATTCCCCTATGATCCCATGACACCCTAGTGCCTTTAATCAATTGTTTACACCCCTTTTTATTCATCTTGCTTGTTTATTTTCATTGTTATTTTAGTTTAGTAACCTTCTACATCAACCCAATTTGTGACACCCCTTAGACACCGCTAGTTACAATAGAAATCTCATTTCAACTCCCGTCCCTTGGGATCCGACCTTTACTTGCCTCTTTACTAATTGTAGAGTTGCTTGTTAAGCTATAAATTGTGTTTTGATTCGACCGTGACCAACGACCACATCTATTTACTTGTGAATACTTAGCGGGATCGCATCAAAAATGGCGTCGTTGCCACTAGTGAGTTCCCCGGCAACGGCGCCATTTTGATCCGGACGATGTCGTCACTCATCCAATCAAACACATTTATAATACTCAACATACAACTAGTTAGCGGTAAGTCGAGGTCGATCCATGGGACGGTGTGCTTTGGGTTCTAAGTCTATCTATCTCAATTTATGCTAGTGTCACGATTTGATGGGGTTTGTAGTTGTGTTCTAGGCTAATGCAAACAATAAGGTAAAACAAGCAATAAAAGGAAGGATGTAAATAATTGATAAAAAGTGCTAGGATATCATGGGGGCATAGGGGATTCATGGTGTTGATCATACAAACATGTTCACAATGTTGCAAGCAATTAATGTTGTGGGGGAACCGAGTTGGTTTATGTCTTACGGTTCATAGGAAGAGTTGGGTCCCGGAGCCGAATCGATTAGATTGTACAACACCTACAAGTCGACTTACTTTCCTCCTATTCAACTTCTATACATGGTCTAACAAGACTCGAGTTGGTTTATATCTTACAAGTCAAGTTGAGTAGATAAGAGATGGTAAAAATGCAAGGATTCATAGGCTTAGCATTTCATCAAACATAACATGTGCATAAAGTTGACATCACAACAAGCAAGCAATTTAATCATGTGAACATATTAGATTAAGCATGAATCAATCCCCATGTTTGTTTCCCTTAATTACCCACTAATCCTAGCTAAGAGACTACTCACTCATTATCAAGTTTAACATGCTAACAAGGTTGTCAATCATATTAACAAGGTAAAACATGATGAACAAGTAAGAAAGATTAACAATAATTAAAACAAGGATTAAGAGAGTTATACCTATGGAGATTCCAAAATAATAATGCAAAGAATAATAGAAGAAATTGATGATTGATGGAAGGTTGTCAATCTCCCAATAATAACCCAATAATCTTCAATTACCCAATAATAAACTTGAATAATAAAATTGAACAATAATTAAGGAGAGATTAATGTGTAATTTGTGTGGAAAGATTGAGATTAATCTATTCTAATCTACTCCTAATCTAATCTAAGAAAGCTTGATTTAATCTAATAAAACTTGGTTCTAATCTAATAAAACTTGATGGTTTGATTATTACAAATGGGGTATTTATAGTGGAAATTAGGTGGATGCATTAGGGTTAACTAAGGGCTAAACTAGTAATTACACTTTTGAGATTTGAGCAGGGAGAAGCCGGTATTTTTCGAAGGAAGGGCGTCTTTCACGGAGCTTGAACAACACGAAAATTGCTGTAAAGGAATCCGAGCGGATTAGTGTCGGGACGGGCGGATTGTAGCAAGGGAATCCGAGCGGATTTGGAGCAAGACGCTCGGGCAAAAGAGAGGAATCCGAGCGGATTTGGAGCAATCCGAGCGGATTTGGGAGGACGAGCGTCTTCAGCGCGGGACGCGCGGATTCCTGTACAGCTTCTTTGTTTGAGCTCGGATTGTAAAACGGACGCCATTTTATCATCCGGACTCCTATTGGAGTGATTCAAAAGCCTAGATCGCTTTTTTTTTTTTCTTCACGCCGTTCCATCTAGCATATTTTCAGAGCCAAAGGAGAAACCCTTGGTTTGCGTTCCGAGCAGTTTTCTTCATGAATGGCTTCCTTGCTTTTCCTCCTTGCTTTAAACCTTATGACCCTTCTATATACTCTTTATTCCTACATCTTTGGTCATCATTCTTGCCTCTTCTTCATACTAGTCCATCTAATATCATCAATAAGCTTCCAAATATGCACGAAAGACGGGAATTTTTGCCTTATTATCTCCTTTTCTACAAAACATATGAAATGCGATAGAAAAGCAAATAGGAAGGTTTTGACGGATAAAATGGCCAAAGAATGTTATAATAGTATGCAAAATAGGCTCAATTAGGGGACTAAATGTGCGCAAATAATGTTCACATCAAATATCCCCAAACCGAACCTTTACTCGTCCCGAGTAAAGAGGTGACTAAAACTAGACCTTTATTTAAACTAACCTAATAACATAACCGATATGAGACAATTAGCGGGTCTCACTCCGCCCCTTCAACTCACAACAAGACAACCATGAGGTAGGATGCCTTCTTGCAAGGCAAGGTGGGTCTTGCCAAAATGGCGACACATCCAATCATTAAACACACAAAATCAAGTAATGGATGCATCTACAAAAGAATAGCCACTTTCCTCATCTAAGTGGCGGAAATTATCTACAAGGGAAGCAATTCAAGGGTACACACTCCTTCATAGATGCAATTTATTCAAACTACTAAGCCTAGAAGGATACCAATAAATCACCTCCAAGTTGTGTCAAGTTAGGGTACCTTTGTCCTCAATCGTTAAACGCTTTTGTCAAGAGTAGACTCCCTATGGTGTTAGAAACACTGGAGGATCGTGGAATTCCCCCTCTTGCCTAGACAAGAAGAAGGGTCGTCCCCTCTCTACCATGCACAAAAATGGATACGGTGGATAAGGGATCGATAGAATTTGAGTTTCACTTTTGGGAGTTTGCTTTTGTTTTTGTTTTTCCCCCCAATTTCTTGTGGCATATAACATTTGAGAACACTTTCTTTGCCATTTCTTTTTGATTTTTGGCATTTTTAACACTTGACAATTTTTTGCATTTCATTGCATTTCTTTTTGAACATTTTCAATGTCACCCCATATGTAGGGAGGGTGCCTTATTTTTGAAGCTTTAGGAGTCTATTTTTGCTCCTCTTTTCTTTTGATGCATTTTGCAAACTTTCTTTCACTTTTCATTTCATTGAACTCAAATTGATTTTTTTTGCGCCCATTCCCTTTTTGATGACAAAATGTATGGTAGAACATGGATGAATGGATGGATGGATGCATGGTTTCAAGGGTCACCTTAGAATAAACGGTAGCCAAGGAGTTATCACACCACAAGGTACTCTCGACTAGGCCTTAAACCATGGGTAAAAGGATACTAGCATGACACATCCTAGGGTGTTTTACAAGTATTCTACAAGCAAAGTCTTAAGAATAAAAAGCATCTACTAGGGCCTATATACACTTGTCAAGCTTCCCAAGTAGACGGTTTCGCCATTTTTGATGCGATCCCGCTAAGTATTCACAAGTAAATAGATGTGGTCGTTGGTCACGGTCGAATCAAAACACAATTTATAGCTTAACAAGCAACTCTACAATTAGTAAAGAGGCAAGTAAAGGTCGGATCCCAAGGGACGGGAGTTGAAATGAGATTTCTATTGTAACTAGCGGTGTCTAAGGGGTGTCACAAATTGGGTTGATGTAGAAGGTTACTAAACTAAAATAACAATGAAAATAAACAAGCAAGATGAATAAAATGGGGTGTAAACAATTGATTAAAGGCACTAGGGTGTCATGGGATCATAGGGGAATCATGGGATATGATCATACAAACATGTTCTCAAATTATAAGCAAGCAATTATTGTTGTGATGGATTGAGTTGGGTTATATCTTACAATCCTAGGAAAGTATGGGTCCCGGAGCCGAATCGATTAGATTGTACAACACCTACAAGTCGACTTAATCTTCCCTACTCAACAACATGCATGGTCTAATGAGACTCGAGTTGGGTTATGTCTTACAAGTCTCATTGAAAAGATAGGAGATGATAGTAAATGCAAGGATTCATAGGCTTAGCATTTCATCAAATATAACATGTGCATGAGTTGAGATCAAAACAAGCAAGCAAATAAGATATGAAAGCATATTAATTTCAGCATGAATCATTCCCCATGTTGGTTTCCCCTAATCACCCATTAACCCTAGCTAAGAGACTACTCACTCATTATCATGTTGATCATGCTAGCAAGGTTGTCAATCATACCAACAATATGAAACATGATGAATAAATGAAAGTAATTAACAATAATTAAAAAGGGATTAAGAGATTATACCTACTAATGATTCCAATAATAAAGCAAGAATAATAGAAGTACTTGAATGCTAGATTGAGAGGTTGTCAATCTCCCAATAATAACCCAAATAATCTTCAATTACCCAAAATAAAGGATGAACAGAAGAGAGATTAAAGAACTAAAACTTGGATTAAAACTTGATTAATACTTGATTACAATATTGAAGAGAGATTTGATTGATATTAACTACACTAATTATTGATAAGAAGAACATGCTCCTCTAATTAGACTAATGGGGTATTTATAGTGAAAATTAGGGAGGATGCATTAGGGTTAACTAAGGGCTAAACTAGTAATTACACTTTTTAAGTTGAGCAAGGAGAAGCCGATATTTTTGGAGAGAAGGGCTTCTCTTTTCGTAGCTTGAAGAAGACAACCCGTGCTGTGAAGGAATCCGGGCGGATTCAGGTCGGGACGGCCGGATTTGGGCGATGGAATCCGAGCGGATTCTGGGGAATCCGGGCGGATTGCTTTGAGGGGAATCCGAGCGGATTCAGTGGGGCGCTCGGATTGTGCAAGGCGGGACGGGCGGATTGTTGACAATCCGCTCGGATTGTCAGTCAGCGTGGTAACTTCTTCTTTTCTTCCCTTTTCTTCATAAATTCCTTGGGGATTTCCTTGGGGACTCAAGGAACTTTTCTCAACATTGCTCTTCTACTAAGATATGTACAAAGGCCTTCTAATCTTGTCTCTCCTTGATGCTTGGTCATTGAATTTGATCAATTTAGTCTCGATTTGCCATGAAAATGCAAGATTCTTACTCCTTTCCTACCAAGGGATCAAAATCTCAAAGAATATGCAAAACAAAGAACTAAAGATAAGAAATGACCCAAATAAGCACTAAAAAGCATGGAAACAAGGGTAATTCGAGGGCTAAATATGCGCCAATTATGGTCACATCAAATATCCCCAAACCGAACCTTTGCTCGTCCCGAGTAAAGAGGTGACAAAGACTAGGACCAATACTAACCTATCCTAATAATATAGCCGATATGAGACAATTAGCGGGTCTCACTCCGCCCCTTCAACTCACAATAAGACAACCATGAGGTAGGATGCCTTCTTGCAAGGCAAGGTGGGTCTTGCCAAAATGGCGACACATCCAAACATTAAGCACACAAAAACACATAATGGATGCATCTACAAAAAGAATAGCCACTCCCTCATCAAGTGGCGGAAATTATCTACAAGGGAAGCAATTCAAGGGTACACAATCCTTCATAGATGCAATTTGTTCAAACTACTAGGCCTAGAAGGATACCAATAAATCACCTCCAAGTTGTGTCAAGCTAGGGTACCTTTGTCCTCAATCGTTAAATGCTTTTGTCAAGAGTAGACTCCCTATGGTGTTAGAAACACTGGAGGATCGCGGAATTCCCCCTCTTGCCTAGACAAGAAGAAGGGTCGTCCCCTCTCTATCATGCACAAAAATGGATATGATGGATAAAGGGATCAATAGATATTTGAGCTTCACTTTGGAAGTTTGCTTTCGTTTTTGTTTTTCCCCCCAATTTCTTGTGGCATATAACATTTGAGAACACTTTCTTTGCCATTTCTTTTTTGATTTTTGGCATTTCAATACTTGACAAATTTTTTGCATTTCTTTTTGAACATTTTCAAAGTCACCCCAATTAGTAACGAGGGTGGCTTGTATTTGAAGCTTAGGAGCTCTATTTTTTTGCTCCTCTTTTCATTTGATGCATTTTTGCAAACTTTCTTTCACTTTTTCATTTCATTGAACTCAAATTTATTTCTTTTTGTGCCCATTCCCTTTGATGACAAAAATATATGGTAGAACATGGATGAATGATGGTTGTATGCATGGTTTCAAGGGTCACCTTGGAATAAACGGTAGCCAAGGAGTTATCACACCACAAGGTACTCTTGACTCGGCCTTAATCCATGGGTCAAAGGATACTAGCATGACACATCCTAGGGTGTTTTACAAGTATTCTAACAAGCAAAGTCTTAAGAATAAAAAGCATCTACTAGGGCCTATATACACTTGTCAAGCTTCCGAAGTAGACGGTTTCGCAAAATTTTTCTAACATGCAACTACATGCCATGATGCAACTAACATATAAACATCCTAATGCATATGATTCTACCAACTAATATGACATATAATCTAAATGCAAGTCCTAGATTCACATTGTTATACCGCATCAATCAAGATAAAGCCACATAGTCATTAACATAAAGAGGAAAAAGGAGATTAGAAAGATCATACCATGCGGTCTTCAATATCCTCATGTCTCGGATGTGGCGTAGTCAATCAATGTGAACAAGGATAAAACAAACACAATATATACAAGACAATATATACAAAGGAAATGAACTTGTTTTTGGGTTTTCAATTTTTTCAATTTTTATGGGTTTTTGATTAAGAGTTAAATGTTAGAATTCCCATCCCCACACTAATATGGGCATTGTCCTCAATGGCCAAAATGATGGAAATTATGCAAAGATGATGCATGATTTCTATACTAAATGCAATTCTATACTATGCTACACTACATGATGCATGGTTTTTGTTATGACGGAGAGGATAATTTAGATTACCTCCCGTTGCGTATGCATTAACTTCCCCAAACCGAGTGAGACACTATTGCTAATGTCCAATGATGGGTATAGTTCATGCACACACTATGCTATGCATGAAACTAGTTTGTCATTTTGGATTTTACAAATGGGAACAATAAGATAAGAACACCTCAATGGTACCGAGGTGTGAGTCCTTTGATGTTGCTAGGACTAAACCAACAATGATCAAAATGAAATAAAATACAAAGAGACAAGACACAAACTTCTTTTCATGAAAAATAAAGATAAAGAGAAGAGATGAGAGAACTTCACTTGAACTTAGGTGGCCGCTCATGCTTGCTCCACCTAGTGATGAAGTAGTCTCCTAGGCATCCGCATCATCTCCCTCTATATCGCTATCCCAAATATCCTTTGAAGCATCACTTAAACTTGGATCCATGAATTCATCTTCACTCTCAAGCTTCACCGTATCACCTCCACAAGAATCCCCACTCTCTTCCCCTTTGCGACCGTTCGCCCCTTCATTAGCCTTCTCCGAGTTGGGAAAGAGCAATTCCATTTGAGCCCATGAGGGGAAAGCTCCTTCCTCACTAATCCGTCCTTTTTGAGCCATCTCATAGTATTGGAGGTAAAGAGCATAATAAGTGTCCACGGAGGTCTCATATTGAAGGTAGTGTAAATCTTGCAAAATCCCGTGACAAAGTCGTCACGGGGGAGGATGAAGGGATTTGGATGGTTATATGGTTGGTAGGGAAAAGGGTAAGGAGGCACTTTTATCTTCTAATTTTGAGTTTGTTGTTCTTGTTGGTGTGGTGGTGGATTTTGTGGAGGTGGAGTTTGCCTTGTTTGACTTGGGATGAGGTAGGAGGGCATTGGGGACAAGCTTCCTCTTCTTGGGGAGACCCGTGGTAGATCGGTTATTGGGAGATAGAGTGGATCGCTCCCTTTTGTCAACCACTTTATCCGCTTATCAACCCCCTCAAGGGTTATCCAATGGTGTTGGACGACAAGTAGATCTTCATTAATTCTCGTTCCCCCCGTAAGTGGAGTGTACTCATTGTTCTCATTGAACCTTGGGTTAAAGTGCTTTGCAAGTCTAGTTATGAGTCCACCATTTACTATGTGCTTCATTCCATCATCATCTCCATTTCTAAACCTTGCCCACTTCTCTAGCAAAACTAGAGGTGCATTGAAGTGATACCTATCTCTCCCTTGAATGTTGAGGTATGATTCCATGAATACAAGGTCCAATTGGTTGACGATGGCCGGATCTCGGCGGGCGAAGAGGGTACCCGAAAGAAATCGATATGTAAGCCTCAAGGTCGGGTTTTGGATGTGAAAAGCAAGACATTCCTTGGTAAGAATGAAATCCCGGCCCGTCATGGCCCTCCACAATGGTGCGACATTATACTTTTTGGGTTTTGATGTTCGGGTAGGCGAGACATCAAGTCCGAATACATTGGCAAACTCGACAAGGGTCATCATCCTAAAAACATTTTCCAACCTAAACTCTATGCATATCACTTTGTTTACGGTTGTAATCTTCAAAAAGCTTAAGAATTCTAGCACAAGGGACCGATAGGTTGGTTCATACATGCGAAAGAGAGTCGAAAGACCAAAAACCTCAAAGAGTGCTTCTACTTGGTGAAAAATTCCAAGCTTTCTTAAGGTATCATGACAAAGAAATTTAGTGGGAAGAATATTCTTACTTAAGAGTCGGTGGAAGACCAATCGTTGCACATCATCAAGGAATTCCACATTCGAGAAATCATCGAGCCTTGTGAGATCTACAATCTCTACATGTTCCCTTCTAATGGTGTTGAGATGTGAGGTAGAGGAACTTCCCACCATCCTTGGTCTTCTTGCACTTCTAAAGGAGGATCTCCTTGGTGCCATTCTTGCTTCTTTTGTTGGGTTCTTTTGATTTGAAGATTGCTAAGGATGTTCCTTGTTGATTGAGAATTGGAAACCCTAGAAAATTGGGGATTTTTAATTTTGAGGGTAAAGAGAGTGATTTGGATATGTATGGGAGTCATAAGGAGGTGGGTTTTATAGGGTAAGTGGAAGGAATAGTGATGTGTCAAAGTATGTGTGGTGGGGTGGTATTTTAATTGGAAAAATTCGGGTTGAAAAATAGCGAGAAGACGAGCGGATTTAAAGCGAAGACGCTCGGATTCTCTCTTCACGGGACGGGCGGATTCTCGGGCAATACGCCGGATTCTCGCCACGAGTAAAATCCCAAAATTTTGACGCCACAAGACGGGCGTCCCGAGCATAAGACGCTCGGATTCTTTCAAGGTGGGACGGGCGTCTTTTTGAGAAGACGGGCGGATTCCAGTACAGAGATTTTTCCTTGAAATGCATAGGTGAAAATACGGGCGTCTTTCTTCAGATCCGGCCGGATTCTTCAAGACGTACGGATTCTTCACAGGACGCTCGGATTTGACCTCGATCCGAGAAATCTTCAATTTCTCGGCGTAGGCTGGACGTACGTTTCTACCCTATACGCCCGGATTCGACAAGACGGCCGGATTCTCTGGAATCCGCACGGATTATGGCTGCGAGTTTTGACTTCTTTTCCCTTTTTTTTTTAGATGCATCCCCACACTTGGGCATTTGTTCCTTCCTTCATTCAAAAACTCATTAGTGACCCTCCCTCACTTACGCTCATGAAAAGAGTCTATGCTACTTATTAAAACGAATGCAATAAATAAATACAAGTTAGAGGGTTAGTATATTTACAAGTGGTGTTTTAGGGAGGACTCCACCAAACTCTCCCTTAGATGGTCCATTCATTGGTCGAGGTCGAGGCTATCTAGTTGTATGTTGAGTATTATTATACTTGTCTTAAGAATTTTGGCATTGTAGGTGGATTTTTTGGGGTATTGTGTAATGGGTTTTCTTCTCCTTCTATTGCGAAAGGATTGACAAACTCACTAGTGGGTTGAACAACTTCACTAACACCTCTCAAATTCCTCCTAACAAGTCTCCTATTGTTCGTCAAGGTTCTTTCGATTTCACGGTCAAAAGGTAACAAATCACTTTGTAACCTTCTAGACATGCAAAATATCAAACAACTCAAAAACAATTAGAACAAACCTTGAGGATTTTTACTTCCTCAAGGCGAAGAAAGACACAACTAATAACAAAAAAGGAAATCTAAATCAAACAAACACCGTCCCCGGCAACGGCGCCATTTTTGATCCGGACGATGTCGTCACTCATCCAATCAAACACATTTATAATACTCAACATACAACTAGTTAGCGGTAAGTCGAGGTCGATCCATGGGACGGTGTGCTTTGGGTTCTAAGTCTATCTATCTCAATTTATGCTAGTGTCACGATTTGATGGGGTTTGTAGTTGTGTTCTAGGCTAATGCAAACAATAAGGTAAAACAAGCAATAAAAGGAAGGATGTAAATAATTGATAAAAAGTGCTAGGATATCATGGGGGCATAGGGGATTCATGGTGTTGATCATACAAACATGTTCACAATGTTGCAAGCAATTAATGTTGTGGGGGAACCGAGTTGGTTTATGTCTTACGGTTCATAGGAAGAGTTGGGTCCCGGGCAATCGATTAGATTGTACAACACCTACAAGTCGACTTACTTTCCTCCTATTCAACTTCTATGCATGGTCTAACAAGACTCGAGTTGGTTTATATCTTACAAGTCAAGTTGAGTAGATAAGAGATGGTAAAAATGCAAGGATTCATAGGCTTAGCATTTCATCAAACATAACATGTGCATAAAGTTGACATCACAACAAGCAAGCAATTTAATCATGTGAACATATTAGATTAAGCATGAATCAATCCCCATGTTTGTTTCCCTTAATTACCCACTAATCCTAGCTAAGAGACTACTCACTCATTATCAAGTTTAACATGCTAACAAGGTTGTCAATCATATTAACAAGGTAAAACATGATGAACAAGTAAGAAAGATTAACAATAATTAAAACAAGGATTAAGAGAGTTATACCTATGGAGATTCCAAAATAATAATGCAAAGAATAATAGAAGAAATTGATGATTGATGGAAGGTTGTCAATCTCCCAATAATAACCCAATAATCTTCAATTACCCAATAATAAAATTGAATAATAAACTTGAACAATAATTAAGGAGAGATTAATGTGTAATTTGTGTGGAAAGATTGAGATTAATCTATTCTAATCTACTCCTAATCTAATCTAAGAAAGCTTGATTTAATCTAATAAAACTTGGTTCTAATCTAATAAAACTTGATGGTTTGATTATTACAAATGGGGTATTTATAGTGGAAATTAAGTGGATGCATTAGGGTTAACTAAGGGCTAAACTAGTAATTACACTTTTGAGATTTGAGCGGGAGAAGCGGTATTTTTCGAAGGAAGGGCGTCTTTCACGGGCTTGAACAACACGAAAATTGTAAAAGGAATCCGAGCGGATTAGTGTCGGGACGGGCGGATTGTAGCAAGGGAATCCGAGCGGATTTGGAGCAAGACGCTCGGGCAAAAAGAGAGGGAATCCGACCGGATTTGGAGCAATCCGAGCGGATTTGGGAGGACGAGCGTCTTCAGCGCGGGACGCGCGGATTCCTGTACAGCTTCTTTGTTTGAGCTCGGATTGTAAAACGGACGTCATTTTCTCATCCGGACTCCTATTGGAGTGATTCAAAAGTCTAGATCGCTTGTTTTTTCGACGCCGTTCCATCTAGTATATTTTCAGAGCCAAAGGAGCAACCCTTCTTTTGCGTTCCGAGCAGTTTTCGTCATGAATGGCTTCCTTGCTTTTCCTACTTGCTTTAAACCTTATAACCCTTCTATATACTCTTTATTCCTACATCTTTGGTCATCATTCTTGCCTCTTCTTCATACTAGTCCATCTAATATCATCAATAAGCTTCCAAATATGCACGAAAGACGGGAATTTCCGCCTTATTATCTCCTTTTCTACAAAACATATGAAATGCGACAGAAAATCAAATAGGAAGGTTTTGACGGATAAAATGGCCAAAGAATGTTATAATAGTATGAAAAATAGGCTCAATTAGGGGACTAAATGTGCGCAAATAATGTTCACATCAAATATCCCCAAACCGAACCTTTACTCGTCCCGAGTAAAGAGGTGACTAAAACTAGACCTTTATTTAAACTAACCTAATAACATAACCGATATGAGACAATTAGCGGGTCTCACTCCGCCCCTTCAACTCACAATAAGACAACCATGAGGTAGGATGCCTTCTTGCAAGGCAAGGTGGGTCTTGCCAAAATGGCGACACATCCAATAATTAAGCATACAAAATCAAGTAATGGATGCATCTACAAAAGAATAGCCACTTTCCTCATCTAAGTGGCGGAAATTATCTACAAGGGAAGCAATTCAAGGGTACACACTGCTTCATAGATACAATTTCTTCAAACTACTAAACCTAGAAGGATACCAATAAATCACCTCCAAATTGTGTCAAGCTAGGGTACCTTTGTCCTCAATCGTTAAATGCTTTTGTCAAGAGTAGACTCCCTATGGCGTTAGAAACACTGGAGGATCGCGGAATTCCCCCTATTGCCTAGACAAGAAGAAGGGTCGTCCCCTCTCTACCAAGCACAAAAATGGATAAGATGGAAAAGGGATCGATAGTATTTGAGTTTCATTTTGGGAGTTTGCTTTCATTGTTGTTTTTCCCCCCAATTTCTTGTGGCATATAACATTTGAGAACACTTTCTTTTTGCCATTTCTTTTTGATTTTTGGCTTTTCAATACTTGACAAATTTTTTGCATTTCTTTTTGAACATTTTCAAAGTCACCCCAATTAGTAACGAGGGTGGCTTGTATTTGAAGCTTAGGAGTTCTATTTTTTTGCTCCTCTTTTCATTTGATGCATTTTTGCAAACTTTCTTTCACTTTTTCATTTCATTGAACTCAAATTGATTTCTTTTTGTGCCCATTCCCTTTGATGACAAAAATATATGGTAGAACATGGATGAATGATGGTTGTATGCATGGTTTCAAGGGTCACCTTGGAATAAAAGGTAGCCAAGGAGTTATCACACCACAAGGTACTCTTGACTAGGCCTTAATCCATGGGTCAAAGGATACTATCATGACACATCCTAGGGTGTTTTACAAGTATTCTAACAAGCAAAGTCTTAAGAAGAAAAAGCATCTACTAGGGCCTATATACACTTGTCAAGCTTCCGAAGTAGACGATTTCGCAAAATTTTTCTAACATGCAACTACATGCCATGATGCAACTAACATATAAACATCCTAATGCATATGATTCTACCAACTAATATGACATATGATCTAAATGCAAGTCCTAGATTCACATTGTTATACCGCATCAATCAAGATAAAGCCACATAGTCATTAACATAAAGAGGAAAAAGGAGATTGGAAAGATCATACCATGCGGTCTTCAATATCCTCATGTCTCGGATGTGGCGTAGTCGATCAATGTGAAAAAGGATGGACAAACACAATATATACAAAACAATATGTACAAGACTACACTAAAAAGGAAATGAACTTGTTTTTGGATTTTTGAATTTTTCAAATTTTTATGGTTTTTGTTTTTATGAAATTAAAAGACATATTTTTATGCATTTTTGGGATATAAATTCCCATCCCCCACTTTATTTTGGACATTGTCCTCAATGTACATGTAGGAGTAGGAATGAAAAAGAAATACATGTTTTTGGATTTTTGATTTTTTTGAAATAAAGTACAAATGCAATGATATGGTATGAATGAATGCATGCTCTAACTAAATGCAATTCTATATGACATATATAACAAATGAATGCAATCTAAAATATACTATATGATGCATGATTTCTAGTAAACTATGGTCACTTATGATCAAACCTCCCCAAACCGATTTAAACACTATTTCTAGTGTAGAAAAGAAATAGGTTTGGTCATTAGTAACTATGCATGAATTCTAATCTATATGCAACTATTTACATGAATCATGTGAGATATATTACAATGCAAACTATACTATTTGAACTCACTAATGTAAATGCAATATGAAATATAATACAAATGCAAGCTAAATGTATATGTATATAACTAAATGCAAGTGGAAAAGTAATGCAAAGTGAAAGGAAAGGATATCTTACAAATGGTGGTTTGAGGGAGGACTCCACCAAACTCATTCCTTGTTGCCATGATTATTGATATTGTCCATGTTGCGTAATGCTCTCAACAACCGGTCAAAGGCTTTTGAATGGGCTTCATGTAAGCATAAATAGGAGATTGGTGATGTCAAAACGTAGTTTACCCATCTTGGCTTGGAATAGAACTTGCCAAATACTCTCCCATTTGTTTTGCCCTTGGCACTTGGCTTCTTACAATGCTTCAAACCAACAAGCCCATGATTTTTGTCAATACAAGGTATGAAGTATTGCCCATATTCATCCGGAGGCTTCCACTCTTTACCATCTCTTTCAAATTCTATGATGATAGAGCATTGATTCATCAATCCTTCAATAGTAGAAGGAAAGTTCTCATTTCTTTGATGAGGGGATAGTTGAAGGATAAGATGTGGAGGAGTCAACTTCTCATCATTGAGGTCATTCATGCTTTCATTATCTTCACTTTCTTCTTGACCCTCCTTAGAACTTGAACCATTTCCAGAGAAAAGAGCTTCAATTTCTTCCAAACTATGATCAAAGATGCCAACATCATAGTTTTCCTCTTGACCTCTCAATTCCCCAAAGATTGCAAGTTCAAATTCATCAACCTCTTCTTTCAAAGTTTTACCTTCACTCCCATAAGTGTCAAGGGAACACACTTCCTCTACATGGGTCAAAGAGGGAAATTGTGGTGGGAGGTCTTCCTCATCATCATCATAGGTATCCCAAATTGGAGAAGGAAGGCTAGTGTGTGAGCTAGATTCATTAGACAATTTAGACAAAGTGCTTGTCTCATAATTGGCCTTCAACTCACATTCATCATTGCTCTCCACCCCAACATTTTGCTTCAATTCATCATCCACTCTTGGTCCATAATCAATCAAGCACTCCCCTTCCTCAAAAGTTACATCTTCATATTCACATCCATCATGAATGTTTGTAAAGTTGGGTACAAGTTGGAATATGGGATGTTCAATACTTATGAATTTAGGAGGTGGTGGGGGATTCACAAGAGTAGCTTCATAATGCCATCCAAATTCTTCTTCACCCTCATTATTTTCCCTTTCTTCTTCATTTAGCATTTGGGTGGCTTCCATTTGGGCAATTTGATTTGCCAACTTCTCGCCATTAGTAACAATGTTTTTGAGAACATTGTCCCTAGCTTGGCTCTCTTCTAGCATTTTCATGAAGAGATTTTGTTGGCACCTTAACATTTGGAGAATCACACTTTGCATGTCAAGATTATGCTCATTCTCTTGTTGTGAGCACATGGGAATTTGGTGGTATGGGTGTTCATTATAGGATGACATTTGGCATTGATTGTAAAGTGGGTTTTGGGAGGGTGGTTGTTGTGGATGTAGGATGTGGGGGCTTTGGTAAGAAAAGTTGGGGTAGTGGTTAGGACTTTCATTGTATGAGTTGTAAGGTAGGTTTGTTTCAACTTGCTCCAAAAACTCCCCATACCCATGGTAGTCATACTCAAAAGATTCACCACATACTCCACGTGCCAAGCCTTCGGTCATCATCATAACTAGGACAAAGATATAACTACAAACAAGGAAACTACAAGAAAACGGTAAAAACAATCCTTGAGGAACAAGTTCCTCAAGGTGAAAGCAAAATCAAAATAGACAAACAAGTAAGAACTTAATCACATAACTCCGTCCCCGGCAACGGCGCCATTTTGATTCGGACGATGTCGTCACTCATCCAATCAAACACATTTATAATACTCAACATACAACTAGTTAGCGGTAAGTCGAGGTCGATCCATGGGACGGTGTGCTTTGGGTTCTAAGTCTATCTATCTCAATTTATGCTAGTGTCACGATTTGATGGGGTTTGTAGTTGTGTTCTAGGCTAATGCAAACAATAAGGTAAAACAAGCAATAAAAGGAAGGATGTAAATAATTGATAAAAAGTGCTAGGATATCATGGGGGCATAGGGGATTCATGGTGTTGATCATACAAACATGTTCACAATGTTGCAAGCAATTAATGTTGTGGGGGAACCGAGTTGGTTTATGTCTTACGGTTCATAGGAAGAGTTGGGTCCCGGAGCCGAATCGATTAGATTGTACAACACCTACAAGTCGACTTACTTTCCTCCTATTCAACTTCTATGCATGGTCTAACAAGACTCGAGTTGGTTTATATCTTACAAATCAAGTTGAGTAGATAAGAGATGGTAAAAATGCAAGGATTCATAGGCTTAGCATTTCATCAAACATAACATGTGCATAAAGTTGACATCACAACAAGCAAGCAATTTAATCATGTGAACATATTAGATTAAGCATGAATCAATCCCCATGTTTGTTTCCCTTAATTACCCACTAATCCTAGCTAAGAGACTACTCACTCATTATCAAGTTTAACATGCTAACAAGGTTGTCAATCATATTAATAAGGTAAAACATGATGAACAAGTAAGAAAGATTAACAATAATTAAAACAAGGATTAAGAGAGTTATACCTATGGAGATTCCAAAATAATAATGCAAAGAATAATAGAAGAAATTGATGATTGATGGAAGGTTGTCAATCTCCCAATAATAACCCAATAATCTTCAATTACACAATAATAAACTTGAATAATAAACTTGAACAATAATTAAGGAGAGATTAATGTGTAATTTGTGTGGAAAGATTGAGATTAATCTATTCTAATCTACTCCTAATCTAATCTAAGAAAGCTTGATTTAATCTAATAAAACTTGGTTCTAATCTAATAAAACTTGATGGTTTGATTATTACAAATGGGGTATTTATAGTGGAAATTAGGTGGATGCATTAGGGTTAACTAAGGGCTAAACTAGTAATTACACTTTTGAGATTTGAGCGAGGAGAAGCCGGTATTTTTCGAAGGAAGGGCGTCTTTCACGGAGCTTGAACAACACGAAAATTGCTGTAAAGGAATCCGAGCGGATTAGTGTCGGGACGGGCGGATTGTAGCAAGGGAATCCGAGCGGATTTGGAGCAAGACGCTCGGGCAAAAAGAGAGGGAATCCGAGCGGATTTGGAGCAATCCGAGCGGATTTGGGAGGACGAGCGTCTTCAGCGCGGGACGCGCGGATTCCTGTACAGCTTCTTTGTTTGAGCTCGGATTGTAAAACGGACGCCATTTTCTCATCCGGACTCCTATTGGAGTGATTCAAAAGCCTAGATCGCTTTTTTTTTCGACGCCGTTCCATCTAGCATATTTTCAGAGCCAAAGGAGAAACCCTTGGTTTGCGTTCCGAGCAGTTTTCTTCATGAATGGCTTCCTTGCTTTTCCTCCTTGCTTTAAACCTTATGACCCTTCTATATACTCTTTATTCCTACATCTTTGGTCATCATTCTTGCCTCTTCTTCATACTAGTCCATCTAATATCATCAATAAGCTTCCAAATATGCACGAAAGACGGGAATTTCCGCCTTATTATCTCCTTTTCTACAAAACATATGAAATGCGATAGAAAAGCAAATAGGAAGGTTTTGACGGATAAAATGGCCAAAGAATGTTATAATAGTATGCAAAATAGGCTCAATTAGGGGACTAAATGTGCGCAAATAATGTTCACATCACTTTTACACTAGTTGAAATGCAATAAAAGTTTGGCAAGTGGATATACCCTATATCCATATATTCAAACTTTATCAATTGCTATTTCATTCTTTTCATTGTTATATCTAATAACATGAATTTATCTAAGTATATGTCTAGTCTTCTTACCAGACTTGAGTTCTTTAACTTGAAAGATGCTCCCACTGATATCGCATAACTTGTGATAAAGTCATTTGTAGAAGGATTCACCCTTAATCCCTACGTTGACCATTTTATCACAATTTACTTAGATTCCTTTTGTAGAATTTTCAATGTGCGAAACTTAAAACACTTTTCTAGTCTCTTACTCCTGAGTTAATAAGACATCCTAGGATATCAACAAATCCTTTTCGGTTTAGAAATTAAACTTTGTGCAACCCTTAAACACATAACTTAGTTTATCATCCAAACATATGAACGAATCCTTAATTCGTCTCAAGAATCTCAAGGATGTTCTTTAAGGCTTTCACAAGCCATATCATGGGAATTATCTTGTTATTGACTTATCATGTTCTAAGCATATATCACATTATGGCATGTGCGTCTGTTGGCATACATGATCATTCTAATGGTGGAAACATTAGCAAACGATTTCATGTAATCAACAACTTAATAGGTTCAATGAACGACTATGACTCCATCATAGTAATTCCACTTCCATCACCATGAATAACCCATTCAACCTTGTTGGTGTTAAACAGATACGAAAGATCTTATCCTAATTAGACTCTCAACTCTATGCCAATATTCTCTCAAATAGATTCAAAATCTAGAATACTTTGCATCCATTTCCAAGTCTCCAATCACTCTTTCACAGAAGAGAGGATTGGTACATTATTCTCAATAAGTAATATGTCATCAACATATAAGACATGGAGAAACAATTCTCGCTCCCACTTAACTTCATGTATAATCATGATTCTTCAATCATGTGAACGAAACCATTCACTATTATCACATGAACGAAAAGTATTATCCTTTGATGCTTGCTTAAGACCATTCTAGGATCACTTAAGAAAGCTACGCATAAGATGTTAGGATTCTTAGATCTTCATCTAAGATTTTGTGTTCCAAACACATCCTTTTCTAAATTCCCGTTTTAGAAAAGTGAATTTCTAATATCATTTGCCATCCTTCATCAAAATTAAAAGTGGCGATTCCTAACATAATTTATCTTGATCAACATCTTTATGTCAATCTTACGCATTTGAGTACTCTAAAGCTCTACTTACCTTTACATAGACCCTCACTTTAAAGTAAATCTACTATTGAGTAACTATTTTCGGATTTTATTGTTATGGCTCGTATGTAACAAGGTCATAATGCTATCACTTTCACAAAGCAATATTTTAACCATTAAGACATGTGCGATAAACTCCCACTGAACTATGCTTCCACTCTATCTTTATAGATTATAGTTCAACTATACTCCCACTCTATAGTTCCATTACTATCACAAAGTAACACTATAAGACAAGTTTATAACGATCCAATCTACTCCCACTCTATCTCTCAGAAATACATCTATCTTCTTGAGAGATAGCTTTGTGAGTTACAAACATATATATGATGGAGTATTAGGAGTTTATCTAGACAATGCATTAGCTTTCAAAAGGCCATCCCAATCATGGCAGCTTGATTCATGTGATATGCGAGTCTTATCCATGTCATTTGTTAAATAGACTCTCTTTTTAGGTATCTCCTGGTTGACCATCCGTTTAGAATAAGGTGTCTGTATTGTATCGCAAATTTTCTTTTTTATGAGTTCAATAGCTCATCACAACTTTATAATTGATCTTACATAAGTAATTTGTTACCATTAGTAACAATGACATAAGGAGAATCAAATTCATAGCTTATGGACATATAATGATCTAATCATCATAATTGTCTACTTGGTCAATTTAAGTCGATAATCTTATGTTTCACGATGCAGGAAGTATATGATGAAAATCTTTGAACAAATGGTACGATAAAGAAAGTGACTTGGATTGCAAACCAAGACACCAATATCCAAAATACAACCCGGGTTTAAAGGATACAGACAAATTTCCAAGTCACACAATGAAATCAAAATAGTTCTAAAAATCTCAAATACATCATAAAATTAAAGACAAAGCAAATTAAAGCCAAGCTTCCATAGATCCATCACCACGGTCGGCTACCTCTAGCTTCCCCATGATCCTATAAGCTTGCTTTTCCTTTCCTTTGTCCTTACTAGGATGCCCTATTTACAATAAAAAGGGTAATCATCACAACTTGTATCATCATACCAAAGTTGAGATCGAAACATAAAAGATAGGGATAGTCATATACCTACTGGAATAACCCTTCCAGCTTTGATGTCGCCAAGGTATTTTGAACAGTTTCTCTTCCAATGCCCAAAACCACAACAGTAGTGGCACTTGTCCCCGGATGAGGCACTGTACTTGGGCTTGGAGAACTAGCTTCACAAGATTTAGCTTTGTTCCTGTTAGGAGTTCGCTTCTTTCCCTTTTTCCCACTTTTCTTGAAAGTTCCCTTGCTCTTATGATTGACATTGAGCACATCTTTGGTGGAGCTAACACTTAGCCCCATATGCCTTTCGGCTTGAACAAGCATTTTGTGAAACTCATCAAGGGAAACCTTCTTATCTTGCATATTAAAATTCACCCGAAATTGAACATATGCTTTGATTTTGTTGAGGTAATGAAGAATCCGATCAATCATGAGTTCCTCGGGAATCTCCACCTTATGTATTTTCAAGGTCTCAACATCCTCCATTAACTTGAGCACATGAGGGATAACTTTTTGGCCCTCCTTAATGTTGAGATCAATGAATGCGGAAGCCGCTTCATATTGTATGACCCTAGGAGCTCGTGAAAACATGTTCACAAGCTTCATGTAGATCTCATGAGTGGTGCTAATGTTTATAGCACTACTTTAGAGTTCGGCCTCCATAGCAAAGATCAACACATTTTTTATCGCGGCCGACTCCTTTTTGTAAACCTCATAGGCTTGCCTTGCGGCGGTGGTAGACCTATCATTAGGTTCGGCGGGAGATCCCTCGGTAAGGTAACGAAGCTTGTCGTCACCCTCCACGGTCAAGCGAAGTTGCACGTCCCTATCGGCGAAATTGGACCCATTCTTTTCTAACTTATATCGATCCATGAAGGATCGGAGCCATGACACATTGGTGAGCGTGTTGGAGCGAGTGGTTCCGGATATAATTGGAGTTTCCATTACAATTGGGAAAACGATTTTGACTACAAAATAGGAAGTGAAGGAATTAATGAACATCTATCGTTTTGACAATACTTGTAAACATATTAAACAAGTTTCAAGCATTTATATAGTGACCTCCACCCAACTATTATAAATGATTCCGAGATACAAATTCATATTAACTCGGGCACGGTGAGCCGATTCATCCCTTATCAGTATAACTCGGTGGATTAACCTCTTAATCGATTCTACTTCGAGAACTCTCGATCGATAAAAATTACTTTAATATTTATCTTTAGCCCGAAACACATGCGACTACGGTCACGAATATTTCCGTTGAGCTCAATCCAAATTTTGATGTAATAACATTTTATTACTGATGTGAACATTATTTGCGCACATTTAGTCCCCTAGTTGAGCCTATTTTGCATACTATTATAACATTCTTTGGCCATTTTATCCGTCAAAACCTTCCTATTTGCTTTTCTATCGCATTTCATATGTTTTGTAGAAAAGGAGATAAATGAGGCGGAAATTCCCGTCTTTCGTGCACATTTGGAAGCTACTTGACGATAATAGATGGACTAGTATGAAGAGGAAGCAAGGACTAAAGACCAATCTCGAAAGAATAAAATGGAAATGAGCAAAAAGGGAAGAAACGAGGAAGAACCACTGCTGAAGAACAATCCGAACGGATTGTCTGAAATCCGTCCGTCTCATCACCACAATCCGAGCGTCCTGCTCTCTAATCCGCTCGGATTTCCCCGCTTGAATCCGCCCGGATTCCCCTGAATCCGCTCGGATCCACTTACCAGAATCCGGCCGTCCCGACTCCCAGCCGCACGGATCACAAAGACAAAGACGTTTCGTTCTTCAAGCCACGAAATGAAGAAGCCCTTCTCTCGGACAATCCCGGAGGCTCCTTGCCCAACTTAAAAAGTGTAATTACTAGTTTAGCCCTTAGTTAACCCTAATGCATCCTCCCTAATTTCCACTATAAATAACCCATTTGTAATAATCAAAGAGAGGTTTTTTCATTAGGGGGATCTTTATGTTGTTTTAGAGTAGAAAATCCTTCTTTAGATTAGATTAGGAGTAGATTAGAATAGATTGCTCTTTAATCTTTCCACAAATTACACATTAATCTCTCTTTAATTATTGTTCAAGTTTATTATTCAAGTTTATTATTGGGTAATTGAAGATTATTGGGTTATTATTGGGAGATTGACAACCTTCCATCAATCATCAAGTTCTTCTATTACTCCTTGCATTATTATTTGGATCATCTTAAGTTGGTATAATTCCTTTACTCTTTAATCTTTATTGTTCATTTCTTCATTCTATTATCATGTTTATACTTGTTGTAATGATTGACACCATTAATGACATATTTCCCATGATAATGAGTGAGTAGTTTCTTAGCTAGGATTAGTGGGTAATTAGGGGAAACCAACATGGGATTGATTCATGCTTAATCTAATATGTTCACATGATTAAATTGCTTGCTTGTTGTGATGTCAACTTTATGCACATGTTATGTTTGATGAAATGCTAAGCCTATGAATCCTTGCATTTTTACCATCTCTTATCTACTTAACTTGACTTGTAAGACATAAACCAACTCGAGTCTTGTTAGACCATGCATAGAAGTTGATTAGGAGGAAAGTAAGTCGACTTGTAGGTGTTGTACAATCTAATCGATTCGGCTCCGGGACCCAACTCTTCCTAAGAACCGTAAGATATAACCCAACTCGGTTCCTCCACAACATTAATTGCTTGCAACTTTGTAAACATGTTTGTACGCTCAACACCATGAATCCCCCATGACCCCATGATATCCTAGCACTTTTAATCATTTGTTTACATCCTTTCTTTATTGTTTGCTTTACTTTATTGCTTTTATTAGTCTAGAACACAACTACAAATCCCAAATCAATCGTGACACTAGCATAATTTGAGATAGATAGACTTAGAACCCAAAGCACACCGTCCCATGGATCGACCTCGACTTACCGCTAACTAGTTGTTTGTTGAGTATTATAAATGTGTTTGATTGGATGTGACCCGACGACATCACCCATCAAAATGGCGCCGTTGCCGGGGATGGTGCTATGTGATTAAGTTCTTACTTGTTTGTCTATTTTAATTGTGCTTTCACCTTGAGGAACTTGTTCCTCAAGGCCATTTTTGTGTAGTTTCCATGCTTGTAGTTGTTTCCTTGTCTTAGTTATGATGACTCAAGACATGTGTTATGGAGTATGTGGTGGATCTTTTGAGTATGACTATGGGTATGGGGAGTTTGAGGAGCAAGTCAACACAAACCTACCTTATTATTTGTACAACGAAAATCCTAACTACTACCCCAACTTTTCCCACCAAAATCACCACATCCAATACCAACAACAACCATCCACCCAATACCCACTTCACAATGAATTTCAAACGCCACAATACAACCACTTTCACACCTACCCACAACAAGAAAATGAACCCATTGAAAATGTGATTCTCCAAATGATGGGAGATCAACAAAACTTCTTCAAACAAATGCTAGAAGAGAGCCAAAAACAAGATAATGTTCTTAAAGGCATTGTTATCCAAAGAGAGGAGTTGGAGATTCAAATTGCCCAACTAAAAGAATTCCAAGCAACCCCTCACCACCGTTCTTTGGATATTGAGCATAAATGCGAGTTTGAAGTGGTGACCTTTGACATGGAAGATGAGAAGTGGGAGGAGCCAAGTTCCTTGAGCTCTTGTGACTATGAGAGTGTTGTATTTAATGAGGAAGACATGAGGTTAAGCAAACCAAATGTTCTTGACCTTTGTGAGTATGAGGGTGTGACTTTTGATGTGAACATTGAGGTGTTGGAGAAGGAGCTAGATGAAGCCCCCATGAATGATTCATATGAAGGTAGCAACAATGATGATGGACCAAGAGGAGGGATTCGCAATATCACCTTGCTTGAGGAGCCTATCCTCGAGGCATTTGAGATACCCTATTATGAAGAAGAACGTCCTTCCTTTACCCTTCATGAAGACCATTTGGCACCTATCATGGAGCCAATGATCATTGAAGAGGACATGTTAGATCTTCTCCAAAAAGCCAAAGTGTCTTACAAAAGTTATTTGGTGAAAAAGCTCAAGGAGAAAATTGCTCGTGAGGCTACTTGTGAAGATTTGGCACCCATAATCTCAACTCCCATGGTATCCAATCATCAAAGTCATGAAAATTCTCCTTCCACCTTGGGAGGATTGAAAAATCAAAATGCTATCATCACCAAAATTGAAGAAGAAGTTGGTAAGTGGAAGTCCCCGGATGAAAAAGAACCACACTTCATGCTTAACCCTAACAAGGATCATGGATATATTTACTTGAAGCAACGGGAAAGCTCTAGTGCTAAGGACAAGGTGAAAGAAAGAACATATGACAAACTTCCTTGGCCAAATTTCATTTTCAAATGGAGCAACCCATACTTATGTTTATTTGGAGCTTGTTCACAAGCTTTTGATCTTCTATTGAGAGCCTTGAGCTCTATGGATAAGAATTCCTTCAAATTGAACTAGTTTGGTGGAGTCCTACCTCAAACCACCATTTGTAAGATATTTCTTGAAACCTTTTGTATAATATTGTACATATTTTTGCATTTAATTTCTTGCATGAGAGGGAAGAGAGAGAGAGTCATCTTACATGATCTATGAGCAAATTTCAGAAAAGGATAGGGAAAAAGAGAAAATCAGTGAAAAGGGGTCTACCATTCCACGAAAGAAGAAAGAAGGAGGAGAAAGAAGCAGAGACGCTCGGATCCAAGCAATTCCGCCCGTCCAGGGCCCGCGGAAAAGAAAAAAGCTGAAACTGAGGAAGAATCCGAGCGGATTCAAAGAAATCCGCCCGTCCAACCGAATCCGTCCGTCTTCTCCACGGGACGCCCGTCCCGTATGGCGTCCAACAGCAAGATTTTAATCTACGCCAAAATCCGTGCGGATTAAAAGGAATCCGTCCGTCTCGATCCGGCGTCCGTCTTCTACACAATCCGGCCGTCTCGTCCCTGCTTCTCAACCAACAGATTTCTCTGTTCTATAATCCGTACGGATCAGAAGGAATCCGCCCGTCTTGCCCATCCAGAATCCGTCCGTCCCGTCTGTGATCCGCTCGGATTGCACTGTTCATGCGAGAAAAATCGGGTCAAGTCCAACCCTATCCGTTCGGATTCCCTTCTTTTTCTATATAAACACCCCCTTTCCCCCTCATTTCCTCATCCTATCAAAACCCTAACACTCTCTTCAATCCTCAAAATCCCCTTCATATCTTCAAAAACACCCACATCACCCCCATCACCAACATGAGTTCCAAGGGAAAGGCCAAGAAATTGTTTGATTCGATCGGAAAGAAGCGCAAGGGGTCATCCTCTTCAACACCACGAAATGTGATAATAAGGGGAGGTATTGAACAACTCAACAACTTCCAAGAAGTGATCTTCACATCCGACGACCAACGCGAAAATTTCATCGAGCTTCTAGGTAAGAAATACGAACCTACTCAATTTGTTGACACTAGGGTGTTGGAAATCCTTAAGATAAGGTACCCTACCGAGGCGTTCTTCAATGGCCTTGGCATTGGGGACCTTTTCCATGCTCATGAAGAGACTTACCTTAGTCTCACCCTTGAATTCTTGAGTAGCCTTCGCATTGTGGCGGATGCCCGCAACAATTTAGGCATGGAGTTTAGGTTATGTAACCGAGACCATGTTCTTTCTCTTGAAGAATTTGCCTATGTTTTCGGTCTTCAAATACCCACCGCCTATACCAACAAGCCCGATAATTTTAGTGTGGATTTTCTTTTGAAAGCTATCTCCGGGAAGAACTTTACCCATATAAAGCGTTGCTATACTTTTGCTATTCAACATCCGGTGATCCGATTCACCGAACGCTTTGTAGCCGGGTGTATCAATGGGAGGTACGAGCAAGATCGGTGTACTCTCATCGACTTAACTTTTCTTGAGTCTCATTTGAATGTTCGAGCGGTGAGGCGTTATAACTTCAATACGCCGCTTGAGATACTCAATAGGTTCAATGACTTTGCTCAAGGGACTTCTCAACTTAAAACCTTCGTGATGGGAGGTCTAATTACAATGTTAGCCAAACACCTTTGCCCCGGATTCAATGCCCGGGGAACCTATATTCCTCTCGAAGGGAGGACTTTGATTGATGAGCACACCATCTTCCATAGTCACCGATGGTGCAGCTACACTCAAGATGAGAGTGTGGAATGGTACACCAAGGGTTGCACTTCGATAATCCTTGAAGGATGGAAGATACCGGGCATCGAACCACGGTTGAGTCCATACTCTCCTCCACCAAGCTACCTCCTTGATATCCAAATTCTTGACAATCCCCCTCAAAGGGAAGAGCCGCACCGTCAACCACCCCGTGGAGGGCCGGGCATACAAATGCGCCCACCTTCCTACGTCCCTATCCCACCTTTCCCTATTCCGCATACCCCTTTCCAACCGGCAATCCCCAACACCCCGGGTATTAATGATTTGATGGCACTCATGAATAGAGTGGACCTTGGGGTGCATAAAGGGAGGGAAGACAACTACCTAGCCCTCTACCCCCAATACTATACCATGGCTCAGCAAGGGTATGTTGACCCTAACGGTCCTTTGCCCTCTTGGGCACAACCGGAGCTCTTGTTCCCAAATTATGGGGACCAAACTAGGAGTCGCGGCGATGGAGGGCATTCTAGCCAAGGTGGAGGGTACTCGGGTCAAGAAGGAGCTTTTGACCAAGGAGGATATTGGGGCCAAGCACCCGGACATGACCAAGCCGGGAGCTCTCATGGTTATGGCTATGACTATGATGAGGATGACGAGTGAAAGAGGCCTACTTCACCACTTCCACTTGTATGATATCCATCTCCCCCTCTCTCTTTTACATTTACTTTTGCATTTAGTATAGCATTTAGCTTGCATTTGTATTATATTTCATATTGCATTTACATTAGTTAGTTCATATAGTATAGTTTGCATTGTAATATATCTCACATGATTCATGTAGTTAGTTGCATATAGACTAGAATTCATGCATAATCACTAATGACCAATCCTATTCTTTTCTACACTAGAAATAGTGTTTAAATCGGTTTGGGGAGGTTTGATCATAAGTGACCATAGTTTACTAGAAATCATGCATCATATAATATAGTTTAGATTGCATTCATTTGTTATATATGTCATATAGAATTGCATTTAGTTAGAGCATCCATTCATTCATATCATATCATTGCATTTGTACTTTATTTCAAAAAAAAAAAATCAAAAATCCAAAAACATGCTTTTCTTTTTCATTCCTACTCCTACATGTACATTGAGGACAATGTCCAAAATAAAGTGGGGGATGGGAATTTATATTCCAAAAATGCATAAAAATTGAAAAAATTTGAAAAATCCCAAAAATATGTCTTTTAGTTTCATAAAAACAAAACCCATAAAAATTTGAAAAATCAAAAACCCAAAAACATGTTCATTTCCTTTGTAGTGTATTCTTATATATATTGTCTTGTATATATTGTGTTTGTTCATCCTTGTTCACATTGATTGGCTACGCCACATCCGAGACATGAGGATATTGAAGACCGCATGGTATGATCTTTCCAATCTCCTTTTTCCTCTCTATGTTAATGACTATGTGGCTTTATTTTGATTGATGCGGTAAAAACAATGTGAACTTAGGATTGCATTTAGTTTATATGGCATATTAGTTGGTAGAATCATATGCATTAGGATGTATAAATGCTAGTTGCATCATGGCATGTAGTTGCATGTTAGAAAAATTTTGCGAAACCGTCTACTTGGGAAGCTTGACAAGTGTATATAGGCCCTAGTAGATGCTTTTTGTTCTTTAGACTTTGCTTGTTAGAATGCTTGTAAAACACCCTAGGATGTGTCATACTAGTATCCTTTGACCCATGGATTAAAGCCTAGTCAAGAGTACCTTGTGGTGTGATAACTCCTTGGCTACCGTTTATTCCAAGGTGACCCTTGAAACCATGCATACATCCATCATCCATGTTCTACCACATTTTTGTCACAAAAGGGAATGGGCACAAAAAGAAATCAATTTGAGTTCAAAGAAATGAAAAGTGAAAGAAAGTTTGCAAAAATGCATCAAATGAAAAGAGGAGCAAAAATAGAACTCCTAAAGCTTCAAATACAAGGCACCCTCGTTACTAATTAGGGTGACTTTGAAAATGTTCAAAAAGAAATGCAAAAAGTTGTCAAGTATTGAAATGCCAAAAATCAAAAAGAAATGGCAAAGAAAGTGTTCTCAAATGTTATATGCCACAAGAAATTGGGGGGAAAAACAAAAACAAAAGCAAAACTCCCAAAATGAAACTCAAACATCTATTGATCCCTTTATCCATCATATCCATTTTTGTGCATGGTAGAGAGGGGACGACCCTTCTTCTTGTCTAGGCAAGAGGGGGAATTCCGCGATCCTCCAGTGTTTCTAACACCATAGGGAGTCTACTCTTGACAAAAGCATTTAACGATTGAGGACAAAGGTACCCTAGCTTGACACATTTTGGAGGTGATTTATTGGTATCCTTCTAGGCTTAGTAGTTTGAAGAAATTGCATCTATGAAGGAGTGTGTACCCTTGAATTGCTTCCCTTGTAGATAATTTCCGCCACTTAGATGAGGAAAGTGGCTATTCTTTTGTAGATGCATCCATTACTTGATTTTGTGTGCTTAATGTTTGGATGTATCGCCATTTTGGCAAGCCCCACCTTGCCTTGCAAGAAGGCATCCTACCTCATGGTTGTCTTGTTGTGAGTTGAAGGGGCGGAGTGAGACCCGCTAATTGTCTCATATCGGCTATTGTTATTAGGTTAGTCTAAATAAAGGTCTAGTTTTTGTCACCTCTTTACTCGGGACGAGTAAAGGTTCGGTTTGGGGATATTTGATGTGAACATTATTTGCGCACATTTAGTCCCCTAGTTGAGCCTATTTTGCATACTATTATAACATTCTTTGGCCATTTTATCCGTCAAAACCTTCCTATTTGCTTTTCTATCGCATTTCATATGTTTTGTAGAAAAGGAGATAAATGAGGCGGAAATTCCCGTCTTTCGTGCACATTTGGAAGCTACTTGACGATAATAGATGGACTAGTATGAAGAGGAAGCAAGGACTAAAGACCAATCTCGAAAGAATAAAATGGAAATGAGCAAAAAGGGAAGAAACGAGGAAGAACCACTGCTGAACAACAATCCGAACGGATTGTCTGAAATCCGTCCGTCTCATCACCACAATCCGAGCGTCCTGCTCTCTAATCCGCTCGGATTTCCCGCTGAATCCGCCCGGATTCCCCTGAATCCGCTCGGATCCACTTACTGAGAATCCGGCCGTCCCGACTCCCGGCCGCACGGATCACAAAGATAAAAGACAGCTGCGGTTTCGTTCTTCAAGCCACGAAATGAAGAAGCCCTTCTCTCGGACAATCCCGGAGGCTCCTTGCCCAACTTAAAAAGTGTAATTACTAGTTTAGCCCTTAGTTAACCCTAATGCATCCTCCCTAATTTCCACTATAAATAACCCATTTGTAATAATCAAAGAGAGGTTTTTTCATTAGGGGGATCTTTATGTTGTTTTAGAGTAGAAAATCCTTCTTTAGATTAGATTAGGAGTAGATTAGAATAGATTGCTCTTTAATCTTTCCACAAATTACACATTAATCTCTCTTTAATTATTGTTCAAGTTTATTATTCAAGTTTATTATTGGGTAATTGAAGATTATTGGGTTATTATTGGGAGATTGACAACCTTCCATCAATCATCAAGTTCTTCTATTACTCCTTGCATTATTATTTGGATCATCTTAAGTTGGTATAATTCCTTTACTCTTTAATCTTTATTGTTCATTTCTTCATTCTATTATCATGTTTATACTTGTTGTAATGATTGACACCATTAATGACATATTTCCCATGATAATGAGTGAGTAGTTTCTTAGCTAGGATTAGTGGGTAATTAGGGGAAACCAACATGGGATTGATTCATGCTTAATCTAATATGTTCACATGATTAAATTGCTTGCTTGTTGTGATGTCAACTTTATGCACATGTTATGTTTGATGAAATGCTAAGCCTATGAATCCTTGCATTTTTACCATCTCTTATCTACTTAACTTGACTTGTAAGACATAAACCAACTCGAGTCTTGTTAGACCATGCATAGAAGTTGATTAGGAGGAAAGTAAGTCGACTTGTAGGTGTTGTACAATCTAATCGATTCGGCTCCGGGACCCACCTCTTCCTAAGAACCGTAAGATATAACCCAACTCGGTTCCTCCACAACATTAATTGCTTGCAACTTTGTAAACATGTTTGTACGATCAACACCATGAATCCCCCATGACCCCATGATATCCTAGCACTTTTAATCATTTGTTTACATCCTTTCTTTATTGTTTGCTTTACTTTATTGCTTTTATTAGTCTAGAACACAACTACAAATCCCAAATCAATCGTGACACTAGCATAATTTGAGATAGATAGACTTAGAACCCAAAGCACACCGTCCCATGGATCGACCTCGACTTACCGCTAACTAGTTGTTTGTTGAGTATTATAAATGTGTTTGATTGGATGTGACCTGACGACATCACCCATCAATTACCCACTTACCCAACGTAACAAGTTTAGTACCCCGCTGAGCCGAGCCTACTTCCTTATGAAATTGGGACTCATGGTTTCTACTATTTCGTAAGGCTAATTCCCAATTATTAATTAGTGAGCGGCCTTGTCAATTTATTGTCTATCACGTTTTAAGTGAACTAAAGCGGTGAACTACGATAATTTTAATTGACACGGTCGATGACTTGATATGATATGCATGTGTTGTTATGGCGATTTGGCAATGCATGTAACATATTAAAAGAAATGAAAAGCAATAATAAAATTTCTAGTATGGCCTTCCTAAAATAGAAAATCAAATAATCTATTACATATTCGGAAACCAACTCCTTTGGTCCCTTGATCTTCAAATGGCGCGCCTCCCAAGAACTCCGTCTTCGTCGGAACACCTTTCGAATGGCACCGTCTTTGAAGAAACTCCATAATTACAAATAATAATAAAAATACAAAGCTATTCCTATTATACATTTGAAAAATGAAAAAACTAATAAAGCGGGGAGGATAAAACATAAGAAAACAGAAATTAAGCGGAGGATAAAGTGGAGAAAAGACTCCCTGAACTCCGCAAATCGATCAAACACAGCAGGGGAATGATCGAAAACAGGTACAACAGCTCTGGGTGGTCGATCGACCACATCACCCAGTCGATCGACCAAGGTGAACAGCAACAGGAGTTTCTGAAGTTCGCAGCCCAGTCGATCGACTGGAAAACCTGGTGTAACTTTCTGATATCTTCAATTAGCTCGAGAAGTTGAGCTAATATGGTCTATAAACCTGAAAACGCACATAATACCGTGCCAAAAATTGCGCAAAACCCAAAGCAATAGTCTAAAGTATATAAAATCCTAAGCAAACTTAAAATGCGAAGTCTCGCGCACACAAAACAATAAAAAGTTCAACGAAAGCAATAAAGTGTATAGTTTTTGAAAAAGTCTTAATAAACTAATAGTTGATCAAGAATGGCCACGGAACGGCCCACTTGGTCAGCTTCTGGCTACAAGAGGTAGCCTCAATAGTGCTCATCTTCTCAGCTGCACTCTTCTCAGCTCCAGCATCCGCAGAACTCAACGGATCAACATGTCGGACATCTTCCCATTCAATGACCTCTTCGGACTCGTCGGAATCCAGATCAGACTCCGTTGCTTTGACTGGCTCATCTTCGGGCTCCTCATCCGTGCCATAGCTAAGGCATCCTAAACCGCCTCTTTGAACTATTGGCTCCTTCACAGCTGGAGCGACATGCGGCTCTTCCTTCCCCAAACCAGCTCCTGCAATGTCTAAAACAGAAGAATCTTCCTCCACTTTGCTCCCAGTCTGGGGCGGAGGTGTCACAACAGGAGTAGAGGTAGAGATAGGCATATCAGGAAGTATAAAATAAGATTTCTTTTCAGAAATCGTATTGCAAGTGACGGGCCACATGGGGTCTTTCTTCCTAGCTGTCTGGGCAAAGACAATGGAGTGCTTCCCTACCTTAAAGGTCAAAGTAGCCGAACCAACATCAATAACTGCACCAGCAGTATGCAGGAATGGTCTACCTAGAATAATAGGAATGTGGGCATCTTCGGGCATATCTAGTACCACGAAGTCAACAGGGAAGAAGAACTTCTCTATTTGCACGGGAATGTCCTCTAAGACTCCTATTGGGTGGACCGCAGAACGATCAGCCATCTGTACTGTCGTGTTTGTGACTGCAAACCTATTCAACTTTAACTTCCTAGCAAGACTCAAAGGCATCACACTAATACTGGCTCCTAGGTCACATAAGGCTTTCTCAATAGGAAAGGTACAAATATTACATGGGACTAAAAAACTACCTGGGTCTTCTACCTTAAGGGGTGCAGTATGGCTCAAATAAGAACATGACTCCTTAGTGAGTGCGACAGTATGCACAGTTTCAAGTGACTTCTTTTTAGATAAGAGTTGCTTCATGAATTTCATATAAGCAGGCACTTGATTTACTAACTCAAGAAAAGGAACTTGTACATTTAAGCTACGGATAACATTTTCAAACTTATTAAATGATACCTGTTCCTTCGTCGGCACTAATCTCTCCGGATAGGGGGCTGAAAGTAGCAACTTAGCCCTCTCCTCTAAATCTCTCATGCCGGCATCGGTGGACTTAGGTTGAAAATCCACCACCTTCTCCTTGTTGTAGCTTGACCCTTCTTCAGACCGTCTCAAATGTGAACCATTAATCGACAAAGGGTCGTACTTCGGAACCGGAATAGACCCATCAGCATTCGGGTCTGGCCTCAATATTTTCGGGGCAGTAGTACCCCGAAACAAGTGGTCCCTTAAGTTATCGGGCATCGGAGGACGAAAAGAATCACCTTCAGCAGCTTGGTCATTCGATCGACCATGTTGGTCAGTCGATCGACTACTTCTACAGGAACAGTAGCTTCTGGTTGTCGCGGACAAGTCGATCGACTGGGTATATCAGTCGATCGACTGACATACCTGCTGATCGTCTTTTTCTTGTTTTTGTTCGTCACATCCTTCTCCTTGCTTGGTTACGCCTCATCCTTTTCAGTGACGTTCTCAACCATAATGGGCCCATCAAGGGTAGACCCACTCCTCAAGGTAATTGCATTTAAAGTCTCCTTTTGATCAGTTTGAGTCGGTAAAAGTCCCGGAGCTCGAGTTGTATTCTTGCTAGCCAATTAGGCAATTTGGCTCTCCAACATCTTCATCCCGGCCTCTCTAGCTTGGGATTCTTTCAACAACAAATTCTTCAACTCGGCAAACTCAGAGGTTTGGGATTGCTGTTGCTGCTGAGGGACATATGGAGACTTTTGGAACTGTTGTTGCTTATGAGGGGGCACATAATTCTGCTGCTGCTGCTGTTGTGGAGGTTGAGTCGGATTTAAGACATTTTGGCTGCTCCGCCTCAGATTCGGATGGACATTCGGCTCATAGTAAGTGTTTGTCTGCCTATAATGTTGAAAGGCAGCACAAGACTCAAAGGGATTAGGGCAGTTGTCTGAAACATGTCCCTCAGCTCCACATCTTTTGCAGACGAAAAAGACCGTCTCAAACAAAGATTCACATGGTAGATCCCTCCTTTTGAAGCTCCTCCCAACTCGTACTTATCAAATCTCGCCGTGAGAGCCTCTAATGCAGCTACAGAAGGAGATTCAGCAGCTCTCCTTTGATTTCCTCTGGAATTTCCATACTCAGCTTTATGGGTGGTCAAGTCATCAATGATTTTCCACCCCTTAGTCTTTCCCATATTCTCCTAGAATCTGCCACTAGCTGCCGCATCCAGAATAGCTCTCTGATCGTCATAGAGCCCATTGTAGAACTGATTGCATAAGCTCTATTTCTCAAACCCATGATGCGGAATGGTTCGCACCAGCTTCTTGAAACGGACCCATGCCTCACAAAAGTTCTCATCCGGACCCTGTTTAAAGCTCGTGATCTGAGCTCTAATAGCATTTGTCTTCAAGGCAGAGAAATATTTCTTGTAGAATGCCAAGGCCAAAGAATTCCAGTCGGTGATCCCATTAGAAGCTCAATCCAGGTCTCTATACCACTCCCTTGCAGCATCGCGGAGTGAGAATATAAACATTGTCTCCTTCACCTAGTCCTGGGTCACACCGGTCGGCGGGGGTATAGAGCATCAATAATCAATAAATATCTCCATATGCTTGGCTGCATCTGCATTTGCAGCTCCCCTGAATTGGTTTCTCTCAACCAAGTTGATATAAGAAGGCTTCAGTTCGAATTTCCTATCAGCTCCCGGTAATTCGAACCCCTTGTATAGATTTGCAGCTGTCGGCTCAGAGTGACTTGCTATAGTCGCTTCTTCAGCCATCTTTAGAAAATTTGGAGAAGTGACGGTCTCAGCTGATGAAGTAGAAATAGGAGATGAAGGTGGATCCTCCTCGAACAGCTCGTTCTCGTAGTAACTAGACAGAGTACTCAGCTCTACCTCTGTCGGCAATATCCTAGATGATCGTCTCAACTCGCGCAAAGTCTTCTCAATCTCAGGATTGAACGGTACTAATTCACCACCATGTGACCTGCGCATAAGAGGAAACTACAAAAAGAATATGAGAATAGTTTAAGGAACGAATGTCCCTTAAACAAAGAGACACACTAAAATAAAACAACTAAAAATAAGAACAATTGCCTCCCCGGCAACGGCGCCAAAATTTGATACCCGTCGTTGTGAGTATCTAAAATAATATTTATAATACCTATTAAAACTAACAGAAGCTAGTGGTAACACGGTCGAACCACAGGGAGGCGAATGTAATTAATAATTGTCTGTTTCTAGTCTTAAGGTAACAGTATGTGGGGGTTGATTGATTTGAGTGATCTATAGCTAAGGCAATAAAAGTAAAATAAACTAAACAGTAGATGAAATCAAGGATTAAAAGGGTGCTATGATGGTCGGTTCACTATAGTTTCGGCGGCAGCATACTAGGTAGGTCTAAATCAAACGCGTGAGACGGGAAAATAAGAGGTCCTCTCGGTCCATTCTCACAAGTAGCATCTTTCGATCTCGCTACAGGTCCCTAATATCACTAATACTAACTTTCGTCCTGAAAAGTAACTAAAAGGCTAAACTAACTTATCTTTCGAACTCGTTAATCTAGTCATCTTAATTAGGTAGGCTATCTCCCTTCCCTATCTTTCGATCTTTATTGGGTCGGTCAAATCCTAAACATTCAACTAGTCGCGTGCACTCGATTCGTCAAACAAAGCAATTAAATTAATTAAAACGAAGCATATCTCACGAGGCCAGTCGATCGACCGGGGTACCCAGTCGATCGACCATGGCGCGATTCAGGGTCCCCTATTCTAATGCCGCCTAATCTACAGTTCCCCTAAATCCTAGCACAAGCTATTTAGCTACTCATGGTATTGATAAAAACAACAGCAATATTAATGAATAAAACTACTGGATTCATGCTTGAAATAGTTAAATAACAAATAACAATAAATGATAATCGGCTTCGGGAAACTAACTAGCAATTCTATACTATTAACGAAATATAAGCAATGAAACTGAATAAGGGCAGGAGAATACCGAACGGAATTTGCAGAGAATAAAGATCCAAGAACCCGAATGCCAAAGTAACTTTTATTGAATGGAAAAGATTATAAACTAAAGAACCCTAAAGAATTTCTGATAATAAAACTAGATTAAAGCTTGATAAAAACTGAATAATCGTTCTCAAAACCTAGCATACGTTATATAGAATACAACGTAGTTCTTATTGCCAAAACCTAACTACTATGGGCTTGCTATTCCTCGGTCTTTTAATTCACGTCAAAGTAGCGGTGTGGTCGATCGACCACTGAGGCCGGTCGATCGACTAGTAACCTCTTAACAGTGGCTCCTGGAGTCGAGGTATGGTCGATCGACCATAGGTAGCGGTCGATCGACTGCTTTAGTTGATAATTGACTTCTAAATCCTCGTGGATTTGTCCTTCGGGCCTCGAAATGCGCACCAAGCTCGTTCCTTGAGCAAATACTTCACGTCAAATGCAATGCAAGATACTCGGGGACGGATTTGGTTCAATATCTACTCATTTCCGCATAAATCTGCAATATTACATAAAAATACGAAAGTAGACGAAATGGGGCAAATAGTAGCCTTAAACTAGACCTGTCAAAACTCGACCCGACCCGTAAACCGACCGAAACCCGACCCGCAAAAAACCCGTAAATTACCCGCTATTTTAAACCCGAACCCGAAATTAACCCGACCCGTAAATAACCCGACAAAAACGGGTCGGGTCGGGTTAGGTAACGGGTAACCCGTTGGGTTTACCAAAGAAACACACTTTTTACGTTCTATTTTCAATTGTCAAAAAAAAAAAAAAAAAAATCTATTTTTAATTAAAGAGTAACCCTAAACCCAAATTTCATCCGCAGCCTCTCTGTGTTCTCTACTTCTCTTTCATCCGCTCAAGTTTTCTCTCATCAATCATCAATTCATCATCAATCGATTTGTGTGTGCCAGATTTGTTCGTGTATGTCTTCTGTTTTCCCTTATTTTTTTCGCAGGTCTTCTTTTGTCATCATTAATCGTACATTTGTTCCTATTGTAAACATTATATTTTCGTTTTAACACTATATTTTCACTTTAAGATCTAAAAAATGATGATAAATAGAGATAGAGAAAGGGAAATGAACTAATTGTTTAGTTTAGTTGAAGGGAAATGAACTAATTGTTCACTGTAATTGTTTAGTTTAATTGTTAAAGAGATCTAATTTGCCATTATTTTGATAAATAATTTACGCAAGATGACATGATTTTTGTCTTTGTGAGTATTTTTATTGATCAGTTTGGCTTAGCTGTTACGAAAACAACAGCAATTTTAAGCAACAATGACCCGATGAGGGGTAGATTTTACTTAAAACCGTCTTAAATTAAAACTTCTCATGACCCTCTTCTTTTTTTTTACTTACATGTATTTGAATTGATTGAACGAGTTATTTTAAGATAGGACGGTTTTAAGACGGAACTGAAAAACAGCAGTGAATAGGAGCCGACAGTGCGTCGGTGGAGAGGATTGTGCGTGAGAAATGTGTGTGATTTTTATAATCAGAAAAGCTAATGTGAAATTAATAGACGGAGGAATGGCTAAAGTTAAGAAACTTGTTACTTATATTGGTTGTTCTGAACGTCGTACTTTAATATTTGAGGAAAATGTTCGTGGTTGTAATCTTGATTGTTCCAAGGGACTTTATACGGATTGTCCAACTAGATGGAATGCAACCTTCAAAATGTTGTGTAGGGCGCTTTATTTTCGTAATGCATTTGTGAGTATGAGTTCATCTTCAAGGTTTGATGCCACATTTCCACCTCTGCCCACTGATGAAGAATGGGTTAGAATTGGAAAGATATGTGCTCTTTTAAAGCCATTTGATGAAATTACTACGCTCATGTCGGGACGAAAGTACCCAACGGCAAATCTGTACTTGAAAAGTGTGTGGAAAATTGAGGTTCTCTTGTTGGAATATGCATCATGTGAGGACACGTTTCTGAGAGATATGGCAAAAAAGATGAAGGTGAAATTCGATAAGTATTGGGAGTCTTACTGTTTCATTCTTTCCTTTGCTGCAATTCTTGATCCGAGGTTCAAGCTTGAGTTTGTAAGGTACTGCTTCACAGAAGTTGATGCTGGCACTGCTGAAACTAAGTTTGAAGATGTGAAATCTGAGCTCTATAAATTGTTTGAAGAGTATGTGAAAATGGATCCTTGTACCAATGAGAGTTCAACACCAACAGAAGTTCAAGACGAGCTACCAGTAAGTAGTAATCTGATCGTATATTGTTTTTATGCTAACCTGCTGCTACTTTCCCCAATTTAATGCTGTTTGTGACTTATTTTTTTAGGGGTTTGCTGCTTTTGCCAATGATGCTAGTCGAGTGTCTAGCACGGAGCTGGACATGTACCTAGATGAAGCTCGAGTGAACCATACTTTAGATATTGACATTCTCTCTTGGTGGAAAGATAATGGAAAACGGTTTTCTACTGTTGCGAATATGGCAAGAGATATTTTGGCAATTCCGGTTACTACCGTCGCCTCAGAATCTGCTTTTAGCATGGGAAGTAGAGTAATCACCAAATGGAGAGCTTCTCTCAAACCTGAAACTGCTGATGCTTTGCTCACTACTCGTACTTGGTTGTATGGGTTTGATGTCCAAGAAGGTGCGTAAATACTCTACTCTTTTTTATTTCAATTTTATTGTTGAGGACGAATGCTGATGTGAATTTCCCTTATCCTTTACTTACATATTTCTTGTTTTCCAGCAACTAATGATAATCAAGTGCTTGATGGATTTGAGTATCAGTTTTCTGCATTGCGAATTAGTGAAGCTGCTGCTGCTGCTGCTGCTGATGCGGTTGATGATGGTGATAATGAAAATGACGAGGGCGTGGAGGAGGATACGTCACTTAATCTCTTATCATAGATGGAAATTCTATTGCGAATTAGTGAAGATGATTGTGTTTAATTAGCCATTTTATGTAATAACTAGATTGGTGGAATATTTTGTTATCTTTTGACGTGATCTCTTTTTGGTTTGTGGGCGGCGGCCGACGTGCGTGTGATAATTTACGTCCACAAGAAGACACGTAAAACTTGGAGGATATTATAAGTAGATGACTTGATGTAAATTTGTGATGGATGGAAACTTGGAAATGTTTGAATGAACTCTTAAGTTTTTTTATCACCAATTCTCTTTGTATTTTGAATGAACAATGACTTGTTTTTGTTATGGATTTCTTAAAATTGGTAATCTTTAACCAGGATGAGAATTGAGATACTAACAAAATAACAAAGGTTGTCAATGTCTAAGTGTTGTACACCTATAAATTATAATGACATAATGACATCATGTTGACTCTTTCAAAAGTGAAATTTTATGGAAAATTGTCTTAATGTATTATTAATCCAAATATTTTCTATTAAAATATCAATTATACTAAAAATTATGTTTTTTAAAAATTATAATATCGATTATACTAAAAATTATGTATTAAATAGTTCTTTAAACATTAAAATATCGATTATACAATAAACTTATGTATTAAATAATTTTTTAAAAATTGTCTCGAAAGACGTTAATTGACCCGTTTTTAGACCCTAACCCGACCCGTAACCTGTATTTACTTGACCCGTATTTTACCCGACCCGAAATAAACCCGACCCGTATTTTACCCGAACCCGTATCTACCCGACCCGTAACCCGCCCGTTTGACCCGTTTGACAGGTCTACCTTAAACCACATAAATGAGCTCTGAATGCGTGTAAAATAGGGTGTAAAACATCATATAATTGACACGCATCATAGTGTTTATTAGGTAAAAATAAGGAGAAAAACCAATTGTTTTCTCCTCTTGAAAAACCTGGTGGCATGGGGAGGAAGGGACCAATTCATGCACAAGGTGGTCTTCACAAGATTAAGTAGGGTTGCATGGCTAGGTTTACAAAGAAATGATTATGTTTACCACTAACATAATCAACACAATATATTCCTAATACTCCCCTTAATTTCGGCACATATAGATAAAATGGACTCCATTTTATTTTTGTCAATTTGTCACATGTCACATAAAATTGTTATGTATTTTTAACATATTAAAAATCAACGCATTAATAAAAATACGTCATATACAAAATCGACTTAGTAATTCATAATTACTTGCATCAAAATAGTTTACCAATTATAAATCACAACATCTTGTATTTATAATAATTTATTCATTCAAATGCAATTGTTTCCTTAAACAATAATTTCATCTAAGTAATAAAACAATTCGATTACTTAGACCGTATCTTATTTAATCAAATTACAATGAGACATGTAAATATTACTTCCAAAATCGTCCGTCAATTTTAAGTAATTTAATTGACCGGTATCGTCATACGATCAATTAAATGATCAATTAAGAATGTTACCCTTTAGGTATGACCTAAGGGGATCAACTGGTGACCACCGTCTCACGACAGTAATGTCAAAGTCTAGTCAGCCAATCATTACCGATATGTGTGGACCAGTTGACAGTAAAATATTACTTCCCAATTGTATTCTTTAAAATGAGACTTAAACATGTGATCATCATGATCAACAGTTGTGATCGCATTATTGTCGGAGGACACATATTCCAACACAAGCAACACTACCCGTCGATCCGAGGGGGAAATTCAAACCCAATTGGGCCAGACCATACCTGGTCAAGAAAAAACTTTCGAGGGCGCAGTGAGACTGAGTGACCTAGACGGGGAGGATTTCACAAACTCAACCGACCTAGACCAACTCAAGATATATTACCCTTGAACCCTAGTAACCACAAACCTTTTCCTAGTTTCACAACTAGTGACCATAATATCCCTTTCAAGTCAATTCCTCAAAAGCGTTCTGATTTGAAATTGCATGTTTTATTGAGTCTAAGTTACCGCACTTTGCCATGTTTCAAACAACCTTTGATCTGCCAAAGGTAACATCAATTTCCATTCAAACCAAAAACACCTGAACTACGAGCATGGTTTGATTCCACCTCTTCAGGTGGATACGTAGGCAGTCCTTTCTTACACAAGAAGGATACAACCACAACACTCAAACAAAATTGACAAAACCTTCGAACTACGATCATGGTTTGATTTCACCTCTTCAGGTGAATACGTAGGCAGTACTTTCTTACACAAGAGGGATACAACCATCCCCACACACAAAAAAATCACCCATATCAACTTCAAAACTAAAGAAAAGAAAAAACATTCCCTTTTCCATAAAAATACAAAAAAGATGCCTTTCTCCCTTCCCACAAAAATTCCCTTTTACAAGTGCAATGTTTAGGATAATTCAAACCAAATTGCTTTTACAAAATGGATGGAAGAAACAAGCGTTCAAAGTCTCTTTTAACATAAGCAATCCTCTTATTTAATTCATAATGAGAAGGATTACAAAGTTGAAAACAAATAAAGCTAAGCAAGTTTACAACTTGTCAAAGGTAGAATGTCAACTAAGACATCTCACATAGTAAAACTAGCACAAAATACACACTAAATTGCTAGTACAACATAATAAAAACTCACATACACTATTACAACATAATAATAAAGTGGGAAATAGAGGTCTTCATTCTTCTATTCTACCCTTGCCTTTTCCCTCGGCGTACATCTTCCTCTTGCTCTTCTTGTTGGCTCGCCTAGTAGGGACTTCCTCTTCGGAATGGATCCTCAACGGATCTATAACGGCGGTGGCCTCCGGTCTCTTGCACGGCCCCATAATCGGTCCTAGCCGAGCCCATACACGGCCCACTACCTCTTTAGGACCCGAGCTACTCCTCTTCGGTGGCCTCACTACGTCCGGGCTAACATCATCGGCAAAGTCGTCAAAGATGGCACGGTTGGCCTTGCCAACCTCTCTATACTTCAAGTCGACGACCTCGTCCTTACGGAACTTGGACCTTTGTTCCAAGGTTTGAGCTCTTCACCACTTGACATAAGCGATAGTCACCAATGTCGTGGGAACGGGGTTTGGTACCTCCTAAGAAGGCCGAGTGGCCCACCACCTCTCAAAAATCTCCAGAAGCTCGGAGTTTCGAAAAACACTCTATTGGATGAGAGTATCTTGAGCGGGCACCTTTTGTTGGCGACCTATTTGCCTCATAAGCCTTTCGGGATAAATGAAGGAAGCAACCTTCAAGCCCACCACCATCAGAGAACAAGAACTAGCGGCCAAAGCGGGCAACCCCGTGAAGGACCTCAAGTGCCACCACGGCACCACCCAACGGATATGAGGACCACCCTCCTCCACCAATCTCGAGGTCCAACAGGACCCGGTGGACGCAAAACTATCCGAGTACAACTTCTTCCTCATAGTAAGGTGACGGAAGGAGTAAGAATAAGAATCAGCCGGAGGCTCTACATACCTTAGTCTCTCCAAGAGCCACACATGGAGGATCCTTGGAGATCCAAACGAGGGAGCTTCTCCACAAGAGCCTTTCTTATAGAAAGCTTAGATGATCTCGCCAAGCACCAAACATGATGGATGATAACGTCGTTAGGTACCAAAAATAAAATACCTAGTTACACTAACATAAGCTAGCATTAAGTAGGGTCGATCTCCACAGGGAGGCGCTCACTATCTACTTGTCTATTTGGTCTATCTAAGGTCTCAATTGGGTTTTTGAATTGTTTATCTAGACTAATAAGATTAAGCAAGAGAAAATGGGATAAGAGAAATTAACAAGGAAGAGAGAGGGAACTAGGATTTCGGGTCATCAATGAACGTCAATTAATTGCAGTTAAGGTCACAGGTTAGTCGATGTCTCGGTCTAAGGGGCAACGAATATCTCCTTCCGGTCTCAATTCGCCCTAAAATACTACTAGCTTAGCTTCCGCCCTCACTAAAGCATTCTATTGTTCACTGTGGGTCTCACCCCTTCCAACCTTCCGGTCTAGGTCAAGGCTTACCAAGGTTAAAAAGGCTAATTGCATCGATTCAATCAGCAAGATACAATTAAAGCAGCAATTAACAACATAGACTTAAACAACAACGACAAATCTATAAACTAATTAGCAATTAACATCGGTCCATCGACTCCCCTAATCTTAGCAGGGAGAAATTAGCTAGACATAATAAAGGGAAGAACAGAAATAAAGAGAAAATTAAACATAAACATAAGTAAAGGAGAAAAGGGAAAGAGAGAAAGTTACAGTAGATCCAGGGAAAAAAAGAGGAAGCAGTTTACAGAGAAAGAGTAAAGTAAAGTATCAAAGAACGCAGTCCAAGAACTGTTTTTCGATCCCCCCATTAGTGTTAGTCATCATTCGATATATAGAGGAGACGAGTTTTATTTAACCTAATTACAAAATAAAGCAAAAAGCCCGAGCTCATAAGCGATTCCACTCGATCAAACCCTTTAGAACTGCTCGATCGAGCAGATCCAAGCGCGAACCACACGATGAGTAAAATAACCACTCGATCGAGCAAACCCTAAAATGCATATTTTCGATCGACCATAACTTGTACTCGATCGAGGTCTTCTACCAAATAAAATCATTCGATCGACCAGAAAACCACTCGATCGAATGACTTTGACTTCAGCAGCCACTTATTCCGTTAGTTTCAGCTTTGACTTGTCTTTTAGCTCCCGAAACGGCTTCACGCATCCTGAGACAGCTACATTTCCGCTCCAAAATCACTCTTCCTCCAAATGCATGCAAAACGGACGGTAAAAGGCTTGATTTCACTACTTTCTGGTCCATTCCTGCAAATAAGGCAAAACAAACCAAAGTAGCATATTCGGGGATTTCGTAGCATAAAACTACGATAATAGCATAGAAATACGTGCATAAAAACGCCTAAAAGGACTATATAAAATGCACGTATCAAATCTCCCCAAACCAAACACTTACTCGTCCTCGAGTAAACTAAATACAAACTAATGGAACAGAAAAGATAACTCAGAGCTAGCTACAAATGCCCACTCAAACCAATTTAATGCAAGCAAACTAACACTTATAGCAAACAGTCAAATGCAAATAAGTTGTGAGATGTTTATAATAAAGCTGAACCGTCGACCTTGCAAGACCTTTAATAATGGACTCTCACGCGTTACTCTTCTCTCATGAAGCAAAGGGTGAACATATATATGTAAGAGAGAAAGAAGAATAGTCGCTCACCTAGACTATGACCCACATAAACATGCATGCAGCTAATATGATAGACAATTCTAGCTACCGCACATACATTCCAACCAAACATGGTCCTGTCACAGCCGAGGGCTTACAAAAATATGGGAAAGTGAGGCAATGGGTAAGAAAAGGTAAAACATTTATGGGAATGTGGAGGTATAGGCGGCCAAGCTAGTACCTAAACAAAACCATATGACAACATCCATTTCCAACTCAATTATAGAATTAAGCACGTGCGCCCTTTATTTGGCACAAACTCACCAAACAAAACTGAAAATACTCCTCAATAGATACAAATAAAGCATAGGAGTGAAACCGTCAACCAATCTTTTTTTCATTTTCTTACGGTTTATTTTTCTTATTCAAATTCTTGTTTTTATTTTTCTTTTTCTTTCACTTTTTTTTTCTTTTTTTCTTTTTTTTTCTTTCATCATCCTCTTTTTCTTCATAAATTACCAACTTCAAATCATCAGATACAAGCCAAACTTGGCACAATAAACAATATACCGCAAAACATACACTAACTAGCTTAACAAGGCAGGCTAAACTTGGAATGTAGTTAAGGGTCAACAGGCAATTTTGGCTAATGTGGAGTTAAATGGGTAAAAATGAAAGAAAGGGAAATTGTAAGCACCTCCCTGCATGTGACACCAACCACTAACCCGAATGTATGTAGGCAAAAGCAATTGAATTTCATATATGTGCAAATTAATGTTACTTGATATGCAAGGAGTAACTACTCACAATCCTACATGAAACTGGTCATAGACGACACATGTATATACGGCTCTAAATCTTAGAAATTATAAGTACCTCGCCAAAATTTCAGGTCAAGTCTATTCGTTCAGCTAAATTTTAACATAAACTCGTAGGTATGCAAAAAGACAAAGCTAAAAAGATAATTAGTTTTATGCAAGGCTTAAGTAAAAGGGACAATTATAGTGCAATTTCATCATTGAAATCAACCGTTCCGACTCAACCTATATGCAAAAGTAAACGTGGAAATTTTTGAATTTTTCGAATTTTTTCAATTTTTTTCAATTTTTTTTTGAATTTTATAAAAATAAACAACAATGCATACAGAAATTAAACGTGATAACAGAAATGCAATAAAAACATAAATGCAGACACAGATATGGTTGCATAACCTCCCCAAACCAAACCGTACAATGCCCTCATTGTACCAAAATATGGAAGGGAAATGCAAACTAAAAAGGAATGAGTGAAGATACGGAAAGCTCACGAGATTACCCGAATAAGGGGCCTCCCCAAACCAGCCAGCAACGTGGGAGGTCGCTAAATAGCTCCATCAGCGTCACAGGAAGAGAATCCAAACAATGGGCATCTTAAACTGCTCTATCGAGGAAGATATGGCACTCGAACGAGGGATCATCTTGGCAGGTACTCGATCGAGAAGAATAGATACTCGATCGAGTGAAATTAGCAGCAAAAGTGTTCGATCGAGTTACAAAAGTACTCGATCGAGCCATCCTCAGTGTATTCCTGCAAAGAAACAATAAAACAGCCCGCAAAACTAACAAAGTAAGCATAACTAATATAGTCTATGGTACGGAGACCAATTATAACAGCGCAAACCTGAAATGAAATGTAATGTTTGAAAAACAACTAAAAATAAAATCTCCGGGTTGCCTCCCAGGTAGCGCTAGTTTCAGACAGGTCCCAGCTCGACCTTCTTTTCCTCGACAGCTGCTCGAGTCAGTCAGAATCAAAGCAACTCAAAGCTCTTAACAGTAGATCATGTAACTGCGCATGTGCTACACAAGAGCATAAGTAGCACCAAATTATAATAGCAACATAGGAAATTAACATGTATAAACGTTTAAGTCTGACAAATTTCCTATGAGAACTCTTAAATTTGTCAACAAAATAAAGGAGCTCGGGAGCAATTAGTAACAATCTAGGGTGCCGACTCAGGTTGACAAATTTCTGACGACAAGTACGGTGAAAAATTGTTAACTTAATCGTCCAGCTAGGAGGGGGTATAGTATTAAAATACGAAGCACGAGTCAAATGAGGCAATGTACTATTTAAAGAAACAATAATATAATTATCGTCAACTACCTTGGTGTGGTCTCTCTCAATGATGGAATCATTGACAAAGGAAGATATTACCTCTTCCGTGCTAGGAACAATCACCGACTCAACTGTCTTCTCATCACCTTCCTTAGTGGAATCCGTCCCGTAAATTGCAGCCTCAAGCGCATCCAACTCGGCCTTGAAAAGGGGAGATTCACCGTAACCATTATCTTCAGCAAAATAGTCATCTAGAACAACCCCACATGACGTTTTATTGCTCACACTGGCCAAATCAGTCGATCGAGTAGAAATATTACTCGATCGAAGACTCTCCTCTTGATTTTCACTCGATCGAGTGCATGAAACAGCTCAATCGAGTAGTTCCTCTAAGCAGCAGTTCGATCGAGTGGAATAAAGTGTTCTATGGAACGATTCTTCAGGTAATTCACTCGATCGACCAATATATTTCACTCGATCGGGTGATTTTTGCTGTACAGTGCTGAAATCCTCGTGTAAGGCAGCATTATCTGATAGAACTTCGTAATCCGAGTCATAAAAATCATCATCAACATTAGGCAACACGTGCACTTCATGGTAAAAACCGCTCTCTGCGTAGGTAACACAGGCTTCCTCTAGTTGCCTAATTTTCAACTCAACAGCTAGCTAAGCTATGTCAGACTCGAGCTCATCAATTTTTGCACAAACCTGTCTATCATATTCTTGCCTTTTGAGTGCAAATGCCTTCACCAAAGACATCAACTCAGCAAACTCTTCTTTTCGCTTATCAGGAGGAGAAGCTTGTTGTTGCGGTGGCCAGATAAATGGAGGATTTTGATAGCCTCGCTGATAGGGTAGATGTGGCGGCACAACTATAGAAGGTTGACTAGCTCGTCTACGCTGCTTGAATGCATAGACCTTGTCATTTTCAGCTAAGCAAAAAGCTGCATTGTGCTCGGCAGCACCACATCTCCCACAGTAAATCACCTGCTGCGCCATATAATGGAACATGGGTGACGGGTCAAAGGTACTCAAGCCTTCCCTTTGACAATCTTTTACCTAGAACTGTTTAGGTAGGACCTGTAGGGCCTATCAAAACAGCACTAAAATAAAAGATTAGAACGGCCTCAAGGGACGAACCCCTTGAGGCTAAAAATAGACGAAATAAAACAGGTAAATAAAGTAGTTGCCTCCTCGCCAACGGCACCAAAATTTGATACCGTCGTCAGGTACAGAAAATAAAATACCGAGTTACACTAACAGAAGCTAGCAGTAAGTAGGGTCGATCTCCACAGGGAGGCGGTCACTATGTACTTGTCTATTTGGTCTGTCTAAGGTCACAATTGGGGGTTTTGAAAATTTTTAACTAGACTAATAAGATTAAGCAAGAGAAAAGGGGATAAGAGAAATTAACAAGGAAGAGAGAGGGAACTAGGATTTCGGGTCATCAATGAACGTCAATTAATTGCAGTTAAGGTCACAGATTAGTCGATGTGTCGGTCTAAGGGGCAACGAATATCTCCTTCCGGTCTAAATTTGCCCTAAAATATTATTAGCTTAGCTTCCACCCTCACTAAAGCATTCTATTGTTCATTGCGGGTCTCACCCCTTCCAACCTTTCGGTCTAGGTCAAGGCTTACCAAGGTTAAAAAGGCTAATTGTATCGATTCAATCAGCAAGATACAATTAAAGCAGCGATTAACAACATAGACTTAAACAACAACGATAAATCTATAAACTAATTAGCAATTAACATCTGTCCATCGACTCCCCTAATCCTAGCAGGGAGAAATTAGCTAGACATAATAAAGGAAAGAACATAAATAAAGAGAGAATTAAACATAAACATAAGTGAAGGAGAAAAGGGAAAGAGAGAAAGTTACAGTAGATCCAGGGAAAAAAAGAGGAAAGCAGTTTACAGAGAAAGAGTAAAGTAAAGTATCAAGGAACGGAGTCCAAGAAATGTTTTTCGATCCCTCCCTTAATGTTAGTCGTCATCCTATTTTTAGAGGAGACGAGTTTTATTTAACTAATTACAAAATAAAGCAAAAAGCCCGAGGCCATAAGTGATTCCACTCGATCGAACCCTTTAGAACTGCTCGATCGAGAAGATCCAAGCACGAACCACTCGATCGAGTAAAATAACCACTCGATCGAGCAAACCCTAAAATGCATCTTTTCGATCGACCATAACTTGTACTCGATCGAGGTCTTCTACCAAATAAAAGCATTCGATCGACCAGAAAACCACTCGATCGAATGACTTTGACTTCAGCAGCCACTTATTCCATTAGTTTCAGCTTTGGCTTGTCTTTTAGCTCCCGAAACGGCTTCACGCATCCCGAGACAGCTACATTTCCGCTCCAAATTCACTCTTCCTCCAAATACATGCAAAACGGACGGTAAAAGGCTTGATTTCACTACTTTATGGTCCATTCCTGCAAATAAGGCAAAAGAAACCAAAGTAGCATATTCGGGGCATTTCGTAGCATAAAACTACGATAATAGCATAGAAATACGTGCATAAAAAGGCCTAAAAGGACTATTTAAAATGCACGTATCAATGGATCCCAACCGTGCTCTATTTGGTCAACTATAAGCACGCGGGTCATACTACCATACCACTTTGACCCCTCCTTCTTCAAGGCATCGACAAGGAGGCATGCATGCACTAGGCAAAAGGCAAGAGCCCTTCTCCTAGCCACCTCCGTCACATTAACATCCAACCGGTTTGAGAAGATGTTGATGAGAGCCAACATATCCACACCATGGGGAGCAAGGAGAAAATTCACTTGGCTTGTCGAGAAGCCCAACATTGAACGAAACTTCTCTTTGTAACACAACCGAGTCGGAGGAAGCACCGGAGTACAACCTGGCCACCCTCTAATGGCGCCCACTTCTTCGGCAAGAGGGCAAATTTCACCTTTCAGGAAAACGAAAACGTGATGTTTCGAATCCGAAAACCGAGATCATGCTTCAAGCACGAGGATTGCACCTTGACTTGACGAAGCACCAACAATTGACCAACTCCCATTACAATGAGTTGATACTTCTCCGGAGGCGATAAATCCCGGCACCAATGTTTCAACCTATTTTTGAAGGTGTCCATGAATTATTTTGTAGAAGAATAAGAAGGGTTTTCGTAGAGAAATTTTTCGTGTTTTGGATGATGAAACGATGAAGCACAAACATCCCTATTTATACAAAACAATCAATGCTTTTTTCCGAAAAAGGGGGAAGCTCATTTTCATCGCCCAGAGGCTCGCGTCTCTTTGGGCTGCTCCTCAGGATTTGCACCTTGATTAGTCCCTATCAAGTTGTGTTTCTTCCTGACACCTAGAATTTCTCGCCTTAAGGCTCGCGCCTCATCGGGCCTATCCGGAAATTTTTGTGTTTTATCACACTCACATTTCCTTTTTTTCGCGTTTAAAGAAGTCCGACATGGTTTTCATGACATAGCTTTAAACATACAGGTTCCATGTTAGTCGAAAATTCTGAAAAATTTTCGCTTTTTGCCATTTTCCACAAAAAACCAAAAATTGATAACACTACATCAATTTTCTCCGAAAATTCAAACTCTTGCAAATCCGAGTCTTGATCTCACAAATATCAAATCAAACACACTCGCAAAAATCTCTTTCGAAATTCATCCATTACGGTTTGAGTTTTAATTTTCGAGTCGCAAATCAATTTTCAACAAATTTCGGTGCATTTTAATTCAAACACAAATTAATTTCTCGAAATTTCAAATCAATTTGTTTTGAAAAATCCAAACGTGACAACTAGTCGCAGAATTTTGATAATTTCTTTTCAATATTAACTTCAAGCCATCGTGGGTTTTTTTTTTCATCAAATGCTTTTGCGTGTGTACGTGTATGCGTACGTGCTACCTATTGTCTGTTTTCTACACTAACGATCAGGGATAAATGCCAAAGCAAAAGGGGAATCAGTCACTGGCCGTGCTTCTCCGAAACACAACATAGAAAAAGTCAAACAAAAGCAAACTACAACCCAAAAACACATATATACAAACCGCCTCACGCAAAATGTATACATATGCAAACCAAAGTCCAACACACTGACAAACAACTACAACTACTCGACGCCTCCCGGCGGGCCGATCTCGGTCTCACGAGGAGTCGCAGGCAAAGCAGACACCACTTCCTGCTCCGGCTCCCTCTCAGGAGAACTCTCCAACGTCTCGTACTCCATCGTGACTCGAAGCTCCTCCGCCTCAGCCAACTGAGCCCTAAGAGAGGCAATCTCCGCATCTCGGCTCCGCAACCCGTCCTTACAACGCCTCAGCTCCTGGTCCCGACTAATGATCCCCAGCTCCTGTGCCTGGATCGTCGACCTCGCTGCATCCAACTCAGCACGGACCCAAGCAAGCTCCAGCGGATCCGCAGTACTCTGCAAAACACAATGCAGGTCGTTGAGATCTAAACGTGAAATGCAACACAAAAACACACAAAACAAGCAACAAAAGGCACCTGCGCAAGCTGAGACTCCCTCGCAGCCAGGTCACCGGCAAGTGCTCTCCACCGGTTAGCCATCTGCCACAGAGCCTAATGACTGACGGTCAACGCCTACAAAAAGAAAAGCCTTTCAACAAAACAAAAATGCCAGGCAAGACACAAACAAGAAGGAGAGTTCGAACCAGAAACTCACCCTCAAAACTGTCAACCTCCACTCTATGCCAATGTCGGTCACCTTGGGAACCGCAAGCTCTGGCAGACGCAGCTGTAACTCCTCACCACCCGGCCCCGAGAAAGTGGTATGTGCCAGGAAAGCTGGGAGCTGGGTCCTCATGAGCTCGTCAACACCCTAAAAAGGGAAACCGTGTCGAAGATAACCGACCCTTCAACCAAAAAGCAAAAAGAGGCAATAAAACAAAGAACGGAGAAAACGTACCTCAATCGGGTACCAAGCAAGCCTTGACAGAGGGAAATTGTCGTAGTCGACCTCCCGTAACACCAACTCCTCACCTCCAAAGCCGTGAAGGAGCTCCTCAATCACATCAGGTGTCGACTCCTGGAACAACATCCTAGGCGGATCGACCGGCACCACGAAGGTTTCACTGAAGCACTGACGAGCTAAACGCTCGCCAAGGTATCAAACCGGCTCGATCGCCGTCTTGAGGTACAAGCGATGGCAACTGCGAGGTCACAGACGCTCCCTGACAGGGGCCAGCACGCCCGTGTAGTGCTCATAAGGCCACCCGACAAACTGCACTCATATAAAAGCTAATCAACTAACTGGGGGCTTTCTAAGCTACCTAGTCATCTAATCTCTATCCTTTTCTACAAAACAAAAGAGATGAGAAATAGTGACTTATATCACCAACTCGGAGGGCATTCACCCGAAGCCTACAGTCCTCTTAAGTCGACTTGGTGGACTTCTTCTGAGCCACCGTCCAACCCCTCACAGCCAGGTAAGCCAAAGGTACGTCACCCGTCGTCTTCGGTCGCAAGGGGACAAAGTAAGCAAACAACCAAGCCTGTAACAAACCACAACTACCACAAATCAGCCTATTTTTCAAAAAATTGCCAAAACTCAAAAATCAATAAAAACTCAAAATCAAAATCAAAACAAAAAAACCCGAAAGCGCTCATATCTACAAGATGAGGCCGGGACCAACCAAAGCGGGAGAACTCCCATCCCCCATCACCTCTGGACGAACTGCTGCGTGCAAGTAATGGGTAGAACGCACCAAGGCCGGCGTCACCCAATTGTAATGACCTAAGGCGTCTAGGTCAGCAAGCAGATAAAGTACCTTGGTCGACAAGCGCTCACCCTTGTCACCAAAGTACGTGGCACCCAAGAAGTACCACAACCACAACCGCGCCTCCTGCACGTCAGCCTCAGCCTCCAGACTCGCCAACGGCGCCAGTATGAAGCCAGTCACTCTCCCCCTGAAGTGATCCCTCACGTAAGAGTTTGCTATCAGGAAAGGAGTGATGTCAGTCGGCGGAGGCAAAACATTGCCGATCAAACCCGTGACAACGGCAGAAGACTTTCTCTTCGGCGTCTCCAGGAACTGAACAGGCGTCTCACCACAAGGAAGGCCCGATATTATAGCAAAGTCCTCCAAGGTGATACCGACCACCCCAAACTCTATGTGGAACGACAACGTCGTGTCCCAGTAACGGTCCAACATGGCGCGAATCAAACACAGGTTCGAACTAATCAAACCCCGTGAATCTCGCGCCAGGCATCCACCAACGGCCCCACTGCCGACCTCTCTATAAACGCCCTCGAACCTGCCAGAAGAATGTCGTAAAAGCCAATGTAAGTCGAGAAGCCTGAGAAAGTCCTCATGGTAGCTGTTAAGCCCAAATTAGCCTGGACCGACCTTAGTCTAAAGAACAAATAATTAAGAAGGTAATTAGTTCACTATTAGAGGAGTCTAATAAGAGGTAAATAAACCTAACAAGTGGTATCAGAGCATGGGATGTTACATGCATAATCGGTTATTGTTTTTCAGAGTCTTTGCTTTCTCGGTTTTATGCGTGGTATTGTTGTCTTTTCAGGTACCTATTAGTAGCACTGCTGCCTACTGAGACCTCCTAGCTCACACTGGTTTGGGGAGGTTTCCTTTTGCTGCGCTTAAAGTCTTGTGAGTCTCCATGTCTTCACTTCATGTCTTGTTTACTTAATTTTTTCGCAAATTCCCGTTTTCTTTTTCTTCATTACATGATTTAGCACAATAGGGACATTGTGCGATTTGGTTTGGGGAAGGGTTTTGCGTTGCATTTCATATGTTTTTACATTCACGTTTATATTTTGTCTTGCATTGTTGTTTAATTTCTCCATATTTACAGAAAATTCAAAAAAAATTAAAAATTTCAAAGCTCATTGCACGTTTATTTTAGCATATAGATTGAGTTGGAAAGGTAGTATATCAATGATGACATTGCATTTGCATCTGTTTTATCGCCTAAGCCTTGCTAATTGACATGTTATTAGTAGAATCAATTGCATAGTCTACGAGTTCTCGTTAATTTATTTGCTGGACTTGAAACTTGACTTTGATTTTTGGCAAACTACATCATTTTCTGAGTTGTTAGAGCTTATAACTGGTGTCATCTATGACTAGTTTATCTAGGATGTGAGTAGTTACTCCTTATGAGACATGTTTCATTAATTTGCATAAATATGAACTTAATATGCTTAATACTTGTGTGCATTCGGTTTGTGGTTTGTTGACACATGTGGTAGAGGTCCCCTTTTTCTCATTTTGCCCATAAGCTCCACACTGCCAAAAACAGCCTTTTTGTCCCATTGCTACATTCTACATTTAGCCTGCCCTGGTCAAGCTAGTAGTTTAGTTTTTGGGATTGTTACTACGTTTTTGGTGGCATATGCTCATTTTGAGATGAAGTTGGGAAGTTGGAAAAAGGAAAGAAAGAAAGGAACAAAGAAAAAAAAAAGAGAAAAGTGATTTGAAAAAGAAAAAAAGAGTGTTGTACTATTTAATGCAGTCTATCGACTCCTCTACTTGGTCGATCGACCGATGCCCGAGAAGAAAAGAAATCAATTCGCATGATTCAAGTCTTTATTCAAATGACGATTTTTGCTCCCATGTTTCATTTGTATCTTATGGGGAGTTGATTATTTCGGAGATTGTGAGTTTTGTGATTGCTATAGCACCGTGTGGATTGAAGTTTGAGCAAGAAGTGGATATTGTCATATGGTTTTGTTACGGTACTAGCTTGATCACCTGTACCCCCACATTCCCATAAATGTTTTGCCTTTCCTGCCCATTACCTCACATATCCCTTATTTACCTCGGCATGTGTCATGGTCATTTGTTCGGTTGGAATGCATATGTACGGTTGTAGAGATTACTTTCGTATTATATTGCAGGCATGTTCTTATAGGTCGTAGTTAGGTGAGTGTCACTAACAAAATGAATTCTTTCTATCTTTCACATATATTCACCTGTATTTGTTGAGTGATTTGAGCGACCCGTGAGTCTCTATAGCTGACGGTTCAGCAGTTTTTGACGACTACATAACTCGTTTGCATGATTCACATTTCTAGTTGATTGTTGGTTGTTGCAATAAATCGGTTTAGGCTTTACATGTGCATTTCGCTCTGAGATTGAACTCGTTCCATTAGGTTTTAGGATCGAGTCTAGTTCTTGCATGGGGACAAGCAAGGATTTGGTTTGGGGAAGTTTGATGCGTGTCAATTATATGATGTTTTACACCCTATTTTACATGCATTTCAGAGCTCATTTATGTGGTTTAAGGCTACTATTTGCCCCATTTCGTCTACTTTCGTATTTTTATGTAATATTCCAGATTTATGCGGAAATGAGTAGATATTGAACCAAATCCGTCCCCGAGTATCTTGCATTGCATTTGACGTGAAGTATTTGCTCAAGCAACGAGCTTCGTGCGCATTTCGAGGCCCGAAGGACAAATCCACGAGGATTTAGAAGTCAAGTATCAGCTAAAGCAGTCGATCGACCGCTACCTATGGTCGATCGACCATACCTCGACTTCCTGGAGCCACTGTTCAGAGCTTACCAGTCGATCGACCGGCCTCAGTGGTCGATCGACCACACCGCTACTTTGACGTGAATTAAAAGATCGAGGAATAGCAAGCCCATAGTAGTTAGGTTTTGGCAATAAGAACTACGGTGTATTCTATATAACGTATGCTAGGTTTTGAGAACGATTATTCAGGTTTTATCAAGCTTTAATCTAGTTTTATTATCAGAAATTCTTTAGGGTTCTTTAGTTTATAATCTTTTCCATTCAATAAAAGTTACTTTGGCATTCGGGTTCTCGGATCTTTATTCTCTACAAATTTCGTTCGGTATTCTCCTGCTCTTATTCAGTTTCATTGCTTATATTTCGTTAATAGTATAGAATTGCTAGTTATTTTCCCGAAGCCGATTATCGTTTATTGTTATTTGTTATTTAACTATTTCATGCATGAATCCAGTAGTTTTATTCATTAATATTGTTGTTGTTTTTATCAATACCATGAGTAGCTAAATAGCTTGTGCTAGGATGTAGGGGAACTGTAGATTAGGCGGCATTAGAATAGGGGACCCTGAATCGCGCCATGGTCGATCGATCGGGTACCCGGTCGATCGACCGCCTCGTGAGATATGCTTCGTTTTAATTAATTTAATTGCTTTGTTTGACGAATCGAGTGCACGCGACTAGTTGAATGTTTAGGATTTGACCGACCCAATAAAGATCGAAAGATAGGGAAGGGAGATAGCCTACCTAATTAAGATGACTAGATTAACGAGATCGAAAGATAAGTTAGTTTAGCCTTTTAGTCACTTTTCAGGACGAAAGTTAGTGTTAGTGATATTAGGGACCTGTAGCGAGATCGAAAGATGCTACTTGTGAGAGTGGACCGAAAGGACCTCTTATTTTCCCGTCTCACGCGTTTGATTTAGACCTACCTAGTATGCTGCCGCCGAAACTATAGTGAACCGACCATCTTAGCACCCTTTTAATCCTTGATTTCATCTACTGTTTAGTTTATTTTACTTTTATTGCCTTAGCTATAGATCACTCAAATCAATCAACCCCCACATACTGTTACCTTAAGACTAGAAATAGATAATTATTAATTACATTCGCCTCCCTGTGGTTCGACCCTGTTACCACTAGCTTCTGTTAGTTTTAATAGGTATTATAAATATTATTTTTGGTACTCACAACGACGAGTATCAAATTTTGGCGCCGTTGCCGGGGAGGCAATTGTTCTAATTTTTAGTTGTTTTATTTTAGTCTGTTTCTTAGTTTAAGGGACATTCGTTCCTTAAACTATTCTCATATTCTTTTTGTAGTTTCCTCTTTTGCGCATGTCACAGGGTGGTGAATTAGTACCGTTCAATCCTGAGATTGAGAAGACTTTGCGCGAGTTGAGACGATCATCTAGGATATTGCCGACAGAGGAAAAGCTGAGTACTCTGTCTAGTTACTACGAGAACGAGCTGTTCGAGGAGGATCCACCTTCATCTCCTATTTCTACTTCATCAGCTGAGATCGTCACTTCTCCAGATTTTCTAAAGATGGCTGAAGAAGGGACTATAGCAAGTCACTCTGAGCCGACAGCTGCAAATCTATACAAGGGGTTCGAATTACCGGGAGCTAATAGGAAATTCGAACAGAAGCCTTTTTATATCAACTTGGTTGAGAGAAACCAATTCGGGGGAGCTGCAAATGAAGATGCAGCCAAGCATATGGAGATATTTATTGATTATTGATGCTCTATACCCCCGCCGGCCGGTGTGACCCAGGACCAGGTGAAGGAGACAATGTTTATATTCTCACTCCGCGATACTGCAAGGGAGTGGTATAGAGACCTGGATCGAGCTGCTAATGGGATCACCGACTGGAATTCTTTGCCCTTGGCATTCTACAAGAAATATTTCTCTGCCTCGAAGACAAATGCTATTAGAGCTCAGATCACGAGCTTTAAACAGGGTCCGGATGAGAACTTTCATGAGGCATGGGTCCATTTCAAGAAGCTGGTGCGAACCATTCCGTATCATAGGAGAACTCTCTTGTGCCCTTTGATCCGAAATATCAATGTTAGATGATGATTTCTTCTTTATTTATATTTTGTTTGCATGCATAAGATCACCTTTTAATTTTATGACTAAATTAAAATTATAACATATATGAATATGTTGAGTAAAGAGATCTAGATTCCAACAAGCGGTATCAAGAGCGTTGGTTGTTTGCATGCAAATCGGTTATAGTTTTTCCAAGTTATACGATTAACATATAAAACTTATAAATTTGTGTTATTATGATATATCACGAAATAAATTTATGCATGTTAAAGTTTCTGGTCCTAAAATGTTTTTAGGATATTTTGGTTAATTTATGGATTTTTATTGTTTATCTTATATAATAATGGCATTAAAAATATGATTTTATGATTAAAATGTCATTTTCGGACTAAAATTAGCTAAACTTCGTATTTTCCAGTGATTTTTGGATATGTTATCACATGTTTTGTTTTAAGATGACTTGTAAATTTTCAGAATTGTTGGAGTTTTTATGCTCGAAATATGGATTTTTCATGTTTAAAATCAGATTTAGATTAAAAATAGGTTAATATGAGATAAATTTCAAATCTGGTCATAGAAATTTAGTATGTTGTCACATGCAATTTTACAAGATATGTGTAAAATAATAGGCTATATTGAAGTCTTTATGCATGATTTATGATTTTTTGATGAAAAATAGCATAAATAGTGACTTAATTAGTGAATAATTCCTAAAACATACTCCATGACTAAGGAAAAACGTCACATGTTGCCTTTTATTATCTTTTTCAGATCTAAAATTGAAAAGTTGATGAATATAATTTTTCTCATGTTTTTATGATTATTATTGATAAATCCTATAAACCGCAACATAGTTTTTCCGATAATTTTACGAAATTTTAACCTAAGTTTATTGAACATTATGAGTGTCATGGTATTTTTCCAGAATGTTCATAAGTTTAAATTTCAAATTTCAAATTTATTTGAAATTTTGTGATTTATTTGAAGTTTATAGCATTTTATTGTAATTTTAGGTCCATTAATGACCAAATTTTAAGAAGTATGAGTTAATTATAGTCAAATAGTTAGTGGAGACTAATTTTGAGTCCTAAGAGGTTAGGGTAATTAACTTGTGCATAAATATGAATTTATGTAATTTATTGTGATTTTAAAAGGTTGAATTACGCAAATCCGTAAAAACCGTTAAATATACGATATTGGCTACTTAAAGGCGATTTAGCATAAAATTGGGCATGTTCATACATATTATAATGCTGCATTTTATTTATGATTGTCATAATTTTATTTTATGTAATTTTGAATTATGTAATTTTACTTAGTATGGCCTTAGTTTTTAATTGGTATTACCCGAAATGTATGGGAATATCGATTCGGTTGTAATTTATTGTGATCTCGTATCACCGTTTTGTAATTTAATAGATTTATTTTATTTTAATTACATATGTATAATAGGAAATTATGTAATTTGTTATTTAGTTTATTTATTTATTCTGGCGTTCCATAAAGACGGTGTCACTCATGAAGGCGATACATAAAGACGGTGTTACCACGAGATGCGTACCATAACCGAAGTTCAAGGGACCAATGGAGTTGGTTTCCGAATATGTAATAGTTAATTAGATTTTCTATTTTAGGAAGGCCATACTAGGATTTATTTTATGTTTTGCATTTTATTTATATGTCGCATGCATCGCTAAATCGCCAAAACTAAAACATGCATCATCATTTAATCGAGTTAATCGACCGTGTCAAATACAATTATCATAGTTCACCGCTTTAGTTCACTTAAAACGTGATAGATAATAAATTGACATGACCTCTCGCTAAAATAAACAATTGAGACTTAGCCTTACCAAATAGTAGAAACCATGAAAACCTATTTCGCGAGGGAGTGCACTCGGCCCTACCGGGGTACAAAACTTGTTACGTAGGGGAAGTGGGTGATAAATGTCTATCCACCGAAATCATGTTGATAAGGGATGAATCGGCCCTACCGTGCCCAAGTTGATGTGAATTTGGATCATGGACACATTTATTCGAAATTTGGATTGAGCTCAACGGAAGTATTCGTCGCATGTGTTCCGGGCTAAAGATAAATGTTAATGTAATTTTATCGACCAAGAGTTCTAAAAGTAGAATCGATTAAAGCGTTAATCCACCGAGTTATATTGATAAGGGATGAATCGGCCCTACCGTGCCCGAGTTAATATGAATTTGGATCTTGAAATCATTTATCTAGCTGGGTAGAGGTCACTAGAAAAATGCATTACAAACTTGTTTGAATTAAATTTTTTTTACGAGTATTATTATTATTAAAACGACATATGTTTTATTCATTCTATATTTTTTTTGTTTTGTAGACCGCTCTTATTTCTCATAACAAATGGCAAATCCAAACACCAACGCCACACCTCTCACTAATACTTCATGGCTCCGATCCTTCATGGATCGATGTAAACTTGAAAAGAATGGGTCAAATTTCTCCGATTGGGATGCCCAACTCAAATTAGCCGCCCAAGGTGACGACAAGCTTCGTTACCTCACCGAGGCCTCTCCACCCGAACCTAATACTAGGTCGACCGCCGCCACTAGGGAAGCATATGAGGCTTACCATAAGGAGTCCGCCGCAATGAAAAATGTGTTGATCTTTGCGATGGAGGCGGATCTCCAAAGGAGAGCCTTTAAAATGGGCACCGCTAATGAAATCTACTCCAAGCTTGTAACAATGTTTTCACAAACTCTGCGGATCATCCAATATGAGGCGGCCGTGGCATTCTTTGATCTCGACTTCAAAGAGGGCCAAAAGGTTAACCCTCATATGCTCAAATTAATGGAGCTAGTCGAGACCTTGAAGATTCAAAAGGTTGAAATCCCCAAAGAACTCATTGTAGATAGGATTCTATACTCCTTATCCAAGGTCAAAAGGTATGTTCAATTCCGGGTGAATTTTAACATGCAAGACAAGGACGTGTCTCTTGAAGAATTGCACAAGCTACTTCTGCAAGCCGAGAGAGACATGGGGTTAAATGTCAACCCACCTAAGGATGTGCTTAACATAAGCACCAAAAGCAAGGGGAAGTTCAAAAGGAATGGGAAGAAGAGTAAGAAGCAAGCTCCCACTTTCACCAAAGCTAAGACTTATGAAGCTAGCACTTCTAAAATCAAGAAGGGTCCTCTTGATAAATGCCATTATTGTAATGGTGTTTGATATTGGAAAAGAAATTGTTCCAAATACCTTGGTGATATTAAGGCTGGAAAGATCACTCCAGTAGGTAAATGACTATCCTTTCTTTTATGTTTCTATTTCAACTATGGTATTGTGATACAAAGTTGTGATAATGTATCCCCTTTTTATTATAAATAGGGCCTCCACCAAACAAGGACAAAGGAAAAGAAAAGCAAGCTTAAGAAACCATCGAGAAGCTAGGAATAGCTTCCATGAAGCTTCGCTTTTTATTGTCTTATTTTAATTATGTTTCGGATTTTAGAACCTTTTAATTTCCGTGTTCGACATGGAAATGTATTTTGGATAATGGTTGTATTTTGGATAATGGTGGCTTGGTTTTCAACCCAAGTCACCCGTTTTATCGTTTTTATCCTTGTTCTAAAATTCGTCTTTATCCGCTTGCTCATAGAAACATATGATCATTCACTTAAAGTGATCCAAAAGACAACTATAATGATGGGATTCATTATATGTCCACAAGCTTAAGGCTTGTGTATGATCATTTATAAAGTGATATTGAGTTGATGAACTCTCTTAAAGGAATGTTTATCACCAAGTACACTTACAAAAATCTAAAACAGTTAGTCAACCTATGAGATAGTCCTCCTTATACTTCAAAAACCATTATTTGTGTCTCATACACTATCTTTGAATCTCTGGTGTATTCATTCTAAAGATAGAGTGGGAGAAAAATGAGGACACAAAGAACACCAAGATAAAATTTGTGTACTTGTGTAAATGAGATCTACGCAAGGGAGAATTATTTAAATGAAGGTATACCTATTTATATGGTATACACGAATAGATGAGATCTATGGTCTCATATCGATCTACATGACAATAGAGACCAAGTGAAGTAATCAAAAGAATATGTTCTCAAGATAACTACACGGGGAGACCAAAAGAAAGTTTTGGAATAAGAATGACTAATATAAAGTCTTAACAAGAGTTTTGACTAGTTTATGATTAATTTTGACCAATAGTTTCAACATTGATATTTACTTAAGAGCCTAAATGAATCAAAGTAACATCCTAGAAAATAAATGAGATTTATGACTAGAGGTTGCAAGGATTGATATACCGATATCCTCAATTGCTAAGTTAAGTATTAACCACACACAAAAGTCATTACTTAACCTCATTATGAAAATGAATTGGTTAAACCTCCTTCTGAAAAGAGTATTTTGAAGGACGTGTATTAGATATTATTCATATTTAAACAATGACATTTCTACGCATCATTATGATATGAATAAGTTAGAGATTAAAATCTCTTTCCATAAGGTTAAGAAGAGACCTCTTTAAAATAGGCATTTTGAAAGGATATGATGGGAACATATATGATTTTATCTCAATGACTTAGCAAAGCAATAAATTTCAATTCTTGAAATGTTTCAATTGAGTAGTCAATTGCGAAACATGTGGATTTAAGTGGGAGTTGGAAATTTTCATGTGAAGACATGGAATTTAGTGGGAGCTATCATCTTGTAAAAGTTTATAAGTCATTACTCATTGAGAATGACGAGCTAATACTTTCTTTCACAAAGAAGTATTTGAGTTTTCAATTCTGGATAAAAATGGACTATGATGAATCAAATCACATCATGAGATGTTGGATAGGTATTGAGATATACACATCGAATCAACGAGAAATATCGGTTATTCATGTAAATGAAAATGGAATTGCCATTAGCAGTCATGGTCGTTCATTGAACCTGAGAATGGTTGATCTCATGATTATAAGTTACTAATGTTTGCGTCATTATAATAATCATGCACATGTCCAATAATGAATCATATGCATAAGAGCATGATGATTCATTGGCAAGCCATAGAAGAAACATCATAAATTCTCGAGGAGAATCCGATGAGCGATTTCAGTGTTTCACAGAACACTCTGTTATGTGTCAAGAGGTTGCACACATTAAAATTCGAACAACACGTAAGGATTTATGAAAATCCTAAGCCTTTCAAGCTAAAAAGAGAAAAAAAAAAGGTTTGAAAAAGTACTTAGTTGAAGTAAGAAGTTACTCAAAACTAATATTTCCTAATATGCTAGGACTTGTGAGAAGTGCTAGGCTAATCATCTTGATAAGTTGTTGCAAGACTCTGCAAAACATTTACCTAGTGCATTATGAGTGGGACGAGTACTTGATCAGTCCAAGTTGAATCATTCACCGAAAATTCATTGGTTATGTGATAATCGACAGGAAAGTTCTTTCAAGATAAAGAACCCAAAACGAGGTTGGGAACCTATATGTGTACTTGGTAAGGTTCATGCTATGAAAGATAACATGAATATAAGGGAAATGCGATTATAATAAGTTTGAACACATGGACACATGGTATGTTAAACTTCTATTGCAATCAACAAGTGTTTACACACTTACGATATGCATCACAAGGTTGTAATATGGTATTGACTACCCAAATGTGATGTTGACATTTGTCGTTTGAGTTATTATTAACTCACCTTATACTTTGTTACATCCAAACGAGTTGTAGAGACAATTGAACCCCGTTAAAGTGAACACGGATTAGCATTGTATTCGCCCATTGTTACTTACATGAGGTGACGTCTCGAAGTGACTAGAATGTGATGCGATTGATGGCAAGTTCAAGTGCCATAGAGTCATATGAGAATGACTAGTCGATCACATAGGCAGACTGTTAGGAACACTTTGTCGGGCCTTATGACCGCTTATAGAGTTCTGGCAAATTTATATAGCCTGGTCGTGGCGAGCGCTACTATAGTATTCTAATGAGTCGATTCTTTTGACTAAAGACTATTCGCCTAAGATGGCACAGTTTCAGATTAATTTTGATTTGTGTTACTACGACCTTCGTAAATGGGGTCAAATGGGCATATTTTAGATTATGATGGATGTGGCTAGTCGAAGGGAATGAGTGTGATAGGAATTGTCCACCCCTAGTCAGGGTTATAATAATATCTCAGGGCCACTCGAGGCGTAATGAACTGGAAATGTGTGGCCACGCTCGGAATGTATCCATGGTGGATAAATCCGGTAAATCAAATATTCTCCAGATCGAGAAAACCACTCTCGATATGATCACTTGCAAGTACGACCTGAAAGACACCTTGCATTGAGTGGGAGATAGTAATAGGACAAGAGAATTGGTGACGCACACTTGTCGAGGACAAGTGGGAGATTGTTGGAATATGTGTCCTCCAACAATAATGCGATCACAACTGTTGATTATGATGATCACATGTTTAAGTCTCATTTTAAAGAATACAATCGGGAAGTAATATTTTACTGTCAACTGGTCCACACATATCGGTAATGATTGGCTGACTAGAGTTTGACATTACTGTCGTGAGACGGTGGTGACCAGTTGATCCCCTAAGGTCATACCTAAAGGGTAACATTCTTAATTGATCATTTAATTGATCGTATGACGATACGGGTCAATTAAATTACTTAAAATTGACGGACGATTTTGGAAATAATTTTTACGTGTCTCATTGTAATTTGATTAAATAAGATACGGTCTAAGTAATCGAATTGTTTTATTACTTAGATGAAATTATTGTTTAAGGAAACAATTGCATTTAAATGAATAAATTATTATAAATACAAGATGTTGTGATTTATAATTGGTAAAATATTTTGGTGCAAGTAATTATGAATTACTAAGTCGATTTTGTATATGACGTATTTTTATTAATGCGTTGATTTTTAATATGTTAAAAATACATAACAATTTTATGTGACATGTGACATGTGACAAATTGACAAATTGACAAAAATAAAATGGAGTCCATTTTATCTATATGTGCCGAAATAAAGGGGAGTATTAGGAATATATTGTGTTGATTATGTTAGTGGTAAACATAATCATTTTCTTCTAAACCTAGCCATGCAACCCTACTTAATCTTGTGAAGACCACATTGTGCATGCATTGGTCCCTTCCTCCCCATGCCACCCGGTTTTTCAAGAGGAGAAAACAATTGGTTTTTCTCCTTATTTTTACCTAATAAACACTACCTAAACATCTAGTATATTATTCATTCCATCCATCTAAAAATTAGAATTTTAGAAAGATAAAATCTTATTTCTCCTCCCTCTCTCTTAACCGGTTTTATTGAGAGACCAAATAATATTTTGGGTCAATTTTTATACAAAAATTAGTATTATTCTAGTAATAATAATATTAATTTTATTAAGTTTTTATCTTGGGTATAAAACCTTGGGAGGGATCTCTTCTTGAATCCTTGTTCATCCAATTAAGGAAAGCTCAAACAAGAGAGTAGGAGAACTCTCTTAGGTCCTTTGATCCGAAATATCAGTGTGAGATGATGATTTCTTATTTAATTATATTTTGTTTGCATGCATAAGATCACCATTTAATTTTATGACTAAATTAAAATTATAACATATATGAATATGTTGAGTAAAGAGATCTAGATTTCCAACAGCTTGAACCGACTTGAGGAGCAAGTCGCCTTCTTTGATGTTTCTGGGTTTGGCTTTTTTGTTAAATGCCCATTGTATACGTCGTTGGTATAGCTGGATGTTGTGCAAGGCGTTGAGTCGCCGTCCATCTAGAAGCGTGAGTTGTTCGAACTTTCGACGGGTGCATTCCGCCTCGGGAACTTGGCTTTCCAGTAGGATGCGTAGAGATGGGACTTCCAACTCTACTGGCTGAACCGCCTCCATATCGTATGCGAGGTAGAAGGGTGTGGCTCCTGTTGGTGTTCGAATGGAGGTTCGGTATCGCCAGAGTATGAATGGGATTTTGCTCGGCCAATCACGGTAATTATCTTACATCTTCTTGATGATGGTGACAAGAGTTTTGTTCACTGCCTCTACCGCTCCGTTGGTTTGGGGACGATAGGGGGATGATCGACGCCGCTTGATTTTCTTTTGTCCAGCAAGGCTTGTCTTTTCGCGCAGATGTGGGAGCCTTGGTCGCTGATGATTTCATGGGTGCCCCATATTTGTAGATGATGTTGTCCTGGATGAAATTGGCCACTTGTTTGGCGGTAAAGACTGCATAGGACTGCGCTTCCACCCATTTGGTGAATTAGTCGATGGCGACGAGGACAAGGCAATGCCCTTTGGTGCCTATCGGGTTGACTTTCCCAATAATGTCGATGGCTCAGGTCGAAAAAGGCCAGGGTGATGTCATGGTGTACAAGAGGGATGGTGGTATGTGTTGTTTGTTGGCGACGATTTGGCAATTATGGCAATGTTTGACGTAGTTTCTGCAATCGGTTTCCATGGTGGTCCAATAGTAGCCTAAGGGTATGATTTTTAGGGTTAGCATCATTGCGCTTATGTGAGGGCCGCATTCTCCGTCGTGGACCTCTTCCATGACTTTTTTGGCTTTGTGGTGATCAATGCAAAGGAGAAGAATCCCTTGGGGTGCTCTTTTGTATAGTTGTTCTTGGTTATCACGAATTGTGATGCAAGTAAATGGATGACTCTTTGTCCTCTTGTATCAGAGTTAGGAGGGAATTCGTTATTTCTTTTGTAGTTGAGGATGGCTTGGTACCAAGGTTCGACATGGCTCTCCTCGTCATTGTTGATAGCGCAGATGTGAGCTGGCGCGCTCCTTCTCTCGACACATAGGGGCATCGATCTCACATCGTCAGGTATGTTGACGAGCGCGGCAAGTTTTGCTAAGGCATCAGTAAATTGAGTTTCCTCTCGTGGCAAGTGGAAGTAGTCGACTTGGTAGAAGAATTAGGCCTCTTGATTGATTTTTACTCGGTAGGGTGCTAAGCTGTCGCTTTGGATTTTCCATGATCCGGACACCTGATTGATGATGAATGAGAAATCGCCGTGGACCCTCAATTTCTTGATGCCCAGTGTTTTTGCTGCTTGTAGGCCGATAAGGCATGCTTCGTATTCGGCGGCATTGTTGGTGACGACAAAATCCAGCTTGACCGAGATCGGAACATGTTCTCGTTCCGATGATAATAGAAGGATTCCTACCTCGAAGCCTCTCAGGTTTGATGCACCATCAAAGTATAGGTCCCATGCGTCGGTGTTGGCACAAAGGATGTTTTCGTCAGGAAGTGACCATGGTTCGGTCGTTGTATCCTCGTTGATGGGATTTTCTGCTAGGAAGTCGGTGACCGCTCTTCCCTTGATAACCTTGAGGGGTACGAATTTGAGGTCAAATTCGGATAGCATGAGTGTCCATCTAGACAGTCTTCCATTTAATACGGATTTCTCGAAGATGTATTTGACCGGGTCCATCTTGGAGTAGATGTGAACCGTGTAGCTGAGCATGTAATGTCGCAGCTTCTTTGTTGACCGGACCAGGGCAAGGTATGTCTTTTTCAATTGGGTCTATCTTGTTTTGTATTCGATGAACTTTTTGCTGATAAAGTAGATGGCTCGTTCTTCGCCGTTGACTATTTGTGCTAGCATTGCTCTCATGGCTGTGTCGGTAACAGTCATGTATAGGGATAAGGGAATTCCTTGTTGAGGTGGGATGAGGACAGGATGTTTGGATAGGATTTCCGTTATCCTGTCGAAGGGTTTTTTGATAGTCTTGTTCCCAATCGGTGTGATCAGAGGCGCGAAGCTTCTTGAAGATTGGTTCACAAATCATAGTGAGCTTGGCTATGAAGTGGCTGATGTATTGGACTTGACCGAGAAACCCTCGAATCTCTTTCTTGTTCTTGGGCCGAGGCATTTGTTGAAGAGCTTTGATTTTGATAGGATCAATTTTAATGCCTCTTTTGCTGACGAAGTGTCCTAGGAGTTTTCCGGAGGTGACCCCGAATGCACACTTCTGAGGATTTAGTCTCATGTTGTATTTTCGAAGGCGAGCGAAGAATTTCCGAAGGGCGCTGACGTGGCCGTCCCGCTCTTTTGATTTGATGATCATGTCATCCACATATACCTCAACTTCCTTGTGCATCATGTCATATAGGAGAATGGTGGCGGTTCATTGATAAATTTCTCCGGCGTTGATTAGACCGAAGGGCATGACAGTGTAGAAATATGTACCCCACTGTGTAGTGAATGCAGTCTTATGCATATCTTCCTCGGCCATTTTTATCTGGTTGTACCCAGCATACCTGTCCATGAATGATAATAGGGCGCGCTCGGCGGTGTTATCCACCAGGATGTCAACATGTGGCAGAGGGAAGTCGTCTTTTGGACTTGCTTTGTTCATGTCCCTGAAGTTGACACAAACCCGAATTCTCCCGTCTTTCTTGGGTACAGGAACTATGTTGGCCACCCATTCAGAGTATTCTGAAACTTTGATGAATCCGGATTTGAACTGTTTGTCCACCTCTTCCTTGATTTTTAGGGCCCATTCGGGGCGCATATGGCGCAACTTTTGTTTCACGTGATTAGCTCTAGGTTTAATGGGTATCATGTGCTCTAAAATCTCCCTGTCGATCCCAGGCATGTCTTTGTAGGACCATGCGAATACGTCCTTGTATTCGTGTAGGAGGTCGATGAACTGTTGTCTTTCCGAGGGGTCAAGGGTGCTCCCTATCCTAAGTTCTTGAAGTGTGTTATCGGTGTTGGAATATGTGTCCTCCGACAATAATGCGATCACAACTATTGATCATGATGATCACATGTTTAAATCTCATTTTAAAGAATACAATTGTCAACTGGTCCACACATATCGGTAATGATTGGCTGACTAGAGTTTGACATTACTGTCGTGAGACGGTGGTGACCAGTTGATCCCCTTAGGTCATACCTAAAGGGTAACACTCTTAATTGATCATTTAATTGATCGTATGACGATACGGGTCAATTAAATTACTTAAAATTGACGGACGATTTTGGAAGTAATATTTACGTGTCTCATTGTAATTTGATTAAATAAGATACGGTCTAAGTAATCGAATTGTTTTATTACTTAGATGAAATTATTGTTTAAAGAAACAATTGCATTTGAATGAATAAATTATTATAAATACAAGATGTTGTGATTTATAATTGGTAAAATATTTTGGTACAAGTAATTATGAATTACTGAGTCGATTTTTGTATATGACGTATTTTTATTAATACGTTGATTTTTAATATGTTAAAAATACATAACAATTTTATGTGACATGTGACATGTGACAAATTGACAAAAATAAAATGAAGTCCATTTTATCTATATGTACCGAAATTAAGGGGAGGATTAGGCATATACTTTGTTGATTATGTTAGTGGTAAACATAATCATTTCCTACTAAACATAGCCATGCAACACTACTTGCTTTTGTGAAGACCTCCTAGTGCATTCATTGGTCCCTTCTCTTTCGCCCCTTACCCGGTTTTTCATGGAGCAAAGCCAAGGGTTTTTGCTCTATAATTGATCTTATACACTACATTAAAACACTAGTGTATTATCATTCATTCAATCCATCTAAAATAAGAATTTTAGAAAGATAAAAACTTCCTTCTCTCTTAACCGAAATAATAGAGAGATCAAATAAGGTTTTCGGTCAATTTTTACACAAAAGTAATATTGTTCTAGTAATAATAATATTAATTTTATTAAGTTGTTATCTTGGGTATAAAACCTTGGGAGGGATTCTCTTCTTGAATCCTTGTTCATCCAATTAAGGAAAGCTCAAGAACAAGAGAGTAGGAGAACTCTCTTGTGCCCTTTGATCCGAAAATCAATGTAAGAATGAAGATTTCTTCTTTATTTTTCTTATAGTTTGCATGCATAAGATCACCTTTTAATTTTATAACTAAATTAAAATTAGTGAATAATTCCTAAAACATACTCCATGACTAAGGAAAAACGTCACATGTTGCATTTTATTATCTTTTTCAGATCTAAAATTGAAAAGTTGATAAATATAATTTTTCTCATGTTTTTATGATTATTATTGATAAATCCGATAATCCGCAACATAGTTTTTCCGATAATTTTACGAAATTTTAACCTAAGTTTTTTGAACATTATGAGTGTCATGGTATTTTTCCAGAATGTTCATAAGTTTAAATATTGAATTTTGAATTTATTTGGAATTTTTGTGATTTATTTGAAGTTTATAGCATTTTATTGTAATTTTAGGTCCATTAATGAACAATTTTAAGAATTATGAGTTAATTATAGTCAAATAGTTAGTGGAGACTAATTTTGAGTCCTAAGAGGTTAGGGTAATTAACTTGTGCATAACTATGAATTTATGTAATTTATTATGATTTTAAAAGGTTGAATCACGCAAATCCGTAAAAACCGTTAAATATACGATATTGGCTACCTAAAGGCGATTTAGCATAAAATTGGGCATGTTCATACATATTATAATGCTGCATTTTAATTTATGATTGTCATAATTTTATTTTATGTAATTTTTGAATTATGTAATTTTTACTTAGTATGGCCTTAGTTTTTAATTGATATTACCCAAAATGTATGGAAATATCGATTTGGTTGTAATTTATTGTGATCTCGTATCACCGTTTTGTAATTTAATAGATTTATTTTATTTTAATTACAAATGTATAATAGGAAATTATGTAATTTGTTATGTAATTCATTTATTCCGGAGTTCCATAAAGACGGATTCATTCAAGAAGGCGATACATAAAGACGATGTTACCTCGAGATGCGTGCCATAACCGAAGTTCAAGGGACCAATGGAGTTGGTTTCCGAATATGTAATAGTTAAATAGTTTTTCTATTTTAGGAAGGCATTACTAGAATTTATTTTTATGCTTTGCATTTTATTTATATGTCGCATGCATCGCTAAATCGCCATAACTAAAACATGCATCATCATTTAATCGAGTTAATCGACCGTGTCAAATACAATTATCATAGTTCACCGCTTTAGTTCACTTAAAACGTGATAGATAATAAATTGACATGACCTCTCGCTACAATAAACAATTGAGACTTAGCCTTACCAAATAGTAGAAACCATGAAAACCTATTTCGCGAGAGAGTGCACTCGGCCCTACCGGGGTACAAAACTTGTTACGTAGGGGAAGTGGGTGATAAATGTCTATCCACCGAATTCATGTTGATAAGGGTTGAATCGGCCCTACCGTGCCCAAGTTGATGTGAATTTGGATCATGGACACATTTATTCGAAATTTGGATTGAGCTCAACGGAAGTATTCGTGACCGTAGTCGCATGTGTTCCGGGCTAAATATAAATGTTAATGTAATTTTATCGACCAAGAGTTCTAAAAGTAGAATCGATTACAGCGTTAATCCACCCAGTTATATTGATAAGGGATGAATCGGCCCTACCGTGCCCGAGTTAATATGAATTTGGATCTTGGAATCATTTATCTAGTTGGGTAGAGGTCACTAGAAAAATGCATTAAAAACTTGTTTAAATTAAATTTTTTTTACGAGTATTATTAAAACGACATATGTTTTATTCCTTCTATATTTTTTTTTTGTTTTGTAGACCGCTCTTTTTTCTCATAACAAATGGCAAATCCAAACACCAACGCCACACCTTTCACTAATACTTCATGGCTCCAATCCTTCATGGATCGATGTAAACTTGAAAAGAACGGGTCAAAATTCTCCGATTGGGATGCCCAACTCAAATTAGCCGCCCAAGGTGACGACAAGCTTCATTACCTCACCGAGGCCTCTCCACTCGAACCTAATACTAGGTCGACCGCCGCCACTAGGGAAGCATATGAGGCTTACCATAAGGAGTCCGCCGCAATGAAAAATGTGTTGATATTTGCGATGGGGGCGGATCTCCAAAGGAGAGCCTTTAAAATGGGCACCGCTAATGAAATTTACTCCAAGCTTGTGACAATGTTTTCACAAACTCCGCGGATCGTCCATTATGAGGCGGCCGCGGCATTCTTTGATCTCGACTTCAAAGAGGGCCAAAAGGTTAGCCCTCATGTGCTCAAATTAATGGAGCTAGTCAAGACCTTGAAGATTCAAAAAGTTGAAATCCCCAAAGAACTTGTTGTAGATAGGATTCTACACTCCTTATCCATGGTCAAGGCGTATGCTCAATTCCGGGTGAATTTTAACATGCAAGACAAGGACGTGTCTCTTGAAGAATTGCACAAGCTACTTGTGCAAGCCGAAGGAGACATGGGGTTAAATGTCAACCCACCTAAGGATGTGCTTAACATAAGCACCAAAAGCAAAGGGAAGTTCAAAAGGAATGGGAAGAAGAGTAAGAAGCAAGCTCCCACTTTCACCAAAGCTAAGTCTTATGAAGCTCGCACTTCCAAAATCAAGAAGGGTCCTCTTGATAAATGCCATTATTGTAATGGTGTTGTACATTGGAAAAGAAATTGTTCCAAATACCTTGGTGTTATTAAGGCTGGAATGATCACTCCAGTAGGTAAATGACTATCCTTTCTTTTATGCTTCTAATTCAACCATGGTATTGTGATACAAAGTTGTGATAATGTATCCCCTTTTTATTGTAAATAAGGTCTCCACCAAGCAAAGACAAGGGAAAAGAAAAGCAAGCTTGAGAAACCATCAAGAAGCTAGGAATAGCTTTCATGAAGCTTCGCTTTTTATTGTCTTATTTTAATTATGTTTCGGATTTTAGAACCTTTTGATTTCCGTGTTCGACATGGAAATGTATTTTGGATAATGGTTGTATTTTGGATAATGGTGGCTTGGTTTGCAACCCAAGTCACCCGTTTTATCCTTTTTATCCTTGTTCTAAAATTCGTCTTTACATGCTTGCTCATAGAAACATATGATTATTCACTTAAAGTGATCTAATAGATAACTATAATGATGGGATTCATTATATGTCCACACGCTTAAGGCTTGTGTATGATCATTTATAAAGTGATATTGAGTTAATGAACTCTCTTAAAGGAATGCCAATCACCAAATACACTAACAAAATCTAAAACAATTAGTCAACCTATGAGATAGTTCTCCTTATACTTCAAAAATCATTATTTGTGTCTCATATGCTATCTTTGAATCTCTAGTGTATTCATTCTAAAGATAGAGTGGGAGAAAAATGAGGACACAAAGAACACCAATATAAATTTGTGTACTTGTGTAATTGAGATCTACGCAACGGAGAATGATTTGAATGAAGGTATACCTATTTATATGGTATACACGAATAGATGAGATCTAGAAAAATGAGGACACAAAGAACATTAAGATAAATTTGTGTAGTTGTGTAAATGAGATCTACGCAAGGGGGAATGATTTGAATGAAGGTATACCTATTTATATGGTATACACGAATAGATGAGATCTATGGTCTCGAATAGATCTACATGACAATAGAGACCAAGTGAAGTAATCAAAAGAATATGTTCTCAAGATAACTACACGAGGAGACCAAAGAAAGTTTTGGAATAAGAATGACAAATATAAAATCTTAACAAGAGTTTTTGACTAGTTTTTGATAAACTTTGACCAATAGTTTCAACATTGATATTTACTTAAGAGCCCAAATGAATTAAAGTTGCAAGGATTGATATACCGATATCTTCAATAGCTAAGTTAAGTTTTAACCACGCTAATGTCATTACTTAACCTCATTATGAAAATGAAATGGTTAAACCTCCATTCGAAAAGGGTATTTTGAAGGACGTGTATTAGATATTATTCATATTTAAATAATGACATTGCCACCTATCATTATAAAATGAATGAGTTAGAGATTAAAATCTCTTTCCATAAGGTTGAGATTGAAACCTTTTCAAAATAGAAATTTTGAAAGGATATGATGGGAACATATATGGTTTTATCTTAATAACTTTGCGAAGCAATATATATTTCAATTCTTGAAATGTTTCGATTGAGTAGTTAATTTTGAAACATGTGGTATAAAGTGGGAGTTTGGAAATTATCATGTGAAGACATGGAATTTAGTGGGAGCAATCATCTTGTAAAAATTTACAACTCACTACTCATTGAGAATGACGAGATAATACTATTCTTCCACAAAGAAGTATTTGAGTTTTCAATTTTCGATGAAAATGGACTATGATGAATCCAATCACATCATGAGATATTGGATAAGTATTGAAACATACACATCGAATCAACGAGAAACGTAAGTTATTCATGTAAATGAAAATAGAATTGCCATTAGCAGTCATGGTCATTCCTTGAACCTAAGAATGGTTGATCTCATGATTATTAGTTACTAATGTTTCCGCCATTAGAATAATCATGCACATGTCCAATAATGAATCATATGCATAAGAGCATGATGATTCATTGGGAAGCCATAAAAGAAACGTCATTAATTCTCGAGGAGAATCCGATGAGCGATTTCAGTGTTTGACAGAATACTCTGTTATGTGTCAAGAGATTGCACATATTAAAATTCAAACAACACGTAAGGATTTATGAAAATATTAAGCCTTTCAGCTAAAAGGAGAAATAAGAATTTTGGAATAGTCTTAGTTGAAGTAAGAAGTTACTCAAAACTAATATTCCCTAATCTGCTAGGACTTGTGAGAAGTGCTAGGCTAATCATCTTGACAAATTGTTGCAAGACTCTACAAAACATATACCTAGTGCATTGTGTGTGGGTGGAGTACTTGAACAGTACAAGTTATATCATTCACCACAAATTCGTTTGTTATGTGATAATCGACAAGGAAGCTCTTTCAAGAAAAAGAACCGAAACCGAGGTTGGGAACCTAGATGAGTACTTGGTAAGGTTCATGCTATGAGAGATAATATGAATGTAAAGGAAAATGCGATTAAGAAGTTTTGAACACATGGACACATGGTATGTTAAACTTCTATTGCAATCAAATAGTGTTAATACACTTACGATATGCATCACAAGGTTGTAATACGTATTGACCACCTGAATGTGATTTTGACATTTATCGTTTGAGTTATTATTAACTCACCTTATACTTTGTTATATCCAAACGGGTTGTAGAGACAGTTGAACCCCGTTAAAGTGAACACGGATTAGCATTGTATTCGCCCATAGTTACTTACATGAGGTGACGTCTCGAAGTGACTAGAATGTGATGCGATTGATGGCAAGTTTAAGTGCCATAGAGTCATATGAGAATGACTAGTCGATCACATAGGCAGACTGTTAGGAACACTTTGTCGGGCATTATGACCGCTTATAGAGTTCTGGCAAATTAATATAGCCTGGTCGTGGCGAGAGCTACTATAGTATTCTAATGAGTCGATTCTTTTGACTAAAGACTATTCGCCTAAGATGGCACAGTTTCAGATTAACTTTGATTTGTGTTACTATGACCTTCGTAAATGGGGTCGAATGGGCATATTTTGGGTTATGATGGCTGTGGCTAGTCGAAGGGAATAAGTGCGATATGAATTGTCCACCCCTAGTCAGGGTTATAACAATATCTCAGGGCCACTCCAGGAGTAGTGAACTGGAAATGCGTGGCCACGGTCGGAATGTATCCATGGTGGATAAATTTGGTCAATCATTTATTCTCCAGATCGAGGAAACCACTCTCGATATGATCACTTGCAAGTACGACCTGAAAGACACCTTGCATTGAGTGGGAGATAGTAATGGGACAAGAGAATTGGTGACGCACACTTGTCGAGGACAAGTGGGAGATTGTTGGAATATGTGTGCTCCGACAATAATGCGATCACAACTATTGATCATGATGATCAAATGTTTAAATCTCATTTTAAAGAATACAATTGGGAAGTAATATTTTACTGTCAACTGGTCCACACATATCGGTAATGATTGGCAGACTAGAGTTTGACATTACTGTCGTGAGACGGTGGTGACCAGTTGATCCCCTTAGGTCATACCTAAAGGGTAACACTCTTAATTGATCATTTAATTGATCGTATGACGATACGGATCAATTAAATTACTTAAAATTGACGGACGATTTTGGAAGTAATATTTACGTGTCTCATTGTAATTTGATTAAATAAGATACGGTCTAAGTAATCGAATTGTTTTATTACTTAGATGAAATTATTGTTTAAAGAAACAATTGCATTTGAATGAATAAATTATTATAAATACAAGATGTTGTGATTTATAATTGGTAAAATATTTTGGTACAAGTAATTATGAATTACTAAGTCGATTTTTGTATATGACGTATTTTTATTAATACGTTGATTTTTAATATGTTAAAAATACATAACAATTTTATGTGACATGTGACAAATTGACAAATTGACATAAATAAAATGGAGTCCATTTTATCTATATGTACCGAAATTATGGGGAGGATTAGGCATATATTGTGTTGATTATGTTAGTGGTAAACATAATCATTTCCTACTAAACATAGCCATGCACACTACTTGCTTTTGTGAAGACCTCCTAGTGCATGCATTGCTCCTTTCTCTTTCCCCCCTTACCCGGTTTTTCATGGAGGAAAGCTAAGGGTTTTTGCTCTATAATTGATCTTATACACTACATTAAAACACTAGTGTATTATCATTCATTTAATCCATCTAAAATAAGAATTTTAGAAAGATAAAAACTTCCTTCTCCTCCTTCTCTCTTAACCGAAATAATAGAGAGATCAAATAAGTTTTTGGGTCAATTTTTACACAAAATTAATATTGTTCTAGTAATAATAATATTAATTTTATTAAGTTGTTATCTTGGGTATAAAACTTTGGGAGGGATTCTCTTCTTGAATCCTTGTTCATCCAATTAAGGAAAGCTCAAGAACAAGAGAGTTGGAGAAATCCCTTGTGCCCTTTGATCCGAAAATCAATGTAAGAATGAAGATTTATTCCTTATTTTTCTTATAGTTTGCATGCATAAGATCACCTTTTAATTTTATGACTAAATTAAAATTATAAAATATATGAATATAAAATTAATAGGTTCGGTCTCCTCAATGATGGGGGTCCTATCTTCTCGTTTGTCAAGTTCTTTGGCTAGGTGAGGTGGGTAGTCACTCAAGTCAAATTCCTCATATTTGTTCAGATTGGCATTCAAGGTAAATTGAGACGAGTCGTAAGCAAAATTAGCGTTCATTAAGTGAACTTGAGCGAAAAGCTCAGATAGGACAGACATCTCATGGTAACTCAGAGGTGACACAGTAGAGGAGATGGCCCCTGGAACAAGCTCCAGGTTGGTACCCTCTACGGGAGTGGGGATGACCCTAGTTGACTCGGCCTCTAAGGCAGCAACAAGTTTGTGATAAAACAGTGGAAAGGGGACGTTGACCGGGACATCAGGAGTGCTAGGAGCTAAGACAGACTCTGACTCTGACTCTGACTCAGACCCTTCTTCACTTCCCTCTTTGAACATAAGGCCTTCTCCAGTTGTGATCTTGAGAAGTGGCTTTGGCGATCGGTCCACTTGACAGTCTTCCTCCAGCTCTGTGTAGCTTTCTCTGGGTTAATATCAGAGATTTGGGCAGTGGGATCGAACTGGTTATCATTGAGAGCAATGTTGATGATATCGTCATAACTGAGGTGCTTGATGTTGTCTTCTCCGAAGAAAAGACTCACGGCTTGCCCGTCCAGGCATGGGGTCGACATATAATTGGTTGACGCAGCTTTCGTGTTGTCGGGGATGAAGTAGGAGTCTTGAAAGACTTCTACGCCCGGGTGTCTGACCTTAGCTACGGGGTCATATATTGGCTCCAGAAAGCCGTTGCAGAGCTCGGACTCTCCCTCGGGTATGAAGTATCTATTGAGAGTCAAATGGTAGGGACGGAGGACGACTTCATGTTTTTTGCGCTTCCGTATTAGAAGATTTATTTCCTGGATGTCTTCAGCGGTAGGCTCATAGCCTAGCCTGAAGGGTAAGGAACCTTGGCCTGTTTCATAGGAGGCAAGGTCTCTTCAGCGAATTGAGAGGTAGGCCGGGGAAATAACCCTGGCACATCAAAATGCGGTTGACTGTGAGGTTGGAAAACGGTTCACAATCGAAGGATGCTGATTCATCGGTTAGGGCATTCACAGCTTGGAATCCCCACCTTTCGCTGTCGTCCTCCTCAATGACTTGAGACGTTATTCCGTTCTTCATGATAGCCTTGATCGGGGATGCAGGAATTGTGATTGTTTTTCCGTCGAAAGGGACCCTGATTTTCTGATGAAGGGTTGAGGTAACGGCCTTGGCGGCGTGAATCCAGGGGCGTCCTAGAAGCTTGTTGAAAGAGGCATCAATGTCGACCACCTGAAAACTGGCTTGTCTTTCCAAGGGTCCAGTTGTAATGGTCAAGGTGATAAGTCCTGTAACCTTATGACGAGTGCCATCATAGGCGCATACTCCTTGATTAGTCGGGACTAAGTCGACTTCCTTTATACCCAGTTTGTGAGCCATCTTGAGGGGAATGACATTGACCGCGGATCCGTCATCCACTAGAACCATAGGCACATTCTTCTTGAGTCATTGTCTGGTGATGTTCAGGGCCAGGTTATGGTTTGCTCCGAATGGAGGGATATGTTCGTCAGAGAAGATGACCGAGTTGCTGAGGTCGGGGACATCCCTTGTCATGTGTGCTACCACTTCTTCAAGACAGGAGGTAGAGGTAACTGCCAACTTTCCCAAGGCTTGTAGCAAAGCCTGCCGATGTTTGAAGGATGTAATAATCAGTTGCCAAATTGATATTTCGGCCTTCGCCTTTTGCAGTTGTTTAAGGATCGAGTTTTCGGGAACCTAGGGTTGAGTGTCCACGTCCGGGACGATTTGGTCATTCGTTGTTGGAATGGTTGTTGAATTGTTCGGATTTTGGTTGGGGTGTCCGGACCGGGTAAGATAACCGATCTATTTGTCTTGTTTTCCCTTTCCCGGAACAATGTAAACATCCTCCGTGTCATCTTTCCAGATACTGTTGATTTCGGGATCGCGAGGGTACCTTGGAGGGGTTCTGGTTGATTTGATTTAACTAAACTAAATGAACTAAATTTAAAACAATAAAAGAGATAACAATTAAAACTAGCAAGTATGAAATAAAGTGTGATCAAATAGAGAGAAAGATGCTAGGATGTCGGTTCACCATGATATTACGAAATTCAGCTAAAGGTAAGTTAGTCGGTCAGTAGTGAGACGGGTAATGGAAAGGTCCTTCCGGTCCGCTATCCGCCCAAGATTCTTCCTAAATAGCTTCCACTCTGATTAGGGTAGTCTATTGTTCATAACAGGTCTATTCATTCCAATCTTCCGATCCAGGTCTGGATTTAACCGGATTAATTAAAGTAGTCACGTGCACTCAACCAAGTAATTACTGTTATATTGCGATAAAACAATTCTCACATTAAAACCTCCTAAATCTAGTTATAGCATCATTGTTTCACTATCTTGGCTCCCCTAATCCCAGCAATTAGGATTTAGCTACTCATAACGGTAATAAAACTAATAAGGATAGATAGAACTATATTCGACATGGTCTAAAGATGAATTAACAGAAATTGCATAAAATAAATATTAATTCTAATAACCTAATACTAGTAATTAAGAGACAAGAGAAATAAAGGTTGCTAAAAGGAATTAATACGACGAATTGAATTGAATAAGAAGAGAGTAAGGAATTACACAAATTAAGATCTAAGAAATAGAAAGGCATGCATCAAACAAGAGTCTCCTAATCTCGATGCAAACTGATAATTAAAACTGAATGATGAATGAATAATAATGAATATTAATAATGCTGAATGCCTAAACCTAATTAGGTCTCTCCCTTTTATAAGAGAAATATTTATTCCCTAAATAAGATAACTAATATAATAAGTAAATAAGTTTATGCAATAAAATCTTGCGTCAGATCACAAGCTATTCGATCGAGCACATTGAAACTACACGATCGAATAACTCCTGCAAAAATCTTCTCGATCGAGCATAAAACCTACTCGATCGAGGAACACCATAATCCATCTTCTCGATCGAACATAGCAGGAGTTCGATCGAGGAATCATCAGCATCAAAAGGATTCGATTGAGCAATTAAGTCAGCAATGAGCTCGATCGAGTTAGCTACCACTGTGTCAGCATATAAGACGTTGATTAGCTTCCAAGATGACTTCACACATCCGAAGGCAGAAGTATTCTCGCTCCAATTCCATCCATCTCCTAAATGCAAGCTATAAGTTCAGTTCCAAGCTCGGTTTTGCTCCTTCTGAGTCCATTTCTGCAATTAAAGCCAAACAAACCAAAGTAGACCACTCGGGGCATTTTGTAGCCTAAAACTACGGGAATCGCATAGAAATGCGTGAAAAATAAGCACAAAAAGTCTATATAAATAGTACGCATCAAACTTCCCCAAACCAAACCTTTGCTTGTCCCCAAGCAAACTATATGCAACTAAGGACCTAAAGGAATGGAGTTAAGCTCAAATCTAGCTACAAATCGTCTACTTAAACCATTTAATGCATGAAATTGAGCAACCATTAGCAATACGCCAAAGCAAAAGAATTTATAACTGTTTTAGAAATAGTAGAACCTTCGACCTTGCAAGACTTTCAAAGATGGACTCTTACGGGTCACTCTCTCTCTCAATGAAGCAAAGGGTAAGCAAATAAATGTAAGAGAAAAAGAAAAATATAGTTGTTCACCTAGACTACGACCAACATAAACATGCATGCAATCTAGTATGATAGACAATTCTAGCTACCGTACACATACATTCGATCCAATCAAGGTCATATCACATGTCGAGTGCTTACAATAGTTTGGAAAAGTGAGGTAATGGGTAAGAAGAGGCAAAACATTTTGGGAATGAGAGGGTATAGGCCAAGTTAGTATCCTAACAAAACCAAATAAATCGTATCCAATTCTAATCCAACTCCAAAACTAAACACAATGCCTTTATTTGGCAGAAAACTCACTAAACCAAATATAAACGACTCCTCATAACATAAGATGAGAGCATAGCAGTAAAACCGATATTATTCTAATTCTTTTTCCATTTTTTTTCTTTTTTTTCTGTTTTCTGTTTTTTTTCTTTTTTCTTTTTCATTTCTTTCTCGAATTTCTTTTTTTTTTTTTTTCAATTCTCCTTTCATTCAATTCTACCAAAAACTTTCAACGTCAACGAAAATTGCAAATAAAAGATACTTCAACCAATAACTACTACACTAGTTCGACTAGGGTAGGCTTAAGATTTGGAATGTAGTTAAAGGGGGTCAAAATAGGCTATTTTTGGCTAGGTGGAGCTTATGGGTAAAAATAAAATAAAAGGGAATTGCAAGCACTCTCCTACATGTGATACCGGCCACTAACCCGAATGTATGCAGGCAAAAAGCAATTGAATTTCATACTTATGCATTTGATATTACATGTTATGAAAGGAGTAACTACTCAGAAACCTACATGTAACTGGTCATGTATGACACCAGTTTAAAAAGCTCTAATTCCATAGAATTTATAAGTAGTTTGCCAAAATTTTAAGTCAGGTCTATTTGTTCAACTAAATTTCTAAACAAAAATTCATAAAATGCAAGGATTCGCTAAAAAGTAGTAATTTATGCAAGGCTTAAGCAAATTGACTATTTACAGTGCATTGTCATCACAGAAAAACTCCATTCCGACACAACCTATATGCAAAAACAATAAACGTGTATTTTTTTGGTTTTTTCGAATTTTTCATTTTTTTTTTGTCTTTTTTTGAAATAAAAACAATGCAATATAAAATGCGATAAACGTGACTGCAAAACAAATGCAAATGCAGAATCACAATGTGCATTACCCTCCCCAAACCAAAACGGACAATGCCATCATTGTCCTCTAGCACACAACAGCAGAATAATAGGGAAAGGGAAAAAAAACTCAAATACAATATAAATGAAACTATATTAAAGAGATAAAAAGAATAAGGAGCAATAATACTCACAATGTATAACTTTCCCAAACCAACCAGCAAACTGGGGAAATGAGTAGCCAGCAGCTACTCGTCAGCTCCCTTCTCGTCAGCCACCTGAAAGATAGGGTCCTCCTCCTCTTCCTCCTCACCCCTCCTCCTAGAACGACCTTCAACATCAAGATCAGCTCTAATCCTCTCATCTATCTCGACCGTGTCCTCCTCGCTCTCAGGCTGAGGGTACCCATTCCCTGGTTACCGGTAAAACGAGGGATGTGGCCACCCAGCTAGCACTGGATGACCTGTACTCAGATGATACTCGTAGTGGGGGAATAAGGCTAATGCCTGATCCCGCTCCATCCTAGCTACCCTCCTGCACATATATAAAAGCAAAGCATCACGACGCCCTTGGTCCATGACCTCAGGCGCCTCAAAAATAGGAGGTGGAATATAATTAGCCGGTAAAACCAGCTGAGAGGTAAAGGTAGAAGGTGTAGGTATAGGCGTGGGCGTGGGCGTGGGCGTGGACGCGGGTGTAAGCCCAACCTGTGGAGGTCCATACCCCTCTCCAACTTCCCTAACAGCAAGGGAAGTCCTCTTCTGCTTCTTAGAAATGGGAGGAGAGAAGTCAAGGAGGTAAGAAGGTGTAGGTGGTGGTAATCTACCCATCACAGTAGGTAAATGTGAAAGACATGGTAGAGAAGGTGAAGGTAAGATAACGGAAGTGGAAGTACCAATATTCCACGTCCTATGGTCCGAAGTAAGCCAGGTCATTGAAAAAATAACAGAAATGTCAACGATATTATCCTTATCATAATACCTAAGACCACGAGGAAAATCGGGGAAAAGACGGCGGGCAATGCGAGTCACTAGTCCACCAGATGCCATCGTACCCGCTAATTTTAACCCAACACTGTTAAAATGTTGAGTTGTTAAATATGCAATGTTGAAAATAAATGGGGTACCACTGTCAATGTTTAGGTACCCAGCTAAGATGGACAACTAAGTATTGTTAACATTGTTAGGTTCATGACAACCAAAAATAGTTTCTCCAAGCAGACGGAGAAAGTAGTGGGCAGGGGGTAGATGAACGTGGGCACCACGACGCTGACCATAGGGAATGTGTGAGAGTGTAGCCCAAATCTGACGCATGAGCTTCCTTGGAGGCTCAAGGTAGCCCTCATTAACTAGACCCAAACGTTCCACGAACTCATCCAAAGTCCAGGAAAAAGTTGTGTTAAATAGTTGGAAAGTGATGCAAGTGCTCCCATGGTCTGTCGCATAGGCCGCAGGACTAAATTCAAAAGAGCTAAAAAAACTCTAAAGTAAGTGCCCTATAGGTGAACTCCTTCATAGTGACTAATCACGACATCCCCGTCCTATTGAGCAAGTTGAGAACCGGTTCTAAAATTCCTAGAGTCTTTAGGGCAGGTCGACAAAAAAAAAGGTCGAGGTCATATGACATTCCATTAATGCATGAATGAATAATATTAGAATTTAGATGAACAAATTCCTAGAGTCTATATATATATTACTACACTAGTAATCTTGTATTATAATATTAGAATTTAGATGAACAAATTTTATGAGTTCTAAAACTATTTTAGAGAGAAATTTGGAGAAGCATATATGTGGGAATAAGGAAAAATGCATGAATGAATAATAGAGAACAATTTTCTCTATAAAAGAGGGGAGGAGCCGGTTTAGGGTTCTTAGAAGGCCAATGCATGGCCTTCACCCTTTTGCTTTTTCTCTATTCTAATTATTAGGTGTATAAGGCTATTTTTAGGTTAATCATTATGTTTCATTTTGACATTAAAATAAAACATCCATTAATCCTAAAAACCCTCCATTATTTCAGTCCATTTATAAAATGGACTTCCATTTTATTTTATCAATTTGTCATTTGTCAAACAATGTGTCATATGTTGCAAGTAACATTTTATTAATTAATTTAATGCATATTTAACAATTACATATCATTATACACATTAATTAAATTACATATAACAAATTGTCTAGTAATTCATAATTACATGGTATAAAATGGGACATGTTATTATAATTCACAATATTTTGTAATTACAATTAACCATTCATTCTTATCTCAATTGTTTCATAAACAATAATCAATTTAAGTAATGAAAATATTTCAATTACTAAATGAATCTTATTTAATCAAATAACAATAAGATACTTATTCTCACTCACAAATATAAATTGTTCATATTTAAGGAATTAATTAACTTGTATCATTATACAATTAACTAATTAGTCTATTAAGGGATTTGTCCTATATGTGTGACCTTAAGGGATCAACTGATCACCACCATCAAATGACAGTAATGTCAAACTCTAGTTAGCCAATCATTAATGATTAATGTTGATCAGTTGACTATATAAATGAATCATCCCTTACGTATTCTTATCTTGAGATTTAAACATGTGATCACACTAGCGTTGAGGACACTTACTCCAACAATCTCCCACTTGTCCGTGACAAGTGTGCGTCACCAATTCTCTTGTCCTATTACAATCTCCCACTCAATGCAAGGTGTCTTGCAGGTCGTACTTGTACTTGATCATACCTTAAGTGGTTTCATCGATCTGGAGAGTAACTATCTGACCGGCCCTGAGATTTCAAAAAACCCTGAAAAGGGAGTGGACAATTCCTATCGCATTATTCCCTTCGTATAGCCACGGTTCATCATGACCTAAAATTTACTCATTTGACTTCAGTTACGACAGTCGTAGAGTATAAATCAAAGCCAATTAGAAACTTGTGCCAACTTGGGCGAATAGTATAATACTACGGTTTTCTATATCTATGGCTACTCTATCGAGTGGGACTTACTCTGTCGGGTAAGTATGTTTTTAAGCAAATTAGTAGCTGACCTGATGGGTACTCGATCGAGTACGTGTGACACTCGATCGAGTAAGGTTCACTTGATCGAGTAAGTCACTCGATCGAGTAAGTGTGTTTTTACGGGTTATTTTCCGGGTTTTGATGGCAATGCGAGAAGGTTATAAAAACATATTTCGTCATTTCTTTTCACTCTTACCTCATTATAAGTTTCACAAAAGAGAAAACAAGTTTACGTAGCTCTCCTCTCTCACATTGCTATGAAATCCTAAGGGCTAGAGTCGTCGGATTCTTAAGTTCTTTACGCTGTTGAGACCGTCGCATTATGGGTAAGATCCTAGTATAGTTTTTATATCGTTTCATTGATTTTAGTTGAAACCCTAATTGGGTAAATTGGGGGTTTTAGGAGTATTGTTGATGTTAGATTGTGATTGTATGATTGTGTGTTTATAGGAGGTGATTTCGTTGAAGAACATTTATGATTAGCTGATTTTGATGAACTTGGTGATTGCTTTTCCAAGTAGGGTTTCCCTACTCAATATTGATTACATGGCTGTGTTGGTGATTAACTGTTGTTGTTGTATACCGTATTGGCATTAGATTCTGAACTGGTGATTGTTGGTAGTGTAATGTGATTATCGTATAACTGTCTGTGATCTTCAGGGTGCGTCCCTGGCTGAGTGGAGTCACTTACAGGAGTGGCTTCACGCCCTTAATTCGCCTTCTGTGGAACCCGCCACATAAGGGATGTGCACATTAATGAACATGGGCTTATCGCTCGGATGAGATGTGCGGGGCTTAGGTGGGAACGGCTGCGGTCCCCCACTGGCGGCGAGGATTGCTTGTTGCGATGAGTAATCTGGCATGGTTACACACTTGAGTGTGTAGTGAGGTGTGTGGTGATGTGATGGAGTTTGGGTTGATTGAATTGGTTGTGGTATTGTTTTATTGCAGTTGTTTGTTTTGTATAATCAGTACTGACCCCGTTTAAATGTTTTAAAAACTGTGGTGATCCATTCGGGGGTGGTGAGCAGTTGTCTAGCAGGTATACTGTGGATGCGCGCGGGATTAGCTTGGGATGGAGTTGCCATGAGTCTGATAGTATTCTTCCAATGTGTTGTCTTTATGCCTTTGTTACTTCATTTGTAGTTTGGTTGTAGAACATTTGTAATTTACTTTACAGTTGGTTTTGTTTTCTAATCACACAAACTTATTTATTAAAGTACGTTCTTTTATGGTCTATTTGATATACATTGCCTCGGGTAGCCGAGATGGTAGCATTCTCATGCTTTAAGTGGTCCTGGTGAGGCACTTGGAGTATGGGGGTGTTGCAAAGTATTACAATCAACTCAATCAGCACAACTCAATCACCACAACTCCATCTCATCTCCACAATCTGACTACACACTTAAATGTGTAGCCCTTCCAGAGTACCCATCGCAACAAGTAGTCCTTGCCGCCAGTGGGGGACCACAGCCGTTCCCACGTAAGCCCCTCTCATCTCCATCGAGCGATAAACCCATGTTCATTAATGTGCACATCCCTTCTGTGACGGGTTCCATATGAGGCGAATCAAGGGCGAGAAGCCACTCCTGCAAGTGACTCCACTCAGCCAGAGATGTACCCCGAAGATCACAGACAGTTACACAACCAATCAACAATATACTATCAACAATTACCAAAACCAATCCAACATTATAATTAATCAACAATCAAAACAACATTCACCAATACCCTATGTAACCAATACTGAGTACGGAAACCCTATGAGGAGTAGGATGCTATAAAAGAGAGTTTAATGGTTGTGCATGTTGTAGTATAATTGGAAGTAGAGTGTTAGTGTAGCATAAAGGATGGATCTTTCTTGTGATTGATTTTATTAAAGGTCATGGCCGTGCTTGTAGTAGTGTGATGTCTAGGAGTGTGAGAATACTTCGATAGTGTTGACAGTTGGGTTATGATGTTTATGAGTTTGATAGTGTTTACAATTGGATTATGATGTTATGAATGGGAGTAAACTTCGAGGACGAAGTTCCTTTTAAGGGTGGTAGCATGTAACATTCTCTTTGATATTTATGAGTGTCTTGATATTGGATTTTCTAGTGGATAATATGTTAGTGAAATGGAGCTTGCGGCGTTTGTGGATGGTATATGGTAGTGTATGGAGTTAGTGTCAAGAGAGAATATATTGTAGTTGATACGATATCGTGAGTTGTGTTGTGGACGTAGGCATAGTTGGTGGAGTTGGTGTTAAGAGTTCATGTTTTATAGGTTGGGGTTTTGTTTTGCGTGCTTAGTTGTGTTGTTGTGTCTTCATCGAGTTAGTATGTTTGTTTTGAGTATGGGTTGAACTTCGGATACGAAGTTCTTTTTAAGGAGGGAAAACCGTAATACTACGGTTTTCTATGTCTATGGGTACTCTATCGAGTGGGACTTACTCTGTCGAGTAAGTATGTTTTTACGCAAAACAGTAGATGACCTGATGGGTACTCGATCGAGTACGTGCAACACTCGATCGAGTAAGGGTCACTCGATCGAGTAAGTCACTTACTCGATCGAGTAAGTGTGTTTTTACGGGTTGTTTGCCGGGTTTTGATAGCAACGCAAGAAGGTTATAAAACCATATTTTGTCATTTCTCTTCACTTTTAACTCATTATAAGTTTCACAAAAGAGAAAACAAGGTTACGTAGATCTCCTCTGTCACATTGCTATCAAATCCTAAGCGCTAGAGTCGTCCGATCGTTGAGTTGTTTGCGCTGTTGAGACCTTCACATTGTGGGTAAGATCCTAGTATAGTTTTTATATCGTTTTATTGATTTTATTTGAAACCCTAATTGGGTAAATTGGGGGTTTTGGGAGTATTTTTGATGTTATATTGTGATTGTACGATTGTGTGTTTATAGGAGGTGATTTCGTTGAAGAACGATTATAATTAGCTGATTGTGACGATCTTGGTGATTGCTTTTACAGGTAGGGTTTCCCTACTTAGTATTTATTAAATGGTTGTGTTGGTGATTAACTGTTGTTGTTGTATACCGTATTGGCATTGGATTCTGAATTGGTGATTGTTGGTAGTGTAACATAGTTATCGTATAACTGTCTGTGATCTTCGGGGTGCATCCCTGGCTGAGCGGAGTCACTTGCGGGAGTGGTTTCACGCCCTTGATTCGCCTTCTATGGAACCCACCACAGTAGAGATGTGCACATTAATGAACAAGGGTTTATCACTCGGATGAGATGAGCAGGGCTTAGGTGGGAACGGCTGCGGTCCCCCACTGGCGGCGAAAATTACCTGTTGCGATGGTTAATCTGGCAGGGCTACACACTTTAGTGTGTTGTCAGGTGTGTGGTGATGTGATGGAGTTTGGGTTGATAGAATTGGTTCTGGTATTATTTTATTGCAGTTGTTTGTTTTTTTGTAATCAGTACTGACCCCGTTTAAATGTTTTAAAAACAGTGGTGATACATTCGGGGGTGATGAGCAGTTGTCTAGCAGGTATACTGTGGATGCGCACGGGATTAGCTGGGGATGGAGTTCCCACGAGTCTGATAGTAGTCTTCCGCTGTGTTGTCTTTATACCTTTGTTACTTCAATTGTAGTTTGGTTGTAGAAGAGTTGTACTTTACTTTACAGTTGGTTTTGTTTTGTAATCACTTAAACTTATTTATTAAAGTACGTTCTTTTATGGTCTATTTGATATACATTGCCTCGGGTAGCCGAGATGGTGAAGGAAAAGTAGATCTATATACTTACATATTCATATATGTTATAATTTAATTTGTCATAAAATTAACTAATGATCTTATGCATGCAAACACACAAATAAAAGAAGAAACATCCATTCTTACATTGGATTTTCGGTTCAAATGGGCACAAGAGAGATCACCTTTCTCTCTTGTTCTTGAGCTTTCCTTTTGGATGAACAAAGACCCAAGTGTAGGATCTCTCCCTAGGATTTATACCCAAAGCTTACTCTTAATTAAAATTAATACTATGAATACTAGATAATATTAATTTTGTATGAAAATTGACCCAAAATAATTTGGTTTTTAATCACCCAAAAACCGGTTGAGAGAGGAGAGGAGAGGAAGTATTTTATCTTTCTAAAATTCTTAATTTTTGATGAATGAATATTGTGTAGTAACAATAACAACATTATGTATTGTTTTATCAAAAATATAAGGCAAAAACCCTTAGATTTTCCTATGGAAAACCGGGTAGGAAAGAGGAGGGAAGAAAAAAGAGAGTGAGCCAATGCATGCAAGAGTTTATCTTCACAATGTAAACTAGGTGCATGGCTAGTCTTATTAGGGAAATGATTGTGTTTTCCATTAACTTAATCAAACACAATATTTAGCCTAATCCTCCTCCTAATTTCGGCACTTTCATAAAATGGAGTCCATTTTATTTTTGTCAATTTGTCTTATGTCACATGTCATATGTTACATAAATTTGTTATGTATTTTTAACATATTAAAAATCAACGTATTAATAAAAATACGTCATATACAAAAATCGACTTAGTAATTCATAATTACTTGTACCAAAATATTTTTCCAATTTACAAATCACAATAAATTGTATTTATAATAATTCATTCAATTTTAATTGTTTCTTTAAACAATAATTTCATCTGAGTAATGATACAATTCAATTACTCAGACCGTATCTCATTTAATCAAATTTCAATGAGATACGTAAATTTTACTTCCAAAATCGCCCGTCAATTTTTCAAATAATTTAATTAACTCGTAACGCTATACGATTAATTAAATGATCAATTAAGAGTGTTGCCCTATAGGTATGACCTAGGGGGTCAATCGATCACCACCGTCGCACGACAAGAAATGTCAAACTCTAGTCGACCAATCATTACCGATATATGTTGACCATTGACATAAAATTACTTCCCAATTGTATTCTTTATAATGAGATTTAAACATGTGATCATCATGATCAACAGTCGTGATCGCATTATAGTCGGAGGACACATATTCCAACAATCTCCCACTTGTCCTCGACAAGTGTGCGTCGCCAATTCTCTTGTCCTATTACTATCTCCCACTCAATGCAAGGTGTCTTTCAGGTCGTACTTGCAAGTGATCATATCGAGAGTGGTTTCCTCGATCTGGAGAATAACTGATTGACCGGATTTATTCACCATGGATATATTCCGAGCGTGGCAACGCATTTCCAGTTCATTACTCCTCGAGTGGCCCTGAGATATTGTTATAACCCTGACTAGGGATGGACAATTCCTATCGCACTCATTCCGTTCGACTAGCCACAGCCATCATAACCCAAAATATGCCCATTTGACCCCATTTACGAAGGTCGTAGTAACACAAATCAAAGTTAATCTGAAACTGTGTCATCTTAGGCGAATAGTCTTTAGTCAAAAGAATCGACTCATTTGAATACTATAGCAGCTCTCGCCACGACCAGGCTATATAAATTTGCCAGAACTCTATAAGCAGTCATTAGGCCGGCAAAATGTTCCTAATAACCGCCTATGTGATCGACTAGTCATCTCACATAACTCTATGGCACTTGAACTTGCCATCAATCGCATCACACTCTAGTCACTTCGAGACGTCACCTCATGTAAGTAACTATGGGCAAATACAATGTTAATCCATGTTCACTTTAACGGGGTTCAATTGTCTCCACAACCCGTTTGGATATAACAATGCACAAGGTGAGTTAATAATAACTCAAACGACAAATGTCGACATCACACTCGGGTAGTCAATACCATATTACAACCTTGTGATGCATATCGTAAGTGTACACACTTATTGATTGCAATAGAAGTTTAACATGCCATGTGTCCATGTGTTCAAACTTCTTACACTTGCATTTTCCTTTACATTCATGTTCTCTCTAATAGCATGAACCTTACCAAGTACACATCAAGGTTCCCGACCTCGGTTTTGGTTCTTTATCTTGAAAGAACTTCCTTATCGATTATCACATAACGAACGAATTTGTGGTGAATGATATAACTTGTACTGATCAAGTACTCCATCCACACACAATGCACTAGGTATATGTTTTGCAGAGTCTTACAACAATTTGTCAAGACGATTGGTCTAGCACTTCTCACAAGTCCTAGCATATTAGGAAATATTAGTTTTGAGTAACTCATTCTCTAACTAAGTATCTTTCCAAAACTTCTTATTTCTCTTTCTAGGCTTCAAAGATTTAGGATTCTCATAAATCCTTACATGTGCTCGGATTTTTATTAATATGTGCAACCTCTTGACACATATAAGAGCATTCTGGCAAACACCGAAATCGCTCATCGGATTCTACTCGAGAATTCATGACGTTTCTATTATGGCTTACCAATGAATCATCATGCTCTTATGCATATGATTCATAATTGTACATGATTATTCTAATGGCGGAAACATTAGTTACTAATAATCACGAGATAAACCGTTCATAGGTTCAATGAACGACCATGACTGCTAATGGCAATTCCATTTTCATCTACATGAATAACCTATGTGAATGTTGATACGATGTGTATCTCTTAATACTAATCCAATATTTCTTGATGTAATTGGATTCATCATAGTCCAAATTCATCCAGAATTGAAAACTCAAATACTTCTTTCATGAAGGAAGGTATTAGCTCGTCATTCTTCAATGAGTGGTGAGTTGTAAACATTCAAAGGATGATAGCTCCCACTAAATTCCATGTCTTCACATGATAATTTCTAATGCTCCCACTTAATTCCACATGTTTCGAAATTGATTACTCAATTGAACACATTTCAAAATTTGGAATGTATGTTGCTTTGCAAAGTTATTAAGATGAAACCATATATGTTCCCATCATATCCTTTCAAAATTCCTATGTCAAAGAGGTCTCATTTTAACCTTATGGAAAGAGATTTTAAATCTCTAACACACTCATGTCATAATGATGTGTGGCAATGTCACTTATTAAATATGAGTAATACCTAATACACATCCTTCAAAATATCCCTTTTAGAAGGAGGTTTTAACCAATTCATTTTCATAATGAGGTTAAGTAATGACATCTGCGTGATTTAAAACTTTGGCTATTGAAGATATCGGTATATCAATCCTTGCAACCTCTGGTCATAAATATCGCTTATTACTAGGATGTTACATTGATTCATTTAGGCTCTTAAGTAAATCTCAAGGTTGAAACTATTGATCAAAATTTTCATAAACTTAGTCAAAAAACTTGTTAAGACTTTACATTAGTCATTTTGTTCCAAAACTTTCTTTTGGTCTCCTCGTGTAGTTATCTTAAGAATATGCTCTTATGATTACTTTACTTGGTCTCTTTTGTCATATAGAACTTACTTGAGACCATAGATCTCATCTATTTGGTATACTATGTAAATAGATATACCTTCATTCAAATCATTCTTCCTTGCGTAGATATCATATACACAAGTACACAAATTTATCTTGTCTTGTGTGTTGTGTCCTCATTTTTCTCTCACTCTATCTTTAGAATAAATACACTATAGATTTAAAGATAGCATATGAGACACAAAAAATGATTTGAAGTATAAGGAGAACTATCTCATAGATTAACTAATAGTTATAGATTTCGTAAGTGTACTTGGTGATTGACATTCCTTTAAGAGAGTTCATAGACTCAAAATCGCTTTATAAATGATCATACACAAGCCTTAAGCATGTGGACACATAATGAAACCCGTCATTATATTTGTCTATTAGATCACTTTAAGTTATATGTTTCTAAGAACAAGCATTGAAACATGAATTTTAGAACAAAAGGATAAAATGATAAAACGTGTGACTTGGGTTGCAAACCAAGTCACCATTATCCAAAATACAACCCATTATCCAAAATACCTTTCCATGTCGAACACGGAAACTTAAGGTTCTAAAATCCAAAACATAATTTAAAATAAGACAATGAAAAGCAAAGCTCCATGAAAGCTATCCCTAGCTTCTTGATGGTTTCTCATGCTTGCTTTTCCTTTCCCTTGTCTTTGCTTGGTGGAGGCCCTATTTACAATAAAAAGGGAGATACATTATCACAACTTTGAATCATAATACCATAGTTGAATTAGAAACATAAAAGAAGGATAGTCATTTACCTACTGGAGTAATCTTTCCAGCCTTAATATCACCAAGGTATTTGAAACAATTTCTTTTCCAATGTCCCATACCATTACAATAATGGCATTTATCAAGAGGACCCTTCTTGATTTTTGAAGTGCTAGCTTCACAAGTCTTAGCTTTGGTGAATGTGGGAGCTTGCTTCTTACCCTTCCTCCCATTCTTCTTGAACTTCCCCTTACTCTTAGTGCTTATGTTAAGCACATCGTTGGGTGGGTTCACATTTAACCCCATGTCCCTCTCGGCTTGCACAAGTAACTTGTGCAATTCCTCAAGAGACACATCCTTGTCTTGAATGTTAAAATTCACCCGGAATTGAACATATGCTTTGACTTTGGACAAGGAGTGTAGAATCCTATGTACAATGAGTTCTTTGGGGATTTCAACTTTTTGAATCTTCAAGGTCTCGACAAGCTCCATAAGTTTGAGCACATGAGGGCTAACCTTTTGGCCCTCTTTGAAGTCGAGATCAAAGAATGCCGCGGCCGCCTCATATTGGACGATCCGCGGAGTTTGTGAAAATATTGTCACAAGCTTGGAGTAAATCTCATTAGCATTGCCCATTTTAAAGGCTCTCCTTTGGAGGTCCGCCTCCATCGCAAATATCAAGACATTTTTCATTGCGGCGGACTCCTTTTGGTAAGCCTCATATGCTTCCCTAGTGGCGGCGGTCGACCTAGTAGTAGGTTCGGGAGGAGAGGCCTCGATAAGGTAACGGTTGTCGTCACCTTGGGCGGCCAATTTGAGTTGGGCATCCCAATTGGAGAAATTTGACCCATTCTTTTCAAGTTTACATCGATCCAGGAAGGATCGGAGCCATGATGAACTAGCGAGAGGCGTGGCGTTAGGGGTTGGTGTTGCCATTTGTTATGAGAAAAAGAAGTGGTCTACAAAACAAAATAGAAGGAGTAAAACAAATGTCTTTTTAATAATAATACTCGTAAAAATGTATGATTTAAACAAGTTTTATGCATTTTTCTAGTGACCTCTACCTAACTAGATAAATGATTCCAAGACCCAAATTCATATCGACTTAGGCACGGTATGGCCGATGAAACCTTTATCAATATAACTCGGTGGATTAACGTTTTAATCGATTCTACTTTTAGAACTCTTGGTCGATAATATTACTCTAATAATTATCTATAGCCCAAAACACATCCGACAAGGGCACGGTATGGCCGATGCAACCCTTATCGAAAAAATTTTGTTGAGCTCAATCCAAATTTCGAATAAATGTGTCCATGATCCAAATTCACATCAACTTGGGCACGGTAGGGCCGATTCATCCCTTATCAACATGATTTCGGTGGATCAACATTCATCACCCACTTTCCCTACGTAACAAGGTTTGTACCCCGGTAGGGCCGAGTGCACTCCCTCGCGAAATTGGTTTTCATGGTTTCTACTATTTGGTAAGGCTATGTCTCAATTAATTGTTTTAGCGAGAGGTCATGTCGATTTATTATCTATCACGTTTTAAGTGAACTAAAGCGGTGAACTACGATAATTCTAATTGACACGGTCGTTAAACTCGATGAGATGAGGATGCATGTTTTAGTTATGGCGATTTTGCGATGCATGTGACATAAAATAAAATGCAAGCATAAAGTAAATAAATCCTAGTATGGCCTTTCCTAAAATAGAAAAACTATTCAACTATTACATATTCGGAAACCAACTATATTGGTCCCTTGAACTTCGGTTGTGGCACGCATCTCGAGGTAATACCGTCTTTATGTATCGCCATCTTGAAGGAAGCCGTCTTTAGGAACTCCGAGATAAAATAAATTACATAACAAATTACATAATTTCCTATTATACATTTGTAACTAAAATAAAATAAATCTATTAAATTACAAAACGGTGATACGAGATCACAATAAAATTACAACCGAATCGATATTCCCATACATTTCGGGAGATACCAATTAAAAACTAAGGCCATACTAAGTAAAATTACATAATTCAAAGATTACATAAATTAAAATTATGACAATCATAAAGAAAATGCAGCATTATAATATGTATGAACATGCCCAATTTTATGCTAAATCGCCTTTAATAAGCCAATATCGTATATTACTCGGTTTTTACGGATGTGCGTGATTTCAACATTTTATAATCACAAAAATTACATAAATTCATATTTATGCATAAGTTAATTACCCTAACCTCTTAGGACTCAAAATTTAGTCTTCACTAATTATTTGACCATAATTAACTCATATTTATAAAAGTTGTTCATTAATGGACTAAAAATTACAAAAATAAGCTATAAACTTCAAATAAATCACAAAATTTCAATTAAATTCAAAATTTGAAATTTAAACTCATGAACATTCTGGAAAAAATACCATGACACTCATAATGTTCAAAACTTAGGTTAAAAATTTCGAATTTTTATCCGGAAAAACAATGTTGCGGATTATCGGTTTTAACTAAATAATCATAAAAACATGTGAAAAAATTATATACATTAACTTTTCAATTTTAGATCTGAAAAAGATAATAAAATGCAACATTGGACGTTTTTCCTTAGTCATAGATTATGTTTTATTAATTTTTCAGTAATAATGTCACTATTTATGCTATATTTCTTCAAAAATCCATAAATCATGCAAAAAGACTTCACTATAGCCTATTATTTTACACACATCTTGTAAAATTGCATGTGACAATATATTAAATTTCTATGACCAGATTCGAAATTTATCTCATATTAACCTATTTATCACCTAAATCCGAATTTAATAATGAAAAATCCATTTTTCGAGCATAAGAAGTCCAAAAATTATGAAAATTTACAGGTTATCTTAAAAAAAAATATGTGACAACATATCCAAAAATCACTGGAAAATTCGAAGTATAGCTAATTTTAGACCGAAAATGACATTTTTACTCATAAAATCATATTTAAATGCCATTATTGTATAATATGAACAATAAAAATCCGTAAATCAATCAAAATATCCTAAAAAAATTTTAGGACCAGAAATTTTAACATGCATGAATTAATTTCGTGATATATCATAATAACACAAATTATCCAAGTTTTATATGTTATTCTTATAACTCGGAAAAACTTTTAACCGATTTGCATGCAAACAACCATGGCTCTGGATACCGATTGAAGGAAAAGTAGATCTATATACTTACATATTCATATATGTTATAATTTAATTTGTCATAAAATTAACTAATGATCTCATGCATGCAAACAAATAAATAAAAGAAGAAACATCCATTCTTACATTGGATTTTCGGTTCAAATGGGCACAAGAGAGATCACCTTTCTCTCTTGTTCTTGAGCTTTCCTTTTGGATGAACAAAGACCCAAGTGTAGGATCTCTCCCAAGGATTTATACCCAAAGCTTACTCTTAATTAAAATTAATACTATGAATACTAGATAATATTAATTTTGTATGAAAATTGACCCAAAATAATTTGGTTTTTAATCTCCCAAAAACCGGTTGAGAGAGGAGAGGAGAGGAGGTATTTTATCTTTCTAAAATTCTTTATTTTTGATGAATGAATATTGTGTAGTAACAATAACAACATTATGTATTGTTTTTATCAAAAATATAAGGCAAAAACCCTTAGATTTTCCTATGGAAAACCGGGTAGGAAAGAGGAGGGAAGAAAAAAGAGAGTGAGCCAATGCATGCAAGAGTTTATCTTCACAATGTAAACTAGGTGCATGGCTAGTCTTATTAGGGAAATGATTGTGTTTTCCATTAACTTAATCAAACACAATATTTAGCCTAATCCTCCTCCTAATTTCGGCACTTTCATAAAATGGAGTCCATTTTATTTTTGTCAATTTGTCTTATGTCACATGTCATAAGTTACATAAATTTGTTATGTATTTTTAACATATTAAAAATCAACGTATTAATAAAAATACGTCATATACAAAAATCGACTTAGTAATTCATAATTACTTGTACCAAAATATTTTTCCAATTTACAAATCACAATAAATTGTATTTATAATAATTCTTTAAATTTTAATTGTTTCTTTACACAATAATTTCATCTGAGTAATGATACAATTCAATTACTCAGACCGTATCTCATTTAATCAAATTTCAATGAGATACGTAAATTTTAATTCCAAAATCGTCCGTCAATTTTTCAAGTAATTTAATTAACTCGTAACGCTATACGATTAATTAAATGATCAATTAATAGTGTTGCCCTATAGGTATGACCTAGGGGTCAATCGATCACCACCGTTGCACGACGGAATGTCAAACTCTAGTCAGCCAATCATTACCGATATATGTTGACCAGTTGACAGTAAAAATTACTTCCCAATTGTATTCTTTATAATGAGATTTAAACATGTGATCATCATGATCAACAGTCGTGATCGCATTATTGTCGGAGGACACATATTCCAACAGATGGTAGCATTCTCATGCTTTAAGTTGTCCTGGTAAGGCACTTGGAGTATGGGGTGGTTACTGTAACACCCCCATATTCAGAGGAGCCTTAACTAGGCCTTCCTTAGGATATAAGGGCGTTACCATCTCGGTTGCCCGAGGATAGCAATATTCAAATGCCGATAAAAGAACTATTAAGATATATTACAAGCGATTTAAACCAAAATACAATATAAAGGTACAACTCAAAGACTATTCACTATGACCGCCATATCTCGTGAGGACTCATCCCTGCCAGGACTCCAGCTATCAACAACATCAACACCTGCTAAGACCGACTGCTCACCATAAGGGATCACGGCAGACACATAACAAACAAACAACCACACAAGGTCAATGATCGAGATAAGACACAAAGAATAACAACTACAACCAACAACACAATACGATGCGATCAATCTCACATACACAGTCACGACAATCCAACCAATCTCTGTCACTGACTGTCCACTGGACCAGTCCTGCCAGTGGGGGACCGCAGCCGCACCCACCAAATCCCCGCTCATCATACCGAGCGATAACCCTGTCCATTAATGTGCACATCCCCTCCCGTGGCGGGTTCCACGGAGGGCGAAACTAGGGCGTGAAGCCACTCCCGCAAGTGACCCCACTCAGCCGAGACGCATCTCGAGAACCAGAGACAACAACCACAACCGCCATCACAATCGTTGCCATACAATTACGACACTAAGCAAACACCAAACAATCACAACAATCGACACGCTAGACCATCTACGTAAACCGAGTAGGCGAACCTACCTTTAAGCCACCGCAACCAATCCATGCCGACAGATAACATGTCCAAATGACCAAGCAACGCCTATAACCAGAATACCATCATCTATTACTAACAGGCAAACCCTAACTAAAAGAACAAGGACACGGATGATGATTATGACATACCTATTAGGGAGAAAAGTCAGCAAGAGACCGCTACCCGACACCAGTGACGCCCTCCTAATGTTCAAGGATCTTCAAAAAGGCTTCCATGGAGGTTTTGAGGTGAAGGGGAGGGAAAGAGGCGACTGAAGGATAGAAGGAAAGTGGCGGAAGTGATTTGCGGATTTAACAAAACGCGATATAAAACCCTCGCTGAAAACCAGGTACTCGATCGAGTACCCAACATACTCGATCGAGTGGCCCCCTACTCGATCGAGTAACCTAGATACTCGATCGAGTAGCCTCTACTCTATCGAGTACCACTCTTAACACGCAGCCCAAGATGGTTTTGGCACACTTTTCTAAGACTACTCCCGCTCCCATGGTCACCAACGCTGGTCAAAGGGTCCCTAAAAGGGCGGGTATTACAGTCTTCCCCCTTAAAAGAACTTCGTCCCCGAAGTTCAACTCACCTATCTCCCGCTCGCGGCACGAGAACAACACGACCTCACCACTCTTTCCGCTCAAACCATAACTCCTTGGAAATACCATCCCCCCCCCATGTCATCATCATCACCGTTCACATTTATACCTATCGATTCTTACTACTGTCATGCAAGCGTTGTCACCGGCAACCGTTATTCTATATATATATAAAACATCAAATTCGCAATGCGAATCACCACCCACGATCACCCAACATGCAGTAACAACTATCAAACTATCAATCTAGAACATGTCTCATATCAACTTTCATGTGGTACAACTAATGCCACCATGTTACTCGGCCACGTGATTCAAATACGATTCATTGCACTATAACTATTTCTTCATGACCGTCTCTTGAAACATACAACCACATTCACTTTAAAGAACTAAAGTAATCCGTTATACTTCAGAAATTTTTGTAATTAAAGCACGTTAACATTGCACGCACAGCGTATGAAGAAATGTAACTTCAATGAATAAATGGTAAAATGACATATTGTAATATTAAAACAACAAGAAACCGTCACCACTTCACTAATCGTTATCAAGATGTATATAAAACCGAAACTTGACTTCCAACATATAAAATTAATGGTTCAAAGGTGTAACTACGCACTAATAGCCACATTAAACATTAAACTTGCAATTATAAAACAATTGGACATTTTAATTTTCGAAAACCTCCTGTAACAGTGCTACTCGATCGAGTATTTAGCGATACTCGATCGAGTGCCATGCTACTCGATCGAGTGTCTTGGCTACTCGATCGAGTAGCCTCTGAGAGAATGCTTTTTATCCCGTCTTCCTGCAGCTACTCGATAGAGTACGGGGTACTCTATCGAGTACCCACAGGCCAAGTTCCTTATAAAACCTGTCATAAACTAACACATATATATATATAGCCGTCACATAACTTGGGTTGAGATGATTTCCCGACCCCAAAGTCAATCCTGCAACATAGGTAAGTAATAAATCCGGCCTTATGGCCACAATACAAGTCCAAAATCAAGTCTCAACGAAATAACTACTAAAGTCTAGCAATACATCTAACCACTAATACCAACTACCATCAACAAGGATAAAACAAGGAGTATCACTCCTCCCGCCGATCTTCTTTGCTCAAACATCACCTCATCATCACCACCACCAAGTACCGCTCCCGATGACCCGATCCCCGCATCCACTCCTGCTCCTGCTCCTGGGCCCACGTACCATGGAGTCAAGCCACCGTAAGGGAAGGACTGAGGTGCCCCCCACGTCGACTGATCCACCCCGTAGGAATGGAAAACCCCCGTGTAGTCCCCAACTCCACTCCACCAAATCGGATGCGGTCCCTCGGTCCCCTATCCCCGAGCGTACGCCATCTCGTGCATGTTCCGAAGTGTCAAGGTAGATGACACTCTATCTGCCAAGTAGCCGGACCGCGTCTCCGGTGTCGAGGTAAGGGTAGCACGGAAAAGGATGTTGCTTTGCTTGTTGTGGCGCTACCGGGGTGGCCTAGTCTCCGAGGCCCTCTCCCTCACTCGACGGGGTCCCCTCTCCAATCTGGGTCTCTCCACCACCGCAACTCCCGCATTCTCGCCTTCGTCGGCTCCCGCATCACCTCCCGGATGGTGTCGTCGATGAGATAGGTCTGCAGTGGCGGGTCTCTATCCTCATCCTCCTCCTCCTCCTCATCATCAGAGTCCACCGCCACTACCGTCGGCTCCAAGGGCTCCGTCGGTGGGAGGTGCTGAGGAGCTGGAATTTTCATCCAACTCATGCCCCACACCCTCCACGCTAGGCTACCGTCAGCCAAGGTCCTCAACCATTTCAGGTCGAGATAGTAGTCACGATCCATGGTAGGCACTGGGGTAGCTAGAGGCACGTACTCCGAAGAAGCCTCAAAAGAGGTTAGCTTTTCAGCTAACCGAGTGGCGATAGCGCCACAACTCGTGCACGGAAGAGGAAGAAGCCATCAAGGCAAGGGCAGCACAAACCATAGAAGGAGCATTAAAGACCACTTTCCTGGCCCGCTCCGGGTTGAGGTAAGACATCAGAAGTAAGACCTCATGATTATTCAATTTACTGATATCCTTTCTGTCATAGAGGAGGTTCGAAAGAGAACGGAGAAAGACCCTCAAGGTAACATGTCAACGTCATTAATCGATGTTGCTCGAGGTGGGAGCTTGCTTCCCAGTCAAGCAAGGCATTAGGCGGCAGACGCCGCACTCAGCTGGGATGTCGGTGATAGAATTCTTGGGAGGTTTGGCCAACCCAAGGTGAGAGGCAACCAAATCCATAGTCAACAGAAAGCTGGTGTTCATCAATCTAAACTCAACAGTCTGGCCCGCTGGGTCATAGCTAAAAGAGCTCATGAAATCCAAAGTAAGAAAAGGGTAAGTATGCTTCCTCAGCCTATACAAACCCGTAAAACCCAAGGTCTCGAATATGTGACGGACACCCGTCTCTATCTCTAAATCCTCCAACACAGTAGTGTCTATACACCTCGTAGGTCTCATTGTGCGTTTTTGTAAAGCTACAAAACGCTCCCTCTGCTTGAAATCAACAAAAACAATCAAGGGTATTCGGGAACTGCGGGTACCACAGTCCACTCCCTCCCCATCTCGGTGGGTTACCCCTCCCCCGTTTAATTTGGCGGATTCCAAGGTTCAGTCTCGGCATCTGCTTTAGGCATATGTTCAAGCAACTTGTATAAACATGCAAATATTTATTTCATGTAATTTGAATTCACATACTCAGCTAAGTACACAATTTCACCAACAAATTTGACATGTGAAGCACATAATTCATGTTATTAACTTTGAATATCACACCATGTACACACATTCGTCAACGGTTTCCAAATTTTGACATACAAGCTCAGTTTACTACTACTCATAGGCCATAGTTGTGGAAGAATTTATCATGGTGATTACGTATGCTCAACAAATTCGAATATCTTAGCATGATTCTAAGGTTATTCCAAACACACTTCTAATCACATGTGAGGTATTCTTACTAGTTCATGGACAAGAATGACTTAGAACATATCATTATCACCCTTCACTATTATGAACAACAACTCAATTAGAATTTTCGACGGTCTTTACAAATTTGTGATAATCTTGGCATATTTTCATCAATTATCGTTTCTATTATCATATTGAAGTTTAACTTATACTTATAATGTCATTCACAACATCAATTTTCCAATTAGAAATCACGAATTTCCATTTGAGGCACTTTTAAGACGAAGTTTTAAGGCAACTTTCTAAGGTGAAATCATCAAAATCTATCCTCCAACATGACATAAACAATATTTAAGGCTCAATTCTACCATCTAACCATTGTAAAACAACCAAAAATCGATTTCAATTTTGGAAACCCTAGAAATTTCGATTTCAAATTTTGCAATTTCTAATCTAATTTACAAAGAATTAGTCACCAACAAACATGGAAAGAAGGCATGTGAATCATGTTTCAACAATTAAAAGCACCAAATTGATCATAATAATCGGAATTTCAGATTGTTTCACTTCTCTAACACATTCAAAACAATAAATCGTGTAAATTAAGAAGAATAGCATACCTTGATTGATTAACAAAGTAAAGAAACGAAATTAAGCAAGGAAATTAACCCAAGAATCACCACTTAACCCAAGAGTATGAGAGGATTTGAGAGGAAATAAGGAATTTGAGAGTAGTTTAGGTTTAGGTGTGTCGAAATATAGGGGAAGAAGAATAGGAAATAGAAAGATTAGGGGTTTTAGAAAACCCGTAGGATTATTTGTAAGAACCTACTCGATCTAGTGCCTGGGTACTGATCGAGTACCACCCTACTCGATCGAGTAGGAGCTAAATCATCGAGTATCTGCAGGAATTTTTCCCACATCCCGACATCATAGCTTCCTAACTAGATCGAGTGAGGTCTACTCGGTCTAGTAAACACCCGCACTCGGTCTAGTATAGTTAAGCACTCAGTCAGAAGTACGACGTATACCTGCAAAATAACACCGCGTGTCGATTCCAAACTAAGTTCGGAATTCGGCACTAATTATCACTTCGGTCACGTATTACAATCATTAGTCACGCACAACGTATCGCCTTACTAACAAGGCGTATGCCACCTTACGCTACAACAACTACTCAACTCGGTTCACCTGCTACCGAACGTTCCATAAACATATTCACGTCATCATATTGTACTTGAACTTACTATACATGTTACTACTAGACTCATATTCACTCCAATTTGAATCATATAATTCACCTCAATTCTTTCTTTCACTTATCACATAAATACACACTTTTCAAACAATTGTTCAATCATGTCTTACATTCTATCCTAAGCAATTCATCTTGCACTAATCAAATATTACGCAGCGGAAAAATTTCAACTGATTAGCAAAGCATATACACATTGCCATATGCTATGATTCGGATTATTACTCAACTATACTATAACTATTATCATAGTCATTACGGTAGTATTTATAAACTCGCTTACAACTTCCGTCATTGTTAACTTTTAGCAAACACCTACATGTTCACTCTTCATGTCACGACATTCGATTCCACATTTTCACACATCACTATCACTTAAACCTTCGTCACATATCTCATAACCATCCTATAAGCTTGCTAATCATTCAAAGAACTTCAATAATCTCATCAACAATTATCCTACACGGCCCAAATTCTACCATCACACCCCTACTAACTTCTAACAAAGACTTAACCGAGGTAGCTCCGCACAGTTAACATACATATCACACATAGACACACGGACTCCACATTCCCATACCATGTGACTGGCTTAAGTGTCATGGGGCCAAGATTTTGAAATGAGGGCGCCTACTCACCCAAAATCTAGCATCAGCTGGGGCTCCCATTACACATACACCAAGTTCATTTTATTAGACTCCCTACGTTCATTATGTTCATTTGTTTCGGTTCCAAAATCGTCGCTCTGATACCACTTTGTAACACCTCCATATTCAGAGGAGCCTTAACTAGGCCTTCCTTAGGATATAAGGGCGTTACCATCTCGGTTGCCCGAGGATAGCAATATTCAAATGCCGATAAAAGAACTATTAAGATATATTACAAGCGATTTAAACCAAAATACAATATAAAGGTACAACTCAAAGACTATTCACTATGACCGCCATATCTCGTGAGGACTCATCCCTGCCCGGACTCCAGCTATCAACAACATCAACAATTGCTAAGACCGACTGCTCACCATAAGGGATCACGGCAGACACATAACAAACAAAAAACCACACAAGGTCAGTACTAAGATAAGACACAGCAATAACAACTACAACCTACAACACAATACGATGCTATCAGTCTCACACACACAGTCACGACAATCCAACCAATCTTCACATCGATCGTCCACTGGACTAGATCCCGCCAGGTGGGGACCGCAGCCGCACCCACCAAATCCCCGCTCATCATACCGAGCGATAACCCCGTCCATTAATGTGCACATCCCCTCCCGTGGCGGGTTCCACGGAGGGCGAAACTAGGGCGTGAAGCCACTCCCGCAAGTGACCCCGATCGGTAGAGACGCATCTCGAGAACCAGAGACAACAACCACAACCGCCATCACAATCGTTGCCATACAATTACGACACTAAGCAAACACCAAACAATCACAACAACTGACATGCTAGACCATCTACAGAAACTGAGTAGGCGAACCTACCTTTAAGCCACCGCAACCAATCCATGCCGACAGATAACATGTCCAGCGACCAAGCAACGCCTATAACCAGAATACCATCATCTATTACTAACAGGCAAACCCTAACTAAAAGAACATGGACACGGATGATGATTATGACATACCTATTAGGGAGAAAACTCAGCAAGAGACCGCTACCCGACACCAGTGACGCCCTCCTAAGGTTCAAGGATCTTCAAAAAGGCTTCCATGGAGGTTTTGAGGTGAAGGGGAGGGAAAGAGGCGACTGAAGGATAGAAGGAAAGTGGCGGAAGTGATTTGCGGATTTAACAAAACGCGATATAAAACTTTCGCTGAAAACCAGGTACTCGATCGAGTACCCAACATACTCGATCGAGTGGCCCCCTACTCGATCGAGTAACCTAGATACTCAATCGAGTAGCCTCTACTCTATCGAGTACCACTCTTAACACGCAACCCAAGATGGTTTTGGCACACTTTTCTAAGACTACTCCCGCTCCCATGGTCAGTCAACGCTGGTCAAAGGGTCCCTAAAAGGGCGGGTATTACAGTTACAAATAGTCTCTAGTCAAAAAAATTGACTCATAAGAATACTATAGCACCTCTTGCCACCACCACCCGAACTCTATAAGCGGTCACTGCCCGACAGAGTGTCTCATATAGTTTGTCTATGTGATCGACTAGTCATCTCATATGACCCTATGGCACTTGAACTTGCCATCAATCGCATCACACTCAAGTTACTTCGAGACGTCGCCTCCTATAAGTAACTACGGGCGCATATTATGCCAATCCACTTCACTTTAATGGGGTTCAATATTGTCTCAACAACCCATTTGGATATAACAAAGTAATTGATGAGTTTAAAGAAACTCGAATGATAAATGCGATTATCATATATGAATAGTCAATACTTTATTACCACTTCATATCTTATAATCTATAGTGTACACTTTACACTAGTTAAGTTGCAATAAAAGCTTGGTAAATGGATATACTATGTATCCATATAGTCCAACTTTATGAATTGCTATTTCCTTCTATTCAATGTTATTTCTAATGACATGAATTTATCTAAGTAGATGTATAGTCTTCTTACTAGACTTGGGCTCTTATACTTGGAAAATGCTCCCACTGTTATCATATAACTTGTGATAAAGTCTTTGGTAGAGGGATCTACTCTCCCTCCCTATGTTGACCATTTTATTACAAAGTACTTAGATTCTGTTTGTAGAACTTGCAATGGTTGAAACTAAAACATTTTCTAGTCACTTACTCCTAAGTCAATAAAACCAGCCAATGATTTCGATAAATCCTTATAGGTTTGGAAACTAGAGTTTGTGTAACCCTTCAACACACAACTTAGTATATCATCCAAACACAAGAACGAATCCTCAATTCTCCTTAAGAATTTTAATGGATATTCTTGAAGGCTTTCAAATGACCTTCATTCGAATTAACTTTTTATTTACTTATCATGCTCCAAGCATATGATTCATCACGGCATGTGCATATAATGGCATACATGATCGTTCTAATGGCGGAAACATTAGAAACTGATTTCCTGTGAGATCAACAACTTATTAGGTTCAGTGAATGGCTATGACTCTCTCAAAGTAATTCCACTTCCATTAGTATGAATAATCTTTTCAACCTTGTTGATATTAAATAGATAAAGAATCTTATCAATATAGGATACTTATCTAAGTGCCATTCTAAAATTCTATATGTCATAATAGATTTGGAATTTTGGAATGCAATATGTCTTCTTTCATTGAGAATAAAAACACTCCTTCATAGATGGGAGTGTTAGCATGTCATCCTCAATGAGTGATATGACATCAATATGGAAGACAATTTCTCCCACTGAATTTCATGTCTAAACGTGGCAATTTTGACTCCCACTCAAATCCATGTATATACATGCCTTTTCGACAACTCGAGTCAAAACCATTTTCTCATCACATGATTGAAATGATCATTGCAATCTTAAGTGTTAATTAAAAAATTGTGCTCATGTCACACACACACCTCTTTCTAAATATCTATTTAGAAATTGGTTTTAACATCTAGCTTGATCATACACACTATGAGGTGTAGCAATGATATCATGGATCTTAGCATAGTTACATGTTAACTTAGCTTTATAGTCATCTTTTATGTCTGTCTATGCAACTATAAACAAAATTATCCTTTTGCACATATTTCACTTTGGTTCATACGGCTCTTATGTAAAATAGAATTGAAATTACTTAATACAAGCACTTCATAATCTTATTATAAGAAGAACAATTTTTCTTTTGGTCTCCTCACTAGTCTTAAGATTTACCTAAGAAAGCTTTCTTTTGGTCTCCTCACTAGTTCCTAACCAGTTGTATGTTTGTTGTTAATTTTCTCCCACTCTATCGTTTTGAAAAATACATCTATTTTTCTCGAAAGATGGCCTTATATGCAACAAACAATTTCAGACTTTGATAGTGAAGAAAGAAAATATCGCATATGATAACCTTAATGATCACTCTTTTGTAAAGACATTATAATCTAGTTTCAAGGTAGAATAATCCTTATAGTGTAAAGGATTGGACTCATATCCATGTCATATACAATATTAAGGTCTTAAGCCCTCCCATAGCTCGTATGGAGTCTTATAAGTGTTTACAAGTCATAGTTATAAGTGGTGTAGCCAATTGGTTTATGAAATTCCCCATTTTGAGTTCAAATGACTCTTATTTGACTTTACAATCATTCTATCTTATATCAAATAGGATGTGATATTAAGTCATAAAAGAATAACTAAGAATCTAATTCATGGCTTATGAACTAATTACAATGATCCAATCATTGTAATTCTTTTATGATTAATTTAAGTCAACATAATTTATATTTTGATATAAAAGGTGTATAATGACAAGTTTTAGAACGAAAAATTCCCATAAACCGAGTGACTTGGGTTGAAAACCAAGTCACCAAAATTCAAATACAACTACTTGTCCTTCAAAATAAAAGGAAATAACCTAATTTCCATGTCCAACTTGGAAATTAAAAGAGTTCTAAAACAACAAGTTCAAAATACAACAATAAAAGGAAGACTATCAAAATAAAGGCCAAGCTTCCATAGATCTTCTACTATGGGCGGCTACTCTAGCTTCCCTGAAGAGCCTCCTTAGACTTGCTTGTCTTTGCCTTTGTCTTTACTCGGATGCCCTTAAATACAAATAAAAAAGGGTTAGAATCGCAACTTGTATTCAAATACCAAAGTTGGGATTGAAATCAAAACATTAATGATAGTGAGAAATATATTTATTACCTACTAGAACAATCTTTCCTGCTTTGATATCACCAAGATACTTCGGGCAATTCCTCTTCCAATGTCCTACGCCATTACAATAATGGCATTTGTCTTCGGAAGTAGCACTCTTTTTAGAAGAGCTTTTCTCAATTGCTTTTCCTTTTCCCTTGAAGGGAGTGGGTTTCTTCCTCTTGCTAGCACTCCTCTTAAACTTCCCTGTGCTCTTACTGTTAATAGCGAGCACATCCTTGGTTGAGCTAACATTTAGACCCATATCTCTCTCGGCTTCCACAAGCAATTTGTACAATTCATGGAGAGAAGTCTTCATATTTTACATATTGTAGTTTACCCTAAACTGTAAATATGCTTTGACTTTGTTCAAGAAATGTAGAACTCGGTCTATAACGAGTTGTTCGGGAATGTCAACCACTTGGATCTTAAGAGTCTCAACAAGCTCAATCAACTTGAGCACATGAGGGCTAACCTTTAAGTCCTCTTTGATGTTGATCTCGAAAAATGTGGAGGCCGCCTCATATTGGATGATCCTTGGAGCTTGCGAAAACATGGTCACACGCTTGGTGTAGATCTCATAGGCCGTGCTCATTTTAATAGCACTCCTTTGGAGATTGGGTTCCATAGAGAAAATCAAGACGTTCTTGATAGCGGCCGACTCTTTTAGGTAGGCCTCATAGGTTTCCTTTATGGCGGAGGTTGACCTAGTAGTAGGTGTAGCGGGAGCGGCTTCGGTAAGGTAACGAAGCTTGTCGTCACCTTCCGCGACCAAACGGAGTTGACATTTCAAACTAATCAAATTGACTACAAAATAGAAAAATGAAGGAATTATAAACATTTATCGTTTTAATAAAACTTGTAAATATTTTAAACAAGTCTTAGCATTTACATAGTGACCTTTACCCAACTATGATAAATGATTCCGAGACCCAAAATTCATATTAACTTGGATGTAAGCCAACGGGCCCTCTACACCTTTACTAATATAACTTGGTGGGTTAACCGTCTTACTCGATTCTACAATTAGAACTCTCGGTCGATGAATTTACAATAAGTTCATCTTTAGCCCGAACCTATTGCGGCTACGGTCGAAAAATACCTTCCTTGAGATCAACCAAATTTTTGAAGTGTAATAACTTGTTTATTACCCCCCTTACCCAACGTCAATAGAAGCACTGTGAAAAATCGCATTGTACCACTTATGAAATTCAGATTCATGGGCTCCTACTATTTGGTAAGGCTAAGTGTCAATCTTTTGAAAGTAAAGGTCTTGTCAATTTATTATCTATCAGTTTTAAGTGAGCTAAAAGTCGAATTATCGATAATTATAATTGACACGGTCGAAGACTCGATATGATATGCATGTGTTGTTATGGCGATTTGGCAATGCATGCAACATATTAAGAGAAATGCAAAGCAAAATAAAATTCCTAGTATGGTCTTCCTAAAATATAAAATCAAATAATCTATTACAAACTCGGAAATCAACTCTTTTGATCCCTTGATTGTTCAAGTGGCACGCCTCCCAAGAACACCGTCTTCGTCGGAACGCCATTCCGAATGGCACTGTCTTGAAGAAACTCCGGAATTACAAATAATAATAAAATACATAGCTATTCCTATTATACTTTTGTAATATGAAAAACTAGTAAAAATAAATGTGATACGAGATCACATAAAATTACAACCGAATCAATATCCCCTTAAATTACGGGAAATATCGATTAAAACTAAGGCCATACTAAGGTAAAATTAAATAATTCAAAATTACATTAAAAAAAATATGACATTCAACAATTAAATATTCAGCATTATAATATGTATATATCATGCCATATTATGTGCCAAATCGCCCTATTTAACTTATATCGATCATATAATACGGTTTTATGGAAATTCACGATTTTTAACTTATTAAAATCGCTAAATAATACTAAAGTCTAATTTTAGTCCAAGTCAATTATCCTAAATATTTTAGGACTCAAACATTAGCCATTACTCAATTTTTGATAATAATTCAACTTGATATAATTTTTATGCTCATTTTTTACCCTAAAATCATAATTTTTATGAAATGAATCCAAATTAAATTACACTCATTTCAAAATTTAAATTTTAAATTTTTGAACATTCTGGAATATATCCATAACATTCATAAATTCAAAAATTATGGTTTAAAATTTTCGAATTTTCCCGAGAAAATGTAGTTGCGATTTATCGGTTTTATCTAATAAAACATCTAAAGCATATGAAAATTAATCTAATAAATTTTAAAACTTTAGATCTGATAAGTGGGATATAAATTCAACCTAAATTAATTTTCTCATGCCATGTAATTTGTTTTTGCTATTTATGCTAAAATAGTCACTATTTATGTCATTTTTACACTAAAAATTCATAAATCATGCAAAATGAATCAAGTTCATCTGAAATTTTACACACACTGAGTAAAATGTACATGTGACATCATATTAAAATTTCATGGTCTGTTTCGAAATTTAACTATTTTTAACCATTTTACCTCCTTTTAATTCATTTTTATCTCAAAAAAATCATAAATCATGCCAAATAAATCAAATTTATACGAAATTTTACATACAATAAGTAAAATATGCATGTGATGTCATATAAAAATTTCAAGGTCAGAAACTATGTCTAACTATTTTTAGCATTTCAAATACCATTTTTGTCATTAAAATGTAATAAAATAACTAAAAATCATTAAAATGAACAATAAAATACCATAAATCTCCTTTCAAAAAAAAAAAATACCATAAATCATCAAAATGACCTAAATACATTTTGGGACCAGAATATATAACATGCAGTATGATTTCGTGACTTTATCTAATAAATCACAAATTTTTAGTTTTAATTAAGTTACTAATAACTCTAAAAAATTATAAATCGATTATGCATGCAACATCCTATGCTCTGATACCAATTGTTAGGTTTATATAACTCTTATAAGACATTTGTTATGGTGATAAAATTAACTTCTTACATAAGTTCATTAAGATCTAGTGCATGCATAACTAAAGTAGAAATAAAAGAAGAAAACAATGGTTCTTACATTGTTGTTGGTTCGAAATTTTTGGGCACAAATAAGGACACCTTCCTTATTTGTTCATGAGCTTAAATATGGATGATCCTCCAACCTCAAGTATAGAGATACTCCTTAAAAATTGCACCCAAGACTTCCCTTAAAACTAATATATTAATTAACTAGATTAATATACTAGTTACCCTTAAAATGATTCTAATATATTTATATTACTACACTAGTAATCTTGTATTATAATATTAGAATTTAGATGAACAAATTTTATGAGTTCTAAAACTATTTTAGAGAGAAATTTGGAGAAGCATATATGTGAGAATAAGGAAAAATGCATGAATGAATAATAGAGAACAATTTTCTCTATAAAAGAGGGAAGGAGCCGGTTTGGGGTTCTTCGAAGGCCAATGCATGGTCTTCACCCTTTTGCTTTTTCTATCTTCTAATTATTAGGTGTGTAAGGCTATTTTTAGGTTAATCATTATGTTTCATTTTAACATTAAAATAAAACATCCATTAACCCTAAAAACCCTCCATTATTTCGGTCCACTTATAAAACAGACTTCCATTTTATTTTATCAATTTGTCATTTGTCATACAATGTGTCACATGTTGCATGTAACATGTTATTATTTAATTTAATGCATAATTAACAATTAAATATCATTATACACATTAATTAAATTACATATAATAAATTGTCTAGTATTTCATAATTACATGGTATAAAATGGGACATGTTAATATAATTCACAACATTTTTTAATTATAATTAACCATTCATTCTTATCTCAATTATTTTATAAACAATAATCAATTTTCGTAATGAAAATATTTCAATTAATAAATGAATCTTATTTAATCAAATTACAATAAGATACTTATTCTCACTCACAAATATAAACTCTTCAATTTTAAGGATCTAATTAACTTGTATAATTATACAATTAACTAAATAGTCTATTAAGGCAATTGTCCTATAGGTGTGACCATAAGGGATAAATTGATCACCACTGTCAAACGACAGTAATGTCAAACTCTAGTTAGCCAATCATTACTGATTAATGATGATCAGTTGACTATTTAAACGAATCATCCCTTACGTATTTTTATCTTGAGATTTGAACATGTGATCGCACTATTGTTGAGGACACTTACTCCAACAAAAAGAAGGGGGAAAATTGCAATTAAACATTAAAGAAGGGGAAAGGAACTTACTTGGTAGATTACCCAACAAAAAAGACAATTTAAACCAAAGAAAATATCAAATAATCGAATTAAGTCGATTATCACAACCCTAGCTTCGAAAATCCCCAACTAAATCGAAAATTTATGATGCACATAAGGGTATTTTGGTTTAATTGTGCTTAAAGTATATTTGGGTGATTATATTGGTAAATTTAGGGAGGAAATTGAGAGATTAGGTCAAGGGATTAAAGGGGTCGAAAAAAATTTGGGGAAGAACTAAGGCAAGTGAATCAAAATAGAGTGAGGGAAAAGAAGACTCCCTCGTCTGATATGCGCCAATACAGCTCGATCGAGTGGAATGGAGTTGCTCGATCGAGAACAATCTTCCTCAATTTGATCGATCGAGTACTTTGAAAATACTCGATCGATGACTTCTTACTTGTGCTTGGATTTTGCTCGATCAAGTGGTTAAAACTGCTCGATCTAGAATCCCTTAAATACTCTTGCTCGATCGAGTGGTTGAAACAACTCATTCGAGAACTCCTTAAATGCTCTTGCTCGATCCAGTGTCTGGAACAACTCCATCGAGAGCTTTTCATTTGGGCATTTGCTCGATTGAGCACATAAAGTGGTCGATCGAGGACTTCCTCCTTAGCACGCATCTCATTGATTCGTAATTCTCCCAAGACCTGCAATATATGCAATAATACTTCCCGTAAAATACCAAAAACAAAAATACGCAGTCTATATTCGTCCTAAACTAAATAAATCTATCTAAGCTAATACTAAAGTCTAAAGCTAAAAACTAATTAGATGTCTAGCAAAAATACAAATTATAAAATGTTTACAAATGAGATAGCGTCCCGAATCAACCTTTGAAGCAATTAAATAGCCCAAAGCTGGGCTTCTAGCTCGACGAGATCCCTTTAGCATTAGTGACCTCCATCTTCGATTTCCAAACAACTGAGTCATCGGAAGGGGGACAACACATCTCATAATCCGAAGCCTTCTTCTTTGCTTTATCAGGCTTCTTCTTTTCATGGACCCCATGATATTTAATGCCATCAGTGCTAGGCTCCAATTGCAATGCACCAAGTCCGGCAACGGGATCTCCACTATCCATTCCGTTAAGACCTGTAGAAGCAAAAACAGCAGAATGGTCCCCCAATTCGCTCCCAGACTGGGGCGGAGGTGTCGTGACAACATTTTATGACTCGATACTAGTTCTAGAAAGATCCTCGTCGAGGTCTATAGAGGGAATAGTGTTGTAGGGCATGACTTGCATGGGTGCCCTACGGACACTGGACTGGTTGAATGTCAAATCCTCCCCACCCACTTGAAAGGTCAAACTCTTAGCCCCGACATTAATTATTGCATGAGTAGTATGCAAAAATGGTCTTCGCAAAATAATGGGAGTGTATGAGTCTTCATGTATGTCTAAGAGTACAAAATCAACGGGAATAAAGAATTTCCCGATCCTAACAGGGATGTCCTCTAAGACTCCTAACGGCCGTGATAATGAGCGATCAACCATCTGTACAGTCATGTTTTTGCATTGAAATTTTCTCAATCCAAGTCTCTTTGCAAGAGACAGAGGTAAGACGTTTACGCTAGCTCCTAAATCGCAAAGCACATTATCAGTCAAGTATGTCCCAATATGACAAGGAATTAAAAAACTACCCGGGTCATCTAATTTCGGTGAAGTCTTATTCTGAAGAAGTACGGAGCACTCCTCAGTCAAAGCCACCGTTTCAAATTCATCTATACTCCTCTTACGTAAAAGAATTTCTTTCATAAATTTTGAGTAAGAGGGTACCTCGGTGAGTAACTCGGCAAATAGCACGTTAACTTTAAGACTTCGCAGAATATCGCCAAATATGCCAAATTGTTGTTCCTTCTTTGTCCTCCGTAGCCTCCCTGGAAATGGAACTTGGGGCTTATAAGAATTATCTTCATTCATAGATTTATCGTCCAAATTGGATTTAGAGGACAAATCACCATTCTGAGCCTTAATGTTACTCGATCGAGCAACTTCACTACTCGATTGAGATATTTTCTCAGAATTGTTGCTCGATCGAGCAGTTTGGGGTGCTCGATCAAGGAGCTTGTTTTCCTCAGTGCTCGATCGAGCATTATTATCCCTTTGATCGAATATTTTTTCTGTAATCTTGCTCGATTGACCATCAGAAATTGGTCGATCGAGTACACCACGTGAATCAATCACTCCTTCGTCAAAAGTCGCCTTCCAATGAACAGTAGCTTCAATCCCCGAGTCTGAAAATTCAGCATTTTCCTTTGGCATTGTGGGGCCCTCATAGGAAAGACGACTCCTTAAACTAATCATATTTACCGTCTTATGTGGTTTCTTGTCCGGTTGTGACGGTAATTGGCCCGGTTGTGTCGAGGCTTACTTAGTAACCAATTGAGCTAACTGGGACTCAAGCAATTTAATAGAAGCATCCTTTGCTTGGTCACTTTTCTGCATTTGAAGTGCAAGTGATTGCACCATTAACTTCAACTCGGCTATGTCATTATTACCACTAGAAGAGGTACCTTGCTGATGCGGCGGTGGAAAAGAAGGAGGCTTTTGAAAGCCTTGTTCTTGAGTTCAATGGGGCGAAACATAAGTTTGTTGTTGCTACGGTGGAGGAGTAGGATTCAAAATATTTTGGCTAGACCACCTCAAATTCGGATGAACTCCAGCTTGATTATTAAAGTACGAGCCTCCTTGCCTAAATTGTTGACAGGCATAGACTTGCTCCTTCTCAGGTAAACACTCCACTACAGTACCACATCTCTCACATGAGACGGTCTCTTGTCTAGACAATAAGTGAACCGTCTGTTAATTTCCCACAGCCTGCATCTCTAGCATATCAAATCTTCCATTCATAGCTTCCAGTTGAGCCACAAGTCCACTATTATCTCCAACGACTGTTCTAGTACCACTCCTTGGATTCCCATATTCAGCACAATGGGTAGCCATCTCCTCTATAATGTGCCAGCCCTTATCATCATCGATATTCTTCTGAAATCTTCCATTGGTTGCAGCATCTAAAGCAGCACGGTGTTCATCATATAACCCATTGTAGAACTAGTTGCGCAAAAACCACTGGTCAAACCCGTGATGTGGGACAGACCTAACCAGCTTCTTAAATCTACTCCATGCTTCATACAATTTCTCAGTGGAATTCTGTTTAAAACTTATAATCTGCCCTTGCAATGCATTAGTTCTCTGTGGAGGGTAGTATCTCTTGTAGAAAGGGAGAGCTAGGGTCTTCCAATCAGTAATTTCTGCTGAAGTCTTATCCGAGTCAGTCAACCACTCCTAGGCTCCATCATTAAGAGAAAAAGGAAACAAGACTTCCTTAATCTTCTCTTGGGTCACTCCCTTAGTAGCAGGAATAGCAGAATAGTTATCCGTGAAGATCTCCATATGCTTTTTTGGATCCTCACCAGCTACTCCTCTGAATAGGTTTCTCTCCACTAGATTAATATAAGAGGGACGAATATCAAAGGTACGATCCTCATCAGTTGAAAGCTTGAAACCCTTAGGAATAGAATCAGCTGTCGGCTCAAAATGACTAGTAATGTTAGGCATCTTCGCAGATTTAGTAACGGTTGCAGAAATAGATTTGTCTTCCTCTAAAGACTGAGCATCTGCAAAAGTGAAATTCTCTAGAACTGGGTCAAGAGTACTCAAGTCTTCCTCTCGACGAATCTCCCTCAATAAGCTTTGTCTACGGCGAAATGTTCTATCAGGTTCAGGATCAGCTGGTACTAACTCAGACCTGTTACACATGGTCATAAACAAAACTAAGAGATAAGAATAAGAACTGTCTCAAGGAATTAAAAATCCCTTGAGACTAAAACAAACTAAAATAAGACAAGTAAATAAACTAGTTGTCTCCCCGACAACGGCGCCAAAATTTGACACGGTTGTCGCAACCTATCAAAAATAAACCTAACCGGCCTAAGCTTATGCAGTAGAGGTAAGTAGGGTATCGTATCCACAGGGAGGCGGTCGCTATCTACTTGTTATCTAGTCTGTCTACGGTCACAAATTGGAGGTAAGCAAGGTCCTTCCGGTCCGCTATCCGCCCTAGATTCTTTGTTGGGAAATGTGTCCTCAACAATAGTGCGATCACATGATTTAAATATCATTATTAAATCTCATTTTAAGAATACATGTGGGATGTAATATTTTACAGTCAACTGGTCCACACATATCGGTAATGATTGGCTGACTAGAGTTTGACATTACTGTCGTGCGACGGTGGTGATCAGTTGATCCCCTTAGGTCATACCTATAGGGAAATACTCTTAATTGATTATTTAATTAATCGTATACCGATACGAGTTAATTAAATTGCTTAAAATTGACGGATGATTTTATGAGTATAATTTACGTGTCTTATTGTAAATATGATTAAATGAGACACGATCTAAGTAATCGAATTGTTTTATTACTTAGATGAAATTATTGTTTACAGAAACAATTGAAACGGAATGAATAAATTATAAATAACAGACTGTTGTAATTTATAATTCGGAAAACACTTTTGGTACAAGTAATTATGAATTACAATGATAATTTTTATAAGTGGCATATTTTATTAATATGTTGATTTTTAATGATTAAAAATACATTTTATAAATAAGATGCCATGAAATGTGTCACATGTGATATATTGACAAAATCACAAATAAAATGGACTCATCCATTTTATGTGAGTGTACCGAAATAAATGGAGGGAGTTAATGGAAATTGTGTTAATTGTTTAAGTATAAACACAATGATAAAAGCTAATAAGTAGGCATGCAAACCTAAGCTTTTGAGAAGAGCAAAAAGAAAAGGTATTGGGCATCCTACCCAAGCCAAATTTTAAGCCACTCCACAAGAAAAGAGAGAAGAGCTTTTCTCTTAGATGATTATTCATTCTTCCTATCTAATTTTCTAGTGTAAGAAAATTCATCAAAAACTCTCTATAATTTATGATAATTCTAGAGAAATAAGCTCATTAGTCCCTCTTGACCGAAATTATCAAGAGCAAAAATACAATTTATTTTGTGTCAATTTTATTGTAAAACTAATATTATTACTAGATCTAAATAATATTGGTTTTTAAGATGTATTCCTTGGGTATATGCTTTTGGGAGGGATTCTATACTTGAATCCTTGTTCTTCCATTTGGAGAGCTCAAGAACAAGTGAGTAGGTGAACTCACTTGTGCCCATGAATCCGATTTTATGGTGAGAAAATTATTTTTCTTCCTTATTTTGTTTATTAGTTTGCATGCATAAGACCTTTATTAATTTGATGACAAATTAATTTTTAACATATATGAGTATGTTAGTATGTATATAGATCTACATTTCCTTCAATCGGTATCAAGAGCCACGGTTGTTTGTATGCAAATCGGTTAAAAGTTTTTCCGAGTTACAAGAATAACAAATAAAACTTGTAAATTTTGTGTTATTATGATATATCACGAAATTAATCCATGCATGTTAAAATTTCTGGTCCTAAAATATTTTTGGATATTTTGGTTAATTTTACGGATTTTTATTGTTCATATTTTACAATAATGGCATTTAAATATGATTTTATGAGTAAAAATGTCATTTTTGGTCTAAAATTAGCTATACTTCGAATTTTCCAGTAATTTTTGGATATGTTGTCACATATATTATTTTTAGATAACCTGTAAATTTTCATAATTTTTGGACTTGTTATGCTCGAAAAATGAATTTTTCATTATTAAATTCGGATTTAGGTGAAAAATAGGTTAATATGAGTTAAATTTCGAATCTGGTCATATAAAATTAATATGTTGTCACATAAAATTTTACAAGATGTGTGTAAAATAATTGGCTATAAAGAAGTCTTTTTGCATGATTTATGGATTTTTGAAGAAAAATAGCATAAATAGTGACATTATTAGTGGAAAATTAATAAAACATAATCTATGACTTAGGAAAAACGTCTATTGTTGCATATTATTATCTTTTTCAGATCTAAAATTGAAAAGTTAGTGAAAATAATTTTTCTATGTTTTATGATTATTTTATTATAAATCGATAAACCGCAACATTGTTTTTCCGGAAAAATTTCGAAATTTTTAACCTAATATTTTGAACATTATGAGTGTCATGGTATTTTCCCAGAATATTCATGAATTTAAATTTCAAATTTTGAATTTATTTGAAATTTTTGTGATTTATTTGAAGTTTATAGCTTATTTTTGTAATCTTTAGTCCTTTAATGAACAATTTTGTAAATATGAGTTAATTATGGTCAAATTATTAGTGAAGACTAAATTTTGAGTCCTAAGAGGTTAGGGTAATTAACTTATGCATAAATATGAATTTATGTAATTTTTGTGATTGTAAAATGTTGAAATCACGCAAATCCGTTAAAACCGAGTAATATACGATATTGGCTAATTAAAGGCGATTTAGCATAAAATTGAGCATGTTCATACATATTATAATGCTGCATTTTCTTTATGATTGTCATAACTTTAATTCATGTAATTTTGAATTATGTAATTTTACTTAGTATGGCCTTAGATTTTAATTGGTATTTCCCGAAATGTATGGGAATATCGATTCGGTTGTAATTTTTATTGTGATCTCGTATCACCGATTTGTAATTTAATAGATTTATTTTTATTTTAGTTACAAATGTATAATAGGAAATTATGTAATTTATTATGTAATTTTATTCATTCCGGAGTTCCCAAAGACGGATTTCTTCAAGAATGGCGATACATAAAGACGGTGTTACCTCGAGATGCGTGCCACAACCGAAGTTCAAGGGACCAATGGAGTTGGTTTTCGAATATGTAATAGTTAAATAGTTTTTCAATTTTAGGAAAGGCCATACTAGGATTTATTTATTTTATGCTTGCATTTTATTTTATGTCGCATGCATCGCTAAATCGCCATAACTAAAACATGCATCCTTATTTTATCGAGTTTATCGACCGTGTCAATTCGAATTATCGTAGTTCACCGCTTTAGTTCACTTAAAACGTGATAGATAATAAATTGACATGACCTCTCGCTAAAACAAACAATTGAGACATAGCCTTACCAAATAGTAGAAACCATGAAAACCTATTTCGCGAGGCAGTGCACTCGGCTACCCCGGGGTACAAACCTTGTTACGTAGGGGAAGTGGGTGACAAATGTCTATCCACCGAATTCATGTTGATGAGGGTTGCATCGGCTACCCCGTGCCCAAGTTGATGTGGGTTTGGATAATGGACACATTTATTCGAAATTTGGATTGAACTCAACAAAAGTTATTGATAAGGGTTGCATCGGCTACCCCGTGCCCTTGTTGATGTGTTTTGGGCTATAGATAAACATTAGAGTAATTTTATCGACCAAGAGTTCTAAAAGTAGAATCGATTAAAAGGTTAATCCACCGAGTTATATTGATAAAGGTTGCATCGGCTACCCCGTGCCTAAGTCAATATGAATTTGGGTCTTGGAATCATTTATCATAGTTGGGTAGAGGTCACTATGTAAATGCTTTACTTGTTATTTACAAGTATTAATAAAACGATAAATGTTAAAGTTTTCCACTATTCCGTTTTTATATTGTTCTATTTCTTTGCCACAATTCATATACGATATCATTTCGTTTTTGATTCAAATCTCCATTAAAACATCGTAACTAAAGACAAATAGAATTTGCTTCTAAAACCTCAAGTGAACCATTGCTAAGGATCTCTTGTAAAGAGTATAGATAAAGGTTATTCATTATCAAACAGGTTTTTGATTCTTGACTAACACATCTACTTACAATGGATTGTTATGTTTCATATACTTAATTGAATTAAGTACCTTGAAATGATAAATTATTTTGGTAATTAGATTTGTTGGAATTCATAATTGACCAAAATAACGCAACCACTTCAACGAAAATTTTAAGACTAAAACGAACAAATGAAGAGTAATCTTCATGAATTCAATTTTGCTTCTCAAAGCAAAGACTCATTGAAATAAGTGGGAGCATTCTCTTAAACCGTTAATATGAGGACGAGGTTCAAGAAGTAAAGATTATAATGGAATTGATACAAGGTAATGTTAAAGGTAAAGTTGTTGAGAATGACGATACTAAACCTATCAATCCCAACCGATAAAGTTTCCATTGTCTTAAATGTTGGACACGAGAAAGGAAACTACCCCAAATTATTGAAGAATCAGCAAGTTAGTTGTGGGACATCTAATGGGACCTTCTTCTTTAAAAGTGTTTATTTGATTAAACATAAATTTTGCTAGTGCCACTTAAATCAATATTAGAAACCAATGGAGGTTTTCATCATTGTATTCGACACATAAGATGATTAGAATATGACAACTAGCAACAATAATGTTGAGAGATAGAGTAATTGTGTACTCAATCTAGTTTTTGGATTTAAAGTTGTACTTAATTGTGACTATTAAGTGCATAAACTCTAAATAAGAATATAAACTTGTTAAGATACAAAAGAGGTTTTCACTTTTGTGACCCTATACACCACGATTTGATGTATGGCTAGCCCATTATCAAGGTGATTATATTCTAAACCAAACTAGAATGATATATCATGTAGATGATGTAAGATTTAAACTGGTAACCCAAGATTAAACCTTAAATTTTGGAATGATGAACGCAAAGAGTTATCGAGTACTCTTGAAACCATTAGATTGTTAATAGTATATGCGTATCTTGTATTCAAAGCAAGATGTCTCGTGCCTTTTGGTTGAAAAGGAGATCGAGGTTGTAAATCATCAATCCAAAATAGGTTGATCATTATCTTTTACCAACGATTTAAGTTGACACTAATATGTTCACTTAATAAGGTAAATAGAGAAATCTTTGAAGAATTTCAAAGAATTCAAGGAATCACGATTTAGTCGTGATGGGATTATCAAAGTGAAGACTTTGATATAAGCCAAATGAATTGTGATATAGTATCACAAATTAATCTCTCTTAACACGCATTATGGGATAATGTATGAATGGATAAGAATTCAAACGCTATTCGATAAGGTTTGGACTTCGATCAAGTTACTTTGAGTTACTTGATCCTTTTGGGGATTTTATCATCTTTGTCTAAATTATTTCTCCACTAAATCGAATCATATGAGATATAAAATGGTAAACGTACCATGGTTGTAAGTTTTTCACAAGAAACAAATGCTCATTTTTCCTCTTCAATTATCACGAGTACGACGGGTTTGCGGCTCGTGAAGCTGTCTTTCTAAAATACAAGTTTATTTTTAGAAGACAGAGTGGGAGAAATTATTCAAGAGCCACAAAGAATGCCAAAAAGAATATTATGTCGCAAGAAACTGGTCTTTCTTGGCTACATGAGACGTTTTGTGTAAGACGTTGTTTCTTCAAAACCTAGGAGGTTAAATTCGTCACTTGTTAAAAATGATGAATTCATGCTACTTTTAAGAAAGTAAAGAGCTTATAACTTACAAAACAAATTGTTTGATTCAAGTTGATTACTTCTGGAAAGTAATCGACAAAGGACTTACATAAGAGTGTTTAAGTCACAACTCAACACAAGGCTTAGAGCCATGAAATGAAAATCCAAAATAAAAGGCTTGATTAGTGACAAAGGGTTTTGCACTAATAAAGAGATATTTCATAACAACATTAGTTACAAAGGGATTTGCACTAATTGAAATGCTTAAGTCTATTTGGATCTTCTTAGGGATTGTGTTTCATTATGAGGTTATGAAATACACATGTTAAGTGAATCTAAAACCCACTTCTTCAATAGAAGGAATGTATTCAATACATGTCATAAGTTTTATAGATTCTTGCAATCCTAAGATAATGTGAAACTTAAGAGAGGATCTTAAGTAGGACATCAATGAGTTGGAATCAACATTTTGATCATGTGATAAAACATTTCTCGATAAGTCGAGAAGTTGTGTTTATACATGGAGTTTAGTAGGAGTTACGGAGTTTTTTTAATTAGTCCGATATGTGGATGACATATTGATCATTGAGAATGATTTAAGACTTTTGGAGTATTATGATACATCTTTAATATACGGATTTATGAAGATAAATCCATATGATTTTAGTGTCAATAAGAAGTCTTATGTTGATAAGATTCATGACTAGTTCAATTAAATTGAACATATTTGATTGATTCCATTTGCTTCCGCTGCCGGATCAATTAAAAAGAAATGATGTATTACACTTCATATGCTTTGAGTATGATGAATTGTTTTCAAAATCGAATTTAAGTAATCTTTACCAAGCAAGCTATAAAGATTACCCTTAAGTGCTTGCAGAAGCATTAAGGAAGTAAAGCAAAGTGTTTATGATGCAATTTTGTGTAAGGGTGTTAAACAAGTGACAATTGACAATTGAGATTGCGCATGGTTTCCGACAAAACCATAATCAAAACACATTAGGATGGTTAAGATACCATTGTGGCAATGTTAATTAAGAAGTAGATTTTCTAGAATCATTCTAGGCAATAAAGAACAATGAGAGATATTTATAACGGAAATTGAGTACACTTGCAATCATGAGATGTGCAAGAAGGATGAGTCCCGCACACTATGAAAACAGTGGGAGCTATTCTAAGGCTAGAGGGACTATGTCTTGATTGGATCTTGACACGTACTCAGAAAGTTTTGTAATGCAAGTGTATACATTACAAAGGAAAACGAGTATGTAGTAAGGTTGAGTAAGGTACAAGAAATTGATAAAACCTACTAACCAAAGCCTTCTCAAAGGCTAAACATGATGAGTCATGTCATTTCAATTGAATTGAAATGAACAACTACGTACAAGATCAAATTAGATTATAGAACATGAATAGTAATCAGGCATTGACTATTCATATGTGATAATCGCATTTGTCGTTCGAGTTTTACTTTAAAACTCTTTTATTATACTTTGTTACATCCAAACGGGTTGTGGAGACAATTGAACCCCGTTAAAGTGAACACGGATTAGCATTGTATTCGCCCATAGTCACTTGTATGAGGTGACTTCTCGAAGTGACTAGAGTGTGATGCGATTGATGGCAAGTTCAAGTGTCATACAGTCATGTGAGATGATTAGTCGATCACATAGGCAGACTGTTAGGAACACTTTGTCGGGCCTTATGACCGCTTATAGAGTTCTGGCAATTTATATAGCCTGGTCGTGGCGAGAGCTACTATAGTATTCTAATGAGTCGATTCTTTTGACTAAAGACTATTCACCTAAGATGGCATAGTTTCAGATTAACTTTGATTTGTGTTACTACGACCTTCGTAAATGGGGTCAAATGGGCATATTTTGGGTTATGATGGCTATGGCTACTCGAAGGGAATGAGTGCGATAGGAATTGTCCACCCCCTTGTCAGGGTTATAACAATATCTCAGGGCCACTCGAGGAGTAATGAACTGGAAATGCGTGGCCACGCTCGGAAGGTATCTATGATAGATAAATCCGGTCAAACAGTTATTCTCCAGATCGAGGAAACCACTCTCGATATGATCACTTGCAAGTACGACCTGAAAGACACCTTGCATTGAGTGGGAGATAGTAATAGGACAAGAGAATTGGTGACGCACACTTGTCGAGGACAAGTGGGAGATTGTTGGGAAATGTGTCCTCAACAATAGTGCGATCACATGATTTAAATATCATTATTAAATCTCATTTTAAGAATACATGTGGGATGTAATATTTTACTATCAACTGGTCCACACATATCGGTAATGATTGGTGACTAGAGTTTGACATTATTCTTTGTGTGCGACGGTGGTGATCTGTTGATCCCCTTAGGTCATACCTATAGGGAAATACTCTTAATTGATTATTTAATTAATCGTATACCGATACGAGTTAATTAAATTGCTTAAAATTGACGGATGATTTTATGAGTATAATTTACGTGTCTTATTGTAAATATGATTAAATGAGACACGATCTAAGTAATCGAATTGTTTTATTACTTAGATGAAATTATTGTTTACTGAAACAATTGAAACGGAATGAATAAATTATAAATAACGGAATGTTTGTAATTTATAATTCGGAAAACACTTTTGGTACAAGTAATTATGAATTACAATGATAATTTTTATAAGTGACATATTTTATTAATATGTTGATTTTTAATGATTAAAAATACATTTTATAAATAAGATGCCATGAAATGTGTCACATGTGACATATTGACAAAATCACAAATAAAATGGACTCATCCATTTTATGTGAGTGTACCGAAATAAATGGAGGGAGTTAGTGGAAATTGTGTTAATTGTTTAAGTATAAACACAATGATAAAAGCTAATAAGTAGGCATGCAAACCTAAGCTTTTGAGAAGAGCAAAAAGAAAAGGTATTGGGCATCCTACCCAAGCCAAATTTTCGGCCACTCCACAAGAAAAGAGAGAAGAGCTTTTCTCTTAGATGATTATTCATTCTTCCTATCTAATTTTCTAATGTAAGAAAATTCATCAAAAACTCTCTATAATTTATGATAATTCTAGAGAAATAAGCTCATTACTCCCTCTTGACCGAAATTATCAAGAGCAAAAATACAATTTATTTTGTGTCAATTTTATTGTAAAACTAATATTATTACTAGATCTAAATAATATTGGTTTTTAAGATGTATTCCTTGGGTATATGCTTTTGGGAGGGATTCTATACTTGAATCCTTGTTCTTCCATTTGGAGAGCTCAAGAACAAGTGAGTAGGTGAACTCACTTGTGCCCATGAATCCGATTTTATGGTGAGAAAATTATTTTTCTTCCTTATTTTGTTTATTAGTTTGCATGCATAAGACCTTTATTAATTTGATGACAAATTAATTTTTAACATATATGAGTATGTTAGTATGTATATAGATCTACATTTCCTTCATCTTCCTAAATAGCTTCCACTCTGATTAGTGTAGTCTATTGTTCATAACAGGTCTATTCATTCCAATCTTCCGATCCAGGTCTGAATTTAACCGGATTAATTAAATTAGTCGCGTGCACTCTGGTGGAGCTGTGTCCTCCAGTTAGTGCGGATAACGTCATTGCACATACACTTGTACGGACAAGTGGGAGCTTGTTGGGGCTGATGTCCTTTACAGTTAGTGCAAGGACTTATAAATCTCTAAAAGGATCAAAGGGTATACTTTTGTATCATAATCAGTTGGTCCACGTTTATCAATAACGGTTGGCTTGCTAGATAAGTTTGACGTTATTGTCATACAGATGGCGGTGATCAACTGGTCCCTAAAAGTCACACCTATAGGATACGTTTGAGAGATGTGACGGTATGAAAATACAGTCATGTTGATGCCAAATTTTGACTAACCAGTTAGTCGGAGTTATTGACTAGTAATTAGTCAAACACGATGTTGAGATAATTATTTAATACGGATTAAATAAAAATGGCTAAGACGAATTAAGCGGTTAATTCGTAAATTAAATATAAAGCGATTTATATTTGATTAATGTATATTGAATAAATTAATTATACGATATTGTCTTTGTTGGACATGTATTAATAATTCAACTAATCCGTGTTATTAGTTGATGCTTTAATAACCGATAACCGATGACAATTTATAACAAAACCGCGTCATATACATTTTAGCAATTTACGAACCGGACCACGAGTTAAAATTAAGAGGAAGTGGAAGCCCACTTCCCCATGATGAGTTCGGTTTGGCCGAATGCTAGAGAACAAAAGGAGAGCCTTCTCTCCTTTTGTGACCTAATTCATTTTTAACAACAAAATTAGGGTTTTTGAGAAACATATCCTCTCAAAAATTCAGATCTCACATCTAAAGAAAACTCACATCAAGTTCTCTCAATATTGCAAGGCAATTAGAGAACACATTTCTAGCACAAGGGCATTTCTCGGACGATCTTGGGTGCAACAATTAGGAGGAGATCTACTTTGATCTCTCATTGCCGAATTGCACTAGGACCGAAGGTTAATTCTTGTGCTTTATCGTTTTTCATTGTTTTTCGTTTATGACAATAAATCACGTATTAAATTTGCGTTATAGTCCTATAATTTAAGGGTTTTATACGGATATTACCCCACAAGTGGTATCAGAGCGAGGCCACGTAAATTTTTCTATGTGATTTTCATCAAACGAATTTTGAATCGATGATTTTTGCTTAAAAATTCGTGCGCGTATTTTTTCCTCTCGGCAGAATTTTTTTTTATGTTGCGTTTTTTTCTGTCTTGGGAACCGTGTCAAGTTTACACGGTGGTGGTTGTTGTTTGTCTTGTTTTCGATTTGATCTTTGCATATTGTTTTGTAATCGATATTCATTGCAATATGTTAAAGATCTATCAAATGGTTTGCATAAAATTTCGTGCGGCACAAATTTTTTTGTCTCGGCCAAAAATTTTTTCTGGAAAACCGTGCGGCCATTGGTGTTTTTCTCGGCCTGTTTTCTATTTTTTTTTGCCTAGAAATGTGTGCCACACATTTCTTGCTAGATCAGACGATCTTTTGTTATCTTTTTGTTCTTTGCATATTGTAATTTTAATCGATAATTGTTGCAATATGTTAAAGATGTATCAATTGTAGTTTCAATTCTATACGGATTAGATTAAAATTGCAATTGGGTTTTAACAAATCGTTTTGTTTTGATCGTTGTTGCTCACGTTTTGAGCCGAAATTATTTTTTTTGGGGTTTTTTTTGTTGCTCTCGGCATTCAAAGAACAAAAAAAAATTAAAAAAAAAAAAAAAAAATTGTTGGTACTGTTCACGGCAGACGTGAAGAAAAGAAAAAAAAAATTTCGAGTTTTATATTTTTTTGGCCTTAACATGTGCATAATACGGATCTTATGCAGTAGAGGTAAGTAGGGTATCGTATCCACAGGGAGGCGGTCGCTATCTACTTGTTATCTAGTCTGTCTACGGTCACAAATTGGAGGTAAGCAAGGTCCTTCCGGTCCGCTATCCGCCCTAGATTCTTCCTAAATAGCTTCCACTCTGATTAGTGTAGTCTATTGTTCATAACAGGTCTATTCATTCCAATCTTCCGATCCATGTCTGAATTTAACCGGATTAATTAAATTAATCGCGTGCACTCAACCAAGTAATTACTGTTATATTGCTATAAAATAATTCTCACATTAAAACCTCCTAAAACTAATGATAGCGTCATTGTTTCACTATCATGGCTCCCCTAATCCCATTAATTAGGATTTAGCTACAAATAACGGTAATAAAACTAATAACGACAAATAGAACTATATTCGACATGGTCTAAAGATGAATTAATAGAAATTGCATAAACTAAATATTAATTCTAATAACCTAACAGTAATTAAGAGACAAGATAAATAAAGGTTGCTAAAAGGAATTAATACAACGAATTGAATTGAATAAGAAGAGAGTAAGGAATTACATAAATTAAGATCCGAGAAATAGAAAGGCAAGCGTCAAACAAGAGTCTCCTAATCTCGATGCAAACTGATAATTAAAACTGAATGATGAATGAATAATACTGAATTTTGAATAATGTTGAATGCCTAAACCTAACTAGGTCTCTCCTTTTTATAAGAGAGATATTTATTCCCTAAATAAGATAACTAATATTATATGTAAATAAGTTTACGCAATAAAATCTTGCGTCAGATCACAAGCTATTCGATCGAGCACATTGAAACTACTCGATCGAATAACTCCAGCAACAATCCTCTCGATCGAGCATAAATCCTACTCGATCGAGGAACACCATAATCCCTCTTCTCGATCGAACATAGCAGGAGTTCGATCGACGAAACTTCAGCATCAAAAAGGGTTCGATCGAGCAATTAAGTCAGCAACGAGCTCGATCGAGTTAGCTACCGATGTGTCCGCACATAAGACATTGATTAGCTTCCAAGATGACATCACGCATCCCAAGGAAGAAGTATACTCGCTCCAATTCCATCCGTCTCCCAAATGCAAGCTATAAGGGCAGTTTCAAGCTCAGTTTTGCTCCTTCTGGGTCCATTCCTGCAATTAAAGCCAAACAAACCAAAGGAGACCATTCGGGGCATTTTGTAGCCAAAAACTATGGCAATCACATAGAAATGCGTGCAAAATAAGCACAAAGAGTCTATATAAATAGCATGCATCATCAATCATATCTTGAATGGCGTGCTTCAGTTTAAAGCAGGCCTCCGTGTCATGACCTTTACCCTGGTGGTATTGGCAGTAGGCATTGGGATTCCAGAAACGAGTTTTCTTGGCCTCGGATGGGTCCGGAGTGGGCCCAATTGGCTGTAGTTTCCCTTGGTCCATGAGTCTTTTTAGGGCACTAGCATAGGTTGTTCCCAAGTTTGTGAATACCCTTTCAGGACGCTCAGTTATCTTTGCGGATGGTTCGAGGAGGTTGGCTTCGTCGATTTTGTTTGTTTGACCATAAGGACAAGACCCGATTGATGTAGATCCCTGATAGCCTCTACCAGTGCTTTTGGCTAGAATGCCCTTGCGGAGGTTTTCTTCAATCCGGGTTCCGGGGATTTATAGGTCATGGAATGTTTTGATGTTTTGATATCTCAGTAGGTTGGCATAAACTAGACGGAGGTAGGTGACAAACTTCTCTACCAGAGTCGATTCACTCGACTTACTGACCAATTGAGTGTTTCCCCTCCTCCAACGGGTGAGGAATTCCGTGAACCCTTCCTTATCATTCTAAGTCAGGACCTCATGAGTGCGGGTGTTGGCTTGGATTTCGACGTTGTCGGTATACTGTTTGGCAAATTCAACGGCGAATTCGTCCTAAGTAGTAATGCTCTTGGGGTCGAGGGAGTAGTACTATTGGTAGGGAATCGGTTCCAGGGATGATGGAATGATCCGGGTGAAGAGTTCCTGCTTGACCCCTTTCATAGACATGAAGTCCTTAAAGGCCCGAATGTGGTTGAGCGGGTCCTCCACTCCCTTAAACTTGGTTACTCAGTCAAGGTAAAGTTTCAGTCAAGGTAAAGTTGTCGGGTAGTTGATCCCCAACGGGTTCGAATCTTCGATTGTTCTCCAGGTGGATGTTGTTACCACAGGCTAGGAGTTGTTCTTCCAAAATTTGAGCCTTTTCTCGGTTTCAGTCAAAGGCGGAGAGTTGTGTTCTCCGGTTTCCTTGTTTTCCAAGGTGTCGATATGGGTCTCGACACAGTCTAGGGTGACCTTAAGTGTGGTAAGTAGGCTGGCTAGCTGAGCAGTCGTGAAATCTCTGTTGTCATCGTTGTTGTTGGATGATGCTAAAGACGGGGCCATGGCTTCTGAGGGAGAAAATGGCTCACATTACAAACAAATCTGACACGGTTTAACGACTTGACACAGACAACAAAAAAAGACGGAAAGACACTTCAGACTCGATAAGACGAGGGCAACCGTGTGTGGTGCCTCGGTGCTGACTCGATTTATGATGTGATGGTGTTGACCGAACTTTAACCCACATTCAACATAATGGCGTGACGCGATTGAACTAGTCTCGAGGTGAGACGACTCATAAGTAAACACCCATAAATACATTTGCTTCGACTCGATAGACATGAGGCGGAATTGGAATGGTGGACTGAATTTTTCGAAAATAGAAATTTTCAAAAAGATTCGTTTATCGTTTTATGGACGGCTTCCGAAGAGTAGGGATCTTCAAAAGGTCGACCAGCTTAAAAGTTGCCTTAAGTTTGTTTTCAAAAGACGATTTGAGTTTGAGTTGCGGCGGCTCTGAAAACAATGTGTTGTTTCCAAAGACGGTTTTCGAAATCCAAAATCGTATGTTTTGAAAATCGAGTTTTGAAAGGTTTGAAAAGGTTGTGGTCCCAGGGACGGTGTATGGTCCTTAGGATTTGAAAAGGCTCGAAAAAGGGTGTGTGTCATTTTCGGGTTTTTAAAGAGCCATTGTGTCCGCGCAAGACGGGTTAAAATCTTTGTTTGACTCGACGATTATAACGGCGTAAAAAGGAATTTATGAAGCGGTTGTGAAAATCGGGTTTGAAATCGTCGTTACGACGGCCTAGGAAGGCGTGCTAGGTGAAATGGTTGTAGAAAATCGGGTTTGAAAATCGTTATTACGACTGCCTAAAAAGGCATGCTTTTTGAAATGGTTTGTAGAAAACCGGGTATGAAAATCGTCATTTGGACGCCCTAAAAAGGCGTGCTTTTTTTTGAAATGGATGTAGAAAACTGGATTTGAAAATCGTCATTACGACGGCCTAAAAAGACGTGTTTTTTAAAGTGGTTATAGAAAACCGGGTTTGAAAATCGCCATTACGACGGCCTAAAAAGGCGTGTTTTTTGAAGTGGTTATAGAAAACCGGGTTTAAAAATCGTCACTACGACGGCCTAAAAAGGCGTGCTTTTTTTGAAATGCAATGGTCGGTGAATGAACGAGGTTTGAAATGGCCATTATAACGGCACAAAAGGGGTTTCGAAAGTTTGAAATGACACGGAAGGACTTATGATCACATAGCACATAAGCACTCGTATTTTCATTATATTATCCATAATGCTCAGACGGGTTTTGGCTTAAAAGGGTGGGTTACACACCAAGCGATCAAACCCCGATTTTCAAGAGGGATACCAATCCAAACAAAATGCGTAAGGAGGGTGCCCTAGTCTCGTGCACGAAGGAAATGAAAACTCTTTGACGAAACAGAAATGTGTAACGTCAACGGTATGCTTGACGCAATCGGGATAAAAAATGCGGGGATGAGAAAACTCACGCCGGCGTGATGAGCCAGTTGGTCGAAAAAGGTTAGGTTGTGGGCCCGCACAAGGAACCCGACTTATGACCGTAATATCAATTAATGTATTTCAACCAAGACCTCGTTCGAGTCTCACCATCTAGGGCTCACAAATACACAAGTGTCCTAGTTTTCCCCAGCAGAGTCGCCAATCTGTGGACATGGGCCTACCTGCGACGCCCAGCCGATCTGTGGACGTGCAGCGGTCATTTGAAAGCCACGCTCGGTGGCGTAAAAAATACTTTTGACCGGATCGTTTTATATCGGTCGGTTTCGTCTCAACAAGGGTCTCGAAATGATGCGAGAGATGGTCGGAGTCGCCACCAAGCATTTGTGGGATGCTTGGAACCCGTTCAAATCCACTTTATACCTAGGTCAACCAAGGCAAAAAGCGGTGTTTGACATAGGTACTTGTTGGAGCTGTGTCCTCCAGTTAGTGCGGATAACGTCATTGCACATACACTTGTACGGACAAGTGGGAGCTTGTTGGGGCTGGTGTCCTTAACAGTTAGTGCAAGGACTTATAAATCTCTAAAAGGATCAAAGGGCATACTTTTGGTATTATTATCAGTTGATCCACGTTTATCAATAACGGTTGGCTTGCTAGATAAGTTTGACGTTATTGTCATACAGATGGCGGTGATCAACTGGTCCCTAAAAGTCACACCTATAGGATACGTTTGAGTGATGTGACGGTATGAAAATACAAATCATGTAGATGCCAAATTTGACTAACCAGGTTAGTTCGAGTTATTTGACTAATTATTAGTCAAAATGTGATGTTAAGATATTTTATTTAATACGGATTAAATAATAATGGCTAAGACGAATTAAGCGGTTAATTCGTAAAATTGAATATAAGCGTTTTATATTTAATTAATGTATATTGAATATAATTATACAATACTGTTTTGTCGGACATGTATTAATAATTCAACTAACCCGTATTATTAGTTGATGCCTTAATTTCCGATAACCGATAACAGTTTATAATGAAACCGCGTTATATACACTTAGCGAATTATGGACCGGACCACGAGTTTAAGTGAAGAGGAAATGAAAAGCCCATTTCTCTCTTACTCACTCGGTTTGGCCGAGCACTTCATAGACAAAAGGAGAGCTTCTCCTCTTGTCTAACCTAGTTATTCATTTGCTAAAAATAATTAGGGTTTTGGGAATTGTGCCTCCCGAAATTCGGATCTCTCATCCAACACAAACTCACAAAACAATCCCCTCGATATTGCAAGGCAATTAGGGGATTCTCTCTAGCACAAGGGCATTACTCGGACATCTTGGGTGCAACAATTAGGAGGATATCTACCTTGATCTCTCATTGCCTTTTGCACTAGGACCGAAGGTTATTTCTATATCTTTATCGTTTCATTATGTTTTTCGTTTTATGACTATAATCACATGTAAATTTTGCGTTATAATCCTATAATTAAAGGGTATTATACGGATATTACCCTACAAGTGGTATCAGAGCGAGGCCACGTAAATTTTTATATGTGTTTTTCATCAAACGATTGTTGAAACGATGAATTTTTGTTCAAAAAAATTGGTCACGGCTGCCTATTTTTGTCTCAGCATTTTTTTAAAAGAAAAAAAAATTTGCTGCGTTTTTTTGTTTGTGATTGTTGGGAACCGTGTCTTGTATACACGGCGTTGGTTGTTGTTTTGTTTTAATTTTGATCTTTGCATATTGTTTTGTAATCGATATTCATTTCAATATGTTAAAGATGTATCAAAATTTTGCATAAAATTTCGTGAGGCATCATTTTTTTTGTCTCGGCTGGTTTAATCTTTTTCGGCCTGTTTTGTTCATTGAGAATCGTGTCCAGTTTACACGGTTGCTTTGATGACGATTTTCTGTTTTGTTTTCGATTTGTTCTTTGCGAATTGTTGTTTTAAACGATAATCACAACAATATGTGAAGATCATGTCAATTGTAATTTTGTTTTAATCCGGATTAGATTAAATTGCAATTGAGTTTTTACAAATCGTTTTGTTGTTTGATCACTTGTTTGATCTCGTTTTAGCCGATTAATTTTTTTTTTTTTTGGCCTTTAGAGGCTCTCGGCATTTCAGCTGTTTTTAAAAAAAAAAAAAAAATTTTTGGCCACTGGTACTGTTCACGTACAAGAAGAAAAAAAAAAATTTCTGTTTTTTTTTTTTCGGCCCCTTTTAATGCATAAAACGGCTTTTATGCTCTCGCTTGTTAGTGAAACGGTTCACCCACGTAAAATAAAGTTACTTTAAAACGATTTATTGTAACGGATTATCTCGGATTAAAATTAACTTGACTAAAGCGGTTTTGTCATATAATTTTAATTATCTTTGGTGGTTTGGATAAAAATTTAACATAATTACGGAATTATGTCACGAATAAATTTAATTTTTAGTTGATGCATTTTAATTTATCGTTCTTGTTTATATTTTGAATGTTTTGAATGCCTTTTAATTACGTATTTAATTATTTTGCAAACATTGTAACTTAGTGTGGCCTTAGTAGAACGTGTTACCGTAATGATGGAACACGGTCTTGGTTGTATTTTGAGATCTCGTATCTCCCTTTTATTTCTTTTAATTACTGTTTTTATTTAGAATGTAAATAGGTTTATATTTGTAAATTTTAAATTGTAATTTTTGAGAAGTCTAAAGATGGAGACCGGATGCTCACTCCCGCTACATGGACAAAGATGGAACACCAAGACAAGCTTTTCGGGTCCAACGGTGGATTCCAAAGTTGTATTTTGTTCTTTTTACTAGGATAGGCCACACTAGGAAATTTTTATTTACGTATTGCATTCATTTATTTATTTTATTGTAACGATAGTATGCATCATATTCCGCCTAAAAACCAAACCACCTAATAATTGCATGAAAACTGACACATATAGAGGTCACGAGTTAGTTTTCTTAGACATTCGCATGTCACACGATTTTAAGCCATCACCCAAATTAATTCATTCACGCAAACGCTAGTTATTCGTTCACTTAATATGAATTATAATTTAGTTGATGGGATCTTCCTCGTATAAACAAAAATTGAGAATAGTCTTTATAGGTCAAACTCCAATGAGTCCCTTCTTCGTCGGTAGGCATAATATGACCCCTTCTACGTCGGGTAAGTTGGAACCGATTGACCTATTTTATCTCAACACTATTGTCACTCGTACGATCCTGTGACGATGGTGGACTATAGATAGGATTTACGGAAATCTATCGACCAAGAGTTCTTCCAGAAGAATTAGCTAAACAGTTGGCTTATCAATTTACAGAAATTGAGTCTTGGGATCACTTGTATCATTCTTGAGGGAGATCAATTATGCAAGTGGTGAGTCTACACGTTAAAATGAATTTTAAAATAGACTTAAATCACCTCGATGAGTTGCTTATTTCGTTTTGTTTTTCTTTCTTTTTCAGTGTAGATCACGTTCTTTAACTGCAAATAACAAATGGCTGGTTCTGCTGATAACCCAATGCCAAGTGCCACATTGGACCGTGAGTCCTGGCTTCGGATCTTCATGAATCAGATGAATCAGTCCACTCGACTGAAGAATGATGGATCCAACTTCGGAGACTGGGAGGCGGCATTACGGAATCTTTGCCGCTGCTGACGGAAGCTCAAATATCTATTAGAGCCCCTCCCGCAAACCCAGTCCCACGGCTAGAGTCATTTCTTGAAATCACTAAGTTTAATGATTTCTGTATGGAAGCGGGTGCGATTAAAAACGTACTCATTTTTTCAATGGAATCCAATTTGCAGAAACGCTTCATAGCCCATGGTGCGAACAAGATTTTCACCACGCTCACCAAGGAATTCTCGAAAGCACCGAGAATCGTGACCTATGAGCATACCACTCGCTTCTTTGATGCGAGACTCCAGAAGGGCCAACCAGTTAGCCCACACATTCTCAGCATGATTGAGAATGTCGAGAAGCTGGAGACCTTTGATTGTAAGATCAGCGAGAACATTGTGATCGACCGCATACTTCACTCACTCCACGATGGTTATTCGCAATTTAGAGCGAATTACTATATGAATGATTTGAAGAAAACTCCCCATGAATCGCACTCCCTTCTCGTACGGGACAGAGAAGGACATGAAGCTCAGTGGGAGCATGAAACAGGATGTTCTCGTTTTGTCAAACAAAGGGAAAGGTAAGGGCAAAGCTCAGGCAAACCTAGCGGTAGGTAAACCGAAGTTTAAGAAGTCGGGATCAGGTAAGAGTGGGCCTGGTGAGTCGAGCAACTCATCGGGCGCGACAAAGAGCAAAACCAAAAACATGGAATGCCATCACCGCCACAAGATGGGCATTGGAGGCGGACATGTCCTGTTTATCATGAGGACATAAAAGCGGGTCGCGTTAAACCGGTTGGTATGTCTTCTTCTTCTACTTTTATTCATATGATTGAGATTAACCATGCAAGTTACGGAACTTGGGTACTAGATACTGGTTGTGGTTCTCATCTGTGTAATCATGTGCGGGGCCTCCGAAATCTCGAGCCTCTCGTAAAGGGTGAGGTTGACTGCGTGTTGGGAATGGAGCAAGAGTGGCTGCCATCTCAAAGGGGACATATGTGATCCAGCTTCCTAGCGGATTTGAGTTGTCATTATATGACTCGCTATTATGTTCCTAGTCTTTCGAAAAACATTATTTCGGTTTACGCACTTGACAAACTTGGTTTTTCATTTGTAATAGAAAATAATGCTTGCATTTTCTCTATACACGATATGATTTATGGCAAGGCGGTCTCCATGAACGGAATTTATGTTTTAGATCGGGCGACCAAATATTACACGTAATGAATAAAAAGTTAAAGGTTGGTGACAAAGATCAAACGTATCTATGGCAATCTCCGTATGGGACACATTAATGAGAAACGCGTAAAACAGCTCATTAAAAATGGAGCTATCTCGGCCTTTGATTTTCAATCATTTGGCACGTGTGAATCATGTCTCATCGGTAAGATGACTCGTATTTCCTTCAAAGGTGTTGGAATGCGCGCTGCCGACCTATTAGGGCTCATACACACGGATGTATGTGGTCCTATGTCAATCACCGCACGAGAAGGCTATAGGTATTTCATCACTTTCACGGATGATTTAAGTAGATATGGCTATGTCTACTTAATGAAGCACAAAAGTGAATCCTTTGAGAAATTCAAAGAATACCAAAATAGGGTACAGAACCTACTTGGTAGAAAGATAAAAACACTACGTTCGGATCGTGGTGGCGAGTATCTTTCTCACGAGTTTGATCAACACCTTAAAGACCGTGGGATCGCCCTACGCTTAACTCCACCGGAACACCTCGGTGAATGGTGTGTCCGAACGGAGAAATCGAACACTACTTGATATGGTTCGATCCATGATGAGTCACACCGTGTTGCCCGACTCGTTGTGGGGTTATGCTCTTTTGTCACCGCTCTAATACTTAACCAAGTCCGTCTAAAGTCATTGACAAGACTCCATATGAACTATGGAAGGGAACGGTCCCTAACTTATCCTTTATACGGGTTTGGGGCTGCGAGGCTTATGTCAAGTGGAGACCTAAAGATAAGCTCGGCCCGCGATCGGTCAAGACATACTTTATAGGTTATCCTAAAGGAACACGTGGTCATTACTTCTATTCGCCAACCGAACAACGTGTTTTTGTCGCGGCTAGTGCGACATTCTTAGAGAAGGAATTTCTCGAGAATGCAAAGAGTGATAGAACCTTCGACCTGTCGGAGATTCCAAAACCAAATACCGAGCAACTATTGGAGGAACCTATTCCTTCAATCCCGGCCGCGCAGTTAACATTCCTGAGGAACCTAGGAGGTCGGGAAGAGTCTCTATTCCTCCTGGACGGATACATTGGTCCGGTCGAGGAACATGACATAGATGACATTCTACTCTTAACGAGTAGTGAACCCGCAACCTATAAAGGTGCCATGACCAGATTCGACTCAAAGCTATGGCTTGAGGCCATGCAATCCGAGATGGACTCCATGTATGAGAACAACGTGTGGGATCTTGTTGACTTACCCGCTAAGGTTCGTCCCCTTCAATGCAAATGGCTTTACAAGATAAAGCATTCTGTGGAAGGTCAACAAGATATCTACAAAGCACGACTAGTTGCTAAAGGTTTCACCCAAGTGCCAGGTTTGCACTACGATGAGATTTTTGCACCCGTAGTCATGCTGCGTTCCATTCGGATTATCTTAGCGATTGCCGCTTTTCATGACTATGAAATTTGGCAAATGGACGTGAAAACCGCCTTCTTAAACGGGTTTTTGGAGGAAGAGTTGTACATGGTACAACCCGAAGGTTTCATCGATCCTAAACATCCTAAGAAAGTGTGCAAGCTTAAGCGTTCCATTTATGGACTTAAGCAAGCATCAAGGAGTTGAAATCATCGCTTCGACCAAGTGATAAAAGAAAATGGATTTACTCGATCGGTCGAGGAACCATGTCTATATATCAAGTCGAGTGGGAGCAAGATTGTCTTCCTAATATTGTATGTTGACGACATACTCCTGATTGGGAATGACATACCTCTCTTAACTTCGGTGAAAGTATGGTTGAAAAACCATTTCCAGATGAAAGATCCGGGAGAGGCACAAAGAATTCTAGGCATCCGTATCTATCGAGATAGATCACGACGGATGCTATCTCTCGATCGAGTCTTACATAGACAAAGTCCTAGAGAGATTCAAAGATGACTAACTCCAAGAAAGGGTTCCTTCCTATGTCTCCAGGGGTGCATTTGAGCAAGTCTCGGCACCGAGACACCGGAAGAAAAAGAGCGCATGGCACGGATACCTTATGCCTCGGCAATAGGATCTATCATGTATGCCATGATATGCACACGTCCGGACGTGGCATATGCATTGAGTATGACAAGTCGATTCCAACAAAGATCCAGGTGAACCACATTGGTTGGCTGTCAAGAACATTCTTAAGTATCTACGGAGGACTAAAGATTGGGCATTGACTTATGGAGGCGAACAAAAGCTATCTTGCGCAACCTTCTACGCAGATGCTAGCTTCCAAACGGATCGTGATGACTCGAAATCTCGATGCGGATTCGTTTTTACTCTTAATGGCGCTGCATCAATGGAAGAGTTCGAAACAAACTGTTGCAACAGATTCTACGACTGAGTCCGAGTACTATGCCGCGTCCGAAGCTACAAAGGAAGCGATATGGATGCGTCAATTCTTACATGGGCTATCTGTAGTGCCTAGTTCGAATGACCCGATCACCATCTATTGCGACAATAGTGGTGCCATCTTCCAAGCTAAGGAGCCAAAGTCTAGCAACAAGTCTAGACATGTACAACGGAAAGCTCATCTAATCCGAGATTACGTGGAGCAAAAGGAAGTAGTGATAGACAAGATTGCTACCGATGATAACATCGCAGATCCTCTCACTAAAGCATTACGACAAGATAAGCATGAAGGGCATGTTAATTCCATGGGAATTAAACGTGTTCCTAAGTTGTAGTACTCTTTTATGGATTAGATTCATTCCCTTTTGTACTCTATACGACATCATCGTTTTGATATTTTATATATATATATTTTGTTTTTCATGTGGATTTGTACGACAAATTTTGAACACCACAAAGTGAACTCAACGAACATTATATTTTTCACCCTTAATTGCCCACATGAGCCGATAACTCGCAATTATTTTGTGACGTTGGTTGATGGTGGGTTCAACTAGCCATAAGTCAACAAAGTTGACCGACCAATCACAGAGGCGATTTATACGGATATTTCGTAGGACACAATTGTGACAACGACGTGGAGTCCTAAATGTTTTATAACATTCGGTGCCCGGTCGTGGATAGGACCTCCATGGTGATCCTAAGAGTCGATTCTTTTGACTATCGACTGTCTCTTGAGACTAAGGCAGATTTTGGGTGACTTTGGTTTCTTTCTCACGGTCATCCGTAACAGGGGGCCAAGTAGATTGTTTCCGGGGTCATTTCATGTTGTGCTTAGATCGGAAGGAGTTCGAGTTGAAGGAAATATTCAGCCTTTATCGGTACTCGATGTTTCTCGGGGCCACTCGAGGAGTCAGAATCGCTGAATGCATGGCCATGCTCGGATACGGATTCGTTTTATCGGTTAAGTTACTCTCTAGTCGGGGAAACCACTCTAGATACAGATCGATTGTAAAATACGACCTTTGTGGATCCAGATCTGCAAATTGTTTTACATTGAGTGGGAGAAATTTTAAATGAATATGAGAATCGGTTATCGCACATACACTTGTACGGACAAGTGGGAGTTTGTTGAGCCGTGTCCTCCGTTAGTGCGGATAACGTCATTGCACATACACTTGTACGGACAAGTGGGAGCTTGTTGGGGCTGGTGTCCTTTACAATTAGTGCAAGGACTTATAAATCTCTAAAAGGATCAAAGGGCATACTTTTGGTATTATTATCACTTGATCCACGTTTATCAATAACGGTTGGCTTGCTAGATAAGTTTGACGTTATTGTCATACAGATGGCGGTGATCAACTGGTCCCTAAAAGTCACACCTATAGGATACGTTTGAGTGATGTGACGGTATGAAAATACAGTCATGTAGATGCCAAATTTGACTAACCAAATTAGTCGAGTTATTTGACTAATTATTAGTCAAAATGTGATGTTGAGATATTTTATTTAATACGGATTAAATAATAATGGCTAAGACGAATTAAGCGGTTAATTCGTAAAATTGAATATAAGCGTTTTATATTTAATTAATGTATATTGAATATAATTATACAATACTGTTTTGTCGGACATGTATTAATAATTCAACTAACCCGTATTATTAGTTGATGCCTTAATTTCCGATAACCGATAACAGTTTATAATGAAACCGCGTTATATACACTTAGCGAATTATGGACCGGACCACGAGTTTAAGTGAAGAGGAAATGAAAAGCCCATTTCTCTCTTACTCACTCGGTTTGGCCGAGCACTTCATAGACAAAAGGAGAGCTTCTCCTCTTGTCTAACCTAGTTATTCATTTGCTAAAAATAATTAGGGTTTTGGGAATTGTGCCTCCCGAAATTCGGATCTCTCATCCAACACAAACTCAAAAAACAATCCCCTCGATATTGCAAGGCAATTAGGGGATTCTCTCTAGCACAAGGGCATTACTCGGACATCTTGGGTGCAACAATTAGGAGGAGATCTACCTTGATCTCTCATTGCCTTTTGCACTAGGACCGAAGGTTATTTCTATATCTTTATCGTTTCATTATGTTTTTCGTTTTATGACTATAATCACATGTAAATTTTGCGTTATAATCCTATAATTAAAGGGTATTATACGGATATTACCCTACAGTACTAAAGATAAGGAGTCGTGCCTCTTTAGCATCCTATCTCTTGAATGACTCTCGTACGCCCTGGATAAGGTCGTCCACTATCCAAAGTTTCTGAGTAAGAGGTGAAGGTATGTATTGGGAAGCCTTTTAATCGGACACTCAATCCCTGTAATACTACGGTTTTCTATGTCTATGGGTACTCTATCGAGTGGGGCTTACTCTGTCGAGTAAGTATGTTTTTATACGAAACAGTAGTCTGTGTGATGGGTACTCGATCAAGTACGTGTGATACTCGATCGAGTAAGGGCCACTTGATCAAGCAAGTCACTTACTCGATCGAGTAATTTGGTCTTACGGGTTATTTTAGCCGGGTTTTATTAATAAAGCGTGATTAGTATTTAAGGGTTCCGTCATCTTTCTTAATCACTTTTCACTTTTCTAAAAACCTTTCAAAGAGAGAAAAGAGTATGTTGTTTCATTCATCGCGTTTTTATCAAATCCCAAAGGCTAAGGTTGTCGGATCGTCGTGTTCTTTACGCCGTTGAGTTCGTCGTGTCAAGGGTAAGATTCTTGTATAATGTTTATATTGTTTCGTTGAGTTTGTTCAAAACCTTAATTGGGTAGAATTGGGGTTTTTTTGGAGTATTATGTTGTTTAGATGGTAATTTTATGTATATGTGATTACAGGAGGAGGTTTCGTAGAGGAGCATTACTGATTAGCTGCTTGTGACGGTCTTGTGGTTGCTTATTCTAGGTAGGGTTTCCCTACTCGGTTATTGATTACATAATGTTGTTGATGGTTGTTTATTGTTGTTAATTCATATTGTATTGGAATTGGTAATTAGTGATTGTTGTTGTATAATGTAGTTGGTTGTGATTGTTTGTCTATGATACTCAACGTGCGTCCTCGGCTGAGTGGAGTCACTTGCGGGAGTGGCTTCACGCCCTTGATTCACCCTCTGTAGAACCCGTCACAGAGGGGATGTGCACATTTATGAACATGGGTTATCGCTCGGATGAGATGAGCGGGGCTTAGGTGGGAACAGCTACGGTCCCCCCACTGGCGGTGAGGAGTACTTGTTGAGATGGGTATTCTGGCAGGACTACACACTTTAGTGTGTAGTCAGGTGTGTGAAGTTATGATGGAGATTGGATGAATGTGTATTGTTTCTATTGTATTGTTTTTGTGTAATCAGTAACTGACCCCGTTTAAATGTTTTGAAAACTATGGTGATCTATTCGGGGGTGGTGAGCAGTTATTGAACAGGTATGCGTTGGATGCGCATGGGAAAGCTGGCTTGAGTTTCCACGTGATGTCTAGAAGTCTTACGCTGTGTCATAAACATTTATTTACTTAGTTGGTTGGGCATTTTTGGAATAGTTGTATTTTTTTTAACAGTTTTGGTATTGGACATGTATCGCTTTAAATTTACTTAATAAAGTACATTTCTTTATTGTCTATTTGATATACATTGCCTCGGGTAACCGAGATGGTAGCATTCACATTCATTAAATGGTCCTGGTAAGGCACTTAGTGTATGGGGGTGTTACAAAGTGGTATCATAGCGACGATTTTTGAACCTGTAACTAATGAACCCAATGAATCTAGGGAGTCAAAATAAAATAAACGCGGGTAGGACTTGTTAGGAGCTAATGCAAAGACTTGGGATACGTCCTAAAGTCGCGATCTCGCCCTACAACTTTGAACCAGTCACTATAGGGTGTGTCTGGGGTCGCTATGTGTTTATTTAAGTTATGTTGCATATCTATGTTGAAATGTGTTGTATGAATCGGTGGATGAATGCCTGTGGAGAATGGAGAATGTTGTGGTGAAAGGTGAGTAAGTAACATGAGTATATGTGTTGATATGAATAACGGAATTGCATGATGATTGATTTCTAATGTGGCTTATTGGAAACATGTGAAATAGGATGGTTCTTGTTGTATATACGTATGCCTATCGTTTTATATATAGTTGTTGTGGAAAGTAGTTGAGTTGAACATGCGGGTAGCATACGAGTCAGCATGACTCGATCGAGTGGGGGCACCCGATCGAGTAGGTGAGGGACTTGATTGAGTGGGTAGGACTCGATCGAGTGAGGTGTATATTGTTTCTGGACAGTCTGCCATTTTTGGGCACTCGATCGAGTAAGTAGGGTGACTCGATCGAGCGAGGTCTACTCGATCGAGTAAGTAAGGGGCTCGATCGAGTAAGGTTTTTGATGCTTTCTGGTCAGATTCTGGAGTCGAGGCACTCGATCGAGTAAGAGGGCAACTCGATCGAGTAGCCTTGACTCGATCAAGTACGTGGTGTTGCTAGGTCGAGTGTGAGCTGCTCATGTCATATACGTGTTTAAGTTATAGGACGTGTGTTTATGTTTAGCTCTATGTGAGGCAAACAAGAGTGCCTTAGACCTGTATGTGAGGCAAGGGAAATCAGCTATACCTTGGGATGAGTTCAAGAGAGCTATGTTCGTAGTAAGTTGAGAGAGGAGTTTGATGATTTCAAAATGACTCTAGAGATGACTGTGGCTGAGTACTATCACAAGTTCAATGAGAAGTCTAGATATGATGAGGATATGGGGTTGAACCAGGAGAACCAAGCTTTGAGGTATGAGAAGGGTTTTGACATATAAAATCATGGAGAAGCTGTCTATAGGAGTCCTTATTAATGTTAAGGAAGTGTATGAGCACGCCGGGAGAGCTGAGAGGTTGGTAGAGATGGCTAAGGAGAATAGGGAGAAGGGTCCCAAGAAGAGGAAGGCTGAAAGCGAGGATGGTGGTCAGTATAGTTATAAGAGGGGCAACCATTACCAGGCGAGGGCTTACTCATCGGGTTCGGGGTTCAGTGGTGGAGCTTCCTATGGGCGTGGTTGAGGTGGTGGTAGTAGCAGCTGGGGTATATCTTGCTTTAACTGTGGCGGTATGGGCTACAAGAGACATGAGTGCACCACTACTATGGGACGGGTTTTCAAAGGCCATCACAGGGGAGTTTCTCTCAGGGTCCATCTCAGAGTTATGCTAGTAACTGGCCGGTTGGGTCATGGAACAATCAGGGTGGTCAGAACAACAACAATAGTGAGGTTAACCGCAATGGCGGTAATTCATATCAGAAACCAGCAACGAACAACAATCAGGGGTCGGCTGCTAAGCCGTCTACTTCTTCTAGTACTGTTCAGGGAGGTGGACAAAAGACCAGTGGCAAGCTTTTCATGATGGACAAGAAGGCAGCTGAGGATGATGCTGAAGTAATCACGGGAACGTTTCTTGTTAATGGTGTCTTTACCTTTGTTTTGTTTGATTCGGGGGTGTCACAATCTTTTGTATCGTCGAGTCACGCTAAGCTTTTGGGTTTGGGGAAGTTTGAGTCAGTAAAAGAGGAAGTTTTTATACCGTCGGGTGAGGCTGTAACCTGTGGGAGGTTGTATAAGGGTGTATCTATGATGGTTGGAAAGGTTGACCTTCCAGTAGATTTTTTAGAGTTTCCCATGTTGGAAAATGTGTCATCAACAATAGTGCGATCACATGATTTAATATCATAATTAAATCTCATATTAAGAATACGTGAGGGATGATTTATTATATAATCAACTGATCATCATTAATCGGTAATGATTGGCTGACTAGAGTTTGACATTACTGTCGTATGACGGTGGTGGTCGGTTGATCCCTTAAGGTCACACCTAAAGGACAATTCCCTTAATAGATAAGATGATTAATTGTATGACGATACAAGGTGATCAATTCCTTAAAATTGAACATTTTACTTGTGAGAGAGAATATTGATATCTTATTGTAATGGGATTAAATAAGATTTATTTTAGTAATAAAATTCTTTATTACTAAAATTGTTTATTGTTTGAGAAACAATTGAGATAAGAATGAATGGTTAATAATTACAAGATGTTGTGAATTATAATTATATGACCCATTTTATTTATGAGATCAAGTATCACTAGTCAATTTGTTGTATGTAATTTAATTAATTTGTAAAATGAAATAAATATGCATTAAATTAATTAACAACATACTACATACTACATGTGACATATTGTGTGACAAATGACAAATTGACAAAATAAAATGGTAGTCCATTTTATACCATTTTATTGAGGTTGGACCGAAATGGAGGGTGTGTTAGTGGGTTTTTGTGGTTTTTATTTTATTTGATAAAATGGTATGATGATGCCTATCTACAACTAGCCTTAGACTTATTCTTACACATCTTACACATCCAATTCTTGTGAAGACAAAAAGAGGAAAGTAAGTTGCCCTTTTGGACACACCCTACCCGGCCTCACCTCCCCTTTTATGAGAACTTTTGTTCTCATTTTACTAGATACTCATTCATTCACTTCCTCTACATGCAAAAACTCTCATATTCTCTCGGTCTCTCTAAAACAAGTTTTTTAGATTCACAAGCATTTGTTCATCCATTCTAATATCACAATAAGATTACTAGTGTAGTAATAGCAATAATATTAGAATCATTTTAAGGATACTAGTTTATTAATCTAGTTAATTAGTATACTCGTTTAAGGGACAAGTCTTGGGTGCAATCAAAGGAGAATTTCTACTTTGGGATCTTGGAGGATCATCCAACACATTAAGCTCAAGAACAAGCGAAGGAAGGTGACCTTACTTGTGCCTTTATATTTCGAACCATCTCACAATGTAAGGGACATTGTTTTTCTCATAAATCTTTCATTTAGTTATGAATGCACTAGATCTAAAGAACATATTAACTAAGAATTTAATTAGTTCACTATTAGAGGAGTTTAATAAGAGGTCTACAAACCTAACAAGTGGTATCAGAGCATAAGGATGTTGCATGCATAATCGGTTATTGTTTTTCCGAGTTAAAATGTTAACATATAAAACTAAAAATTTGAGTTTTATGAAGATAAAGCCACGAAAATTTTTGCATGTTATATATTCTGGTCCTAAAATGTTTTTAGGTCATTTTTATGACTTATGGAAATTTATTGCTCATTTTAATGTTTTTTAGTGATTTTATTACATTTTTATGAGTAAAATGAACTTTTATTCACTAAAATAAGTTAACCTTCATTACTGGCCGTGGTATTTTAGTATAACCTCACATGAAGATTTTATGTATTGCAGTAAAATATCATATTAATGTGATTAATATTTCATAATTTATGAATTTTTAGTGTAAAAATGGCATAAATGGAGGTTAAAATGACTAAAAATAGTTAAACTTATTCTATGACCTTGAAAATTTTATATAACCTCACATGTATATTTTACAAGTATTGTGTAAAATCTCGTATTAATTGGATTAGTATTGCACGATTTATGATTTTTATGAGATAAAAATGGATTAAAAGAGGTAAAATAGTTAAAAATAGTTAAATTTCGAATTAGGCCATGAAACTTTAATATGTTGTCACATGCATGATTTACAGAGTGTATATAAATTTTGAGATGAAATAATCTCATTTTGCATGATTTATGAATTTTTAGTGTAAAAATGGCATAAATAGTGACTATTTTAGCATAAATAGCTAAAACGAATTGCATGGCATGAGAAAATTATTTTAGGTTGAATAAATATCCCACTAATAATATCTAAGGTTGTAATATTGATTGGATTAATTTTTGGATACTTTAGATATTTTAGGAGATAAAAGCGATAAAATGCAACTATATTTTCTCAAAATTAATTCGAAAATTTTAATCATGAATTTTGAAATTATGAGTGTCGTGGAATTATTCCAGAATGTACAAAAATTTAAAATTCAAATTTTGAAATTATTGTAATTTAATTTGGATTTATTTCATAAATATTGTGATTTTAAGGTAAAAAATGAGCATAAAAATTAAATCAAGTTGAATTATTGTCAAAAATTGAGTGATGACTAATTTTTGAGTCCTAAGAGTGTTAGGATAATTAACTTGAGCTTAGATGTGATTTAAGTGTTAATTTGTGATTTTAAGAAGTTATTGTCACGCATTCCCATAAAACCGGGTTATATATACGATATAAGTTAAATAGGGCGATTTGGAACATAATTTGGCATGATAGTTACATATTATAATGCTGCATATTTAAATTGTTGAATGTCTTTTATTTATATAATTTTGAATTATGTAATTTTATCTTAGTATGGCCTTAGTTTTAATCAATATTACCCGTAATGAAAGGGAATATTGATTCAGTTGTAATTTAATGTGATCTCGTATAACTTTTATTTTTATTTTTACTAGTTTTTCCTTTTACAAATGTATAATAGGAATAGATTTGTATTTTTATTATTATTATTTGTAATTATGGAGTATCTTCAAAACGGTGCCATTCGAAAAGGTGATCCGACAAAGACGGTGTTCTTGGGAAGCGTGCCACTTGAAGATTCAAGGGACCAAATGAGTTGGTTTCCGAATATGTAATAGATTATTTGATTTTCTATTTTAGGAAGGCCATACTATGAATTTTATTATTGCTTTGCATTTCTTTTAATATGTTACATGCATTGCCAAACCGCCATAACAACACATCCATATCATATCGAGTCATCGACTGTGTCAATTACAATTATCGTAGTTCACTGCTTTAGTTCACTTAAAACGTGATAGATAATAAATTGACAAGACCTCTCACATATAATAATTGAGAATTAGCCTTACCAAATAGTAGAAACCATGAATCCCAATTTCATAAGGAAGTAGATTCGGCTCACCAGGGTACTAAACTTGTTATGTTGGGTAAGTGGGTAATAAAATGTTATTACATCAAAATTTGGATTGAGCTCAACGGAAGTATTTGTGACCGTAGTCGCATGTGTTCCGGGCTAAAGATGAAAATTAGAGTAATTTTTGTCGACCGAGAGTTCTAGAAGTAGAATCGAATAAGAGGTTAATCCACCGAGTTATATTAATAAGGAATGACTCGGCTCACCGTACCCGTATTAATATGAATTTGGATCTCGGAATCATTTATGATAGTTGAGTAGAGGTCACTACATAAATGCTCAATAACTTGTTTAAAATGTTTACAAGTATTGTCAAAACGATAGATGTTCATTAATTCCTTCACTTCCTACTTTGTAGTCAAAATCGTTTTCTCAATTGCAATGGCAACTCCAATCACGTCCGCAACCACTAGTTCCAACACGCTCACCAATGTGTCATGACTCCGATCCTTCATGGAGCGATGTAAGTTAAAAAAGAATGGGTCCAATTTCGCCGATTGGGAAGCGCAACTTTGCTTGGCCGCGGAGGGTGACGACAAGCTTCGTTACCTTACCGAGGCATCTCCCACGGAACCTAATGCTATGTCCACCACCGCCGTTAGGCAAGCCTATGAGTTTTACCAAAAGGAGTCGGCCGCGATCAAAAATGTGTTGATCTTTGCAATGGAGGCCGAACTCCAAAGAAGTGCGATAAAGATTAGCACCGCTCATGAGATCTATACGAAACTTGTGACCATGTTTTCAAGAGCACCAAGGATCATTCAATATGAGGCGGCATCCGCATTCTTTGATCTCAACATTAAGTAGGGCCAAAAAGTTAGCCCTCATGTGCTCAAGTTGATGGAGCATGTTGAGACCTTGAAAATGCATAAGGTGGAAATTCCCGATGAACTCGTGATTGATTGGATTCTTCATTCCCTAAACAAAGTTAAGGCATATATTCAATCCAGGGTGAATTTTAATATGCAAAACAAGAAAGTTTCCCTTGATGAGTTGCACAAAATGCTTGTGCAAGCCGACATGGACATGGGGCTAAGTGTTAGCACCACCAAGGATGTGCTCAATGTCAATCATAAGAGCAAGGGAACCTTCAAGAAAAGCGGGAAAAAGGAAAAGAAGCGAACTCCCAACAGGAATAAAGGTAAAGCTTGTGAAGCTAGTACCTCCAAGCCCAAGTACAGTGCCTCATCCGGGGACAAGTGCCACTACTGTTGTGGTGTTGGGCATTGGAAGAGAAACTGTTCAATATATCTTGGCGATATTAAGGCTGGAAAGGTTATTCCAGTAGGTATATAACTATCCCTATCTTGTATGTTTCGATCTCAACTTTGGTATGTTGATACAAGTTGTGATTATTACCCTTTTTATTTTAAATAGGGCCTCGTAGCAAGGACAAAGGCAAGGAGAAGCAAGCTTAGAGGATCATGTGGGAAGCTAGAGGTAGCCGTCCATGGAGCTAGATCTATGGAAGCTTGGCTTTATGTTTCTTTGTCTTTATTTTCATGTTGAACTTTGAAATTTTAGAACTATTTTGACTCCCTTGTGTGACTTGGAAATTTGTTTGTATCCTTTAAACACGGGTTGTATTTTAGATATTGATGACTTGGTTTGCAACCCAAGTCACTTGCTTTATTATATTGTTTGTTCTAAAATCTATCTTCATACACTACTTGCATAGTGAAACATTTGATTAACAACTTAAATTAATCAAATAGATGATTATGATGATTGGATCATTATATGTCCATAAGCTATGAATTTGATTCTACTTATGTCATTGTTACTAAAAGTAACAACTTACTTATGTAAGATCAATTATAAAGTTGTGATGAGCTATTGAACTCATAAAGTAAGGATTTTCATTACCATACGGACACATTATTCTAAACGGATGGTCAACCATGAGATACCTAGAATAGAGAGTCCATTAAACAAATGACATGGATAAGACTCGTATATTACATGAATCAAACCGTCATGATAAGGATGGCCTTTTGAAAGCTAATGTGTTAGGCCTAGAAATCCGCAGACCTTCCTGATCAGTATCTCATCTAAACCTGACTGCCAGGCTGTCAAGATGTCAGGCTATCAGGGCACACGAAGATAGGCGCCAGGCCATGGAGAGGACAATAGTCAAAATATCAGGACGATATTAGACCATAAACGCGTATTATAAAAGGATTATATACGCAGCATTGAATGAGAAGATCTCGCAGTAAATGCAGTAATTAAGGGAGGAATATTTAGCCATTATTACAGGCAATAATGGAGAATAATCCGCATTCAATACCATATCAAGCAGCCGTTCAAGATTGGAGCTTATATAAGGAACACTTTGAAGACATTGGACTCATCTCGTTCTTACACAAGAAGAAGCATACACTTACATACGCAATACATAGAGAAATATAAGCATTGTTATTGTCATACAATTATTTTCCCAAATTACATAGCGAAATCCTCTCCTGGCTTGGTGCCCGTGGTTTTTTCCCATTCAAGGGTTTTCCACGTACAAAATCCTTTGTCTCATTATTGATATTGTTATTATATTTACAACTTTACATTTGACCCTGACGACCTGACTAATAGACCATTTAGAGCTAGTTAACCTTGCATAACTTTACCCTGACCTAATTTTGCCTTGCGCAAAATCCACACAAAACAATTGGCACCCACCGTGGGGCATCTAGCTCTTTAAATCCTTTTTTCTTATCCTATAAAAATTCAAAAATCCTACAAAAATGGCCCAACCCACCGTTGAAGAACAATTGAATGCAGCTCTCCAACAAATCGCTTAGTTGGAAAGCCTGAAAGAAAAAGTTGCCCAAACTGAGGTAGAAATCCTGCAATTAAAAGAATCTGAGTCAGCTCTAAAGCAAAAAGTAGAAAATACTCAAGGGGGAGGCTCTATATTCCAACCAGGAACCCCATTTGCATCAATCATTAAAAATATTGATTTTTCCAGTTTTGGGAGCCCTAGTATTCCTAAATCCATTAATGTTGATGGTGATGATGAACCAAAAGATGGTAAAGACAAACCTGATGAATCTGCAGCAGCCATCATGATGGCAGTGGTTCAGGAGATCAAGAAACTCAACAAAAAATTCGATAAGATACCTGGAGTACCTGCCAGCATGGAAGAAGCTGCCCCTGACAGCTATGCTGATTCGCCTTTCATAGACGAAATAGCAAAAGTAGACCTACCAAAAGAGTTCAAAATTCCATCCATGAGGGTCTGTGATGGAACCACGGATCCAAAAAATCACGTGGCTCTTTACAAGCAGAAAATGCTGTCTGCATCTATTCCCAGCGAGTTTAGACAAGTTTTCATGTGCAAGGGATTTGGAACGACCTTGACTGGCCCTGCTCTGTAATGTTACATCAACCTGCCAACTGGGAGCATCCATTCCTTTGCCTACCTGATCAACAGTTTCAACCAGCAGTTTGCAAGTAGCAGGGAGTTGGAGAAACGATCCAGTGACCTTTACCGAGTTACACAGAAGCCTGATGAAACTCTCAGGACATTTCTTGCAAGATTCAACAAAGTGAAAGTATCCATACCCAGGAGTGACGTTGGAACAGTAGTGGAGGTATTCAGACAGGGGTTACTACCATATAGTGACTTATACAGCGAGCTCACTAAGTATCCCTGCCACACCTTCGAAGACGTTCAGGCCAAGACTCTTGCTTTCATCAGGCTAGAAGAAGATAAAAGCTATAAACTTGATCACCCTATAGACCAAAGGATCATGAAAGGAGAAGTAGGAAGAGCAACAAAGGAAACAACTATAGACCTACTCCATATTCCAGGCCAGATCAGTCAGAAGTTTACCTGGCTCATGAGTATCAAGGTAAGGTTAATGTTTATCCACCTATTTTTGAACATAACTTCAGTGTTGATATTGCAGGATTAATCCAGAGACTTGAAAACATGGGATCAGCTGTCAGATGGCCCAGGAAGTCAGAAAATCCAAATCCCAGAAGAGACAATTCTAAATGGTGCGAATTTCACTTGGATATTGGACACACCACGGATGATTGTTTTACCCTGAGGAAGGAAGTGGCCTACCTGCTAAAATCTGGATACTTGAAGGACCTGATCAAGACAAAAGGAAGGAACGCAAACTAGGATAAAGAGAATCAGGAGCATAAGCAGGATCGTAGTCTCCCTCCACCACCACCAACCTATGAAGCAAAATTCATATCCGCCGGATCAGAAATTTGTGGCCTGACAAGTTTAGCGGCAAAGAAGATAGCCAGGACACCAAGGACCATATTACCCTGCAAGACGGATCATATCCCAACAATCACTTTCAATGATTGTGACCTGGTGGGCATCCCTGATGTTCATCATGATGGCCTGGTAATTTCTATGCAGATTGGAACAGCAACAGTAAGAAGGATCCTGGTAGACGGAGACAGCTTAGTGAACCTGATCATGCTTGACGTACTGAACGCCATGAAGATCAACGAGGACCAAATCATCAAGAAATCCAGCGTCCTAGTGGGATTCAGTGGCGAAACCAGGAGCACCCTAGGAGAAATCCACCTCCCAACCTACGCGGAAGGAGTCTCATCTTATGAGAAATTTGGAGTCCTTGACTGCCTATCATCCTACAACGCTATTTTACGTAGGCCCTGGATTCATAATGTCAAGGCTGTACTGTCAACCTATCACCAGTGTATCAAGATACCAACAGACTGGGGCATAGCCACAATCAAAGGGGATCACAAGATATCCCAGGAATGCTACACAGTCGCCTTGAAGCCTTCCAAGGCAGGTAAGTCCCTAGCATAGCAATTACAATATACCCTGTCAGGAGTACCTATGTGGCACCACCCAAAATGGAAACAGATCAGGTAATCCTAGACCCTGAGCACCCTGACAGGTATGTTTTAATAGGATATGACGCACCAGATAGTGTCAGGCCTGAACTGGTCAAGTTCCTTGAAAATAAATCATCTTAGTTTGCTTGGTCACATTTTGATATGACTGGAATTAGCGCTAATATAATTACACATAAACTCAGTGTTGACCTATCTTTTAAGCCTGTACAGCAGAAAAGGCGAAAATTTGCAGCTGAATGAAATACCATTATTAACGAAGAAGTAGAAAAATTCTTGGATATGGGGATGATCAGGGAAGTAATGTACCCTGAGTGGTTGGGTAACGTAGTTGTTGTGCAGAAAAAGAATGGAAAGTGGAGAGTCTGTGTAGACTACACTGACCTGAACAAAGCCTGTCCTAAAGATCCATTCCCCCTGCCTCATATTGATGCCATGATAGACGCCACAGCAGGCCACGAGATCCTGACATTCATGGATGCTTCCAGTGGATTCAATCAAATAAAGATGCGCCCTGCTGACCAGGAGAGTACTGCATTCATTACAGACCGAGGCATATACTGTTACACTACCATGCCTTTCGGCCTAAAGAATGCAGGAGCAACGTACCAGCGCATGGTCAACATGATGTTTAAAGACCAAATAAGTGACATCATGGAAGTATACATAGACGACATGGTGGTGAAATCCAAAAATGCAGAAGATCATGTGAAACATCTAGAAATAGCATTTGAGATATTGGAAAAATACAACATGAAGCTAAACCCTGCAAAATGCCACTTTGGAGTCTCTGCAGACAAATTCCTTGGATATATGGTCACAAAAAGAGGCATAGAAGCCAGCCCTGAATAGATAAAGGCTATCCTGGAACTACAGTCACCCAAGTCTGTCAAGGGTATCCAAAAATTAATAGGCCGGGTAGCTGCCCGGAACCGTTTCATATCGAGATCCTCTGAGAGATGCAAAACATTCTATAACCTCCTCAGGAAGAACAAACAGTTCCAATGGACGGATGAACATGAGACAGCTTTTCAGGATCTAAAATCCTACTTATCATCTCCACCCTTACTAGCTAAGCCAGAGAAGGGAGAGCCTTTATCGAAGATACCTATCATCATCGACACACGGTATCAAATGTGATCCTAGTGAAAGAACAGGACGGTCAGCAACATCCAGTCTACTATGTAAGTAAAAGCCTGCTAGATGCTGAGTTGAGGTATGGACTACTTGAAAAATATGTCCTAACTTTAATTATGTCATGTACTAAATTGCGACCTTATTTTGAAAGTCACCCCATTATAGTCAGGACCAATTTACCCATAAAATCTGTCCTACGTAAGCCTGAACTTTCAGGCAGGATGGCCAAATGATCAGTACAGATTAGCACATACGACAACTCCTTTGAACCCATGGCAGCGATCAAATCGCAGGCCCTAGCAGACCTTGTGGCTGACTTTAGCCCTAACCTGGAACCAGACCTGATAAAAGAGGTCAACCAATTAGAAAATAAAACCCCAGGCCAAGAATAGACCCTATTCATAGATGGGGCATCCAACACCAGGGGGACAGGGTTAGGACTAGTACTTAAATCGCCCTAGGGAGATATGATAGCACAGGCTGTAAGCTGTGAGTTCAAAGCTTCGAACAACGAAGCAGAATATGAAGCCCTGGTAGCAGGCTTAAAGGTATGTCTAGACCTCGGTGTTCAACACCTAAAGGTAAAAACCGATTCACTCCTAATTGATAATCAAATAAAGGGAATTTATACGGCTAAGGATGCAAAAATGATTTCGTATTTAGAATATGCAAAAAACCTTACCGCTAAATTTTCTTTATTTGACATAGATCAAATATCAAGAGACACGAACACCTGTGTGATGCTCGCCAGCCTAGGTTCGAATTTTACCCCCACTGTTTTCGACAAAATACCAATTGTGCACTTATTAGAGCCAGCCATCAGCAGACCTGAATAAGTCAGTCCTGTCAATCAGGACAATAACTCTTGGACTAAACCCTATTATGATTGGTTTTTCCGAGGAATACTGCCTCAGGGCAGACATGAGGCAAGGGCTTTTAAAATTAGAGCTTCAACTTATGCTATCATCAATAACACTCTGTTCAAGAGATCGTAGGCTGGACCCTACCTGAGATGCTTGGAGCCTGACGAAGCCAAACTAGTACTTCAAGAAATACACGATGGACACAGTGGAAACCACAAAGGAGGAAAGAGCCTGGCAAGCAAAGTTCTCGGGATGACAAGCACACTCGGCCTACACCGAGGGTCGATCGCTGGAATACTCTTCAAAATGCGAAGCCTGCCAAATTCATGCACCAATCATACATCAGCCATCTGAACTCCTCCATTCAATCTCCGCACCCTGGCCATTCATAAAGTGGGGCATGGATATTGTGGGAACACTGTCGTAGCTCCAGGACAAAAAGTATTCATGTTGGCTATGACTGATTACTTCTCTAAATGGATTGAGGCTGACTCTTTCAGGTAAGTAACAGAAAAGGAAGTAATATCCTTCATCATGACAAACATCATTTGCAGATACGGAGTCCCATCAGAAATAGTATGTGATAATGGATCTCAATTTGTGGGGAAAAGGACCCAAGCATTTTACCAAGAATGGAATATCAACTTGGTAACATCAACCCCTGGATATCCAAAAGCTAATGGCCAGGCTGAATCAAGCAATAAGGTAGTCATAAGCTGCCTAAAAAAGAAGCTGAAAAGAAGACGAGGCAGATGGGCTGAAGAACTTCCATTAGTATTATGGGCAGACAGACAAACTCCAAAAACCGCAATGTGCCAAACACCTTACTCCCTGGTATATGGTCGTGAAGTCTGTCATTCCCGTAGAAGTACAAAGCCAACATCAAGGTACAGCCTGAACAATGTTGAAGAAACAAAGACCTAATGCAAGATAACCTGGTCCTAACAGAAGAATTAAGAGACGCTGCCAAAATCAGGATGGCATCATATCAACAAGTAGTCGCCAGGACTTACAATAAAAACGTCAGGATCATAGTCTTTAAAGAAGGAGACCTTGTCCTACGCAATGTATTTCCAAATAAAAAAGAAAAATCAGCAGGCAAACTGGCTCCCACATGGGAAGGCCCTTACTTAATCGATTCAATTGTTGGACAAGGAGCATACAGGCTCCAAACGCTAGAAGGGGAAATGATCCCGAGATCCTAGAATGTAACTCATTTCCATATGTAAAGATCAGATCAGGCTACAATCACGTATAAATTCAATCACTACTCAACCTGATGTGCTACGTGATGAACTACATGTTTTTCACGCCTTGTCTGTAATTTATATCTGATCAACTAACCTATTCATTTACTTCTGGAATCCTGAACAATTATACATGATAAAAGATTATATGCATAAATATTCAGGATTGAGGGCTACTCTACTATATATTTCTGAAACAAAAATTCTACACTTGACTATGCCTGACGAGTTGGTAACCGCCACCAGATACAGTAAAATGTCAGGACCAATCAGGCATGAAATAATTGCCTGACCTGACTAGGTTTACTGCCACGGATTACAACCGGCTGGACGCAGCAAGACAGGTGTAAGGGTGTTCTCTCCCAAACACTTAGTCTAAAATGCCCTCTTGACAGGCCGAATACCAAGCCCTCCTGCTAGGCAGGGGACATAAGCCCTCCTGACAGGGTGGTTTTCCCACCCCTTCAACCATTATAGCAAAAAACTATACTTGGTTGAATTAATCATGAATAACAAAATAAAACAAAAATGATGTGCAGGTTATTCAAAACAAAATGTTTCACAGGCCCAACAGGATAAAACTCACAAACCAAGCAAAGTCAAAAGCAAAATCACCCAAAAGAAGGCCACCATGCCTATATTAATAAAAACCCTTACCCCCTGGGGCAAAGGCGCCAAAATATTCATAAAGGCCAGGGATAGTCTCCCTGACCCTAGACAGGAAAAGAAAAAAAATATTGTTTGTCCAGGGACATCCCCCCTGGATGGGCCAAAATACCAACTGAAAAAATAAATTACTGCTTCTCCTTAGAAACAGTACCACCATCAACATCCTGCTCCCTACTCTTAGCCGGATCAGCATCAACATCCTGCTCCCCTGGGGAGTCGACCTCCTGTTCATTTTCCATATTATGCAGGCCAGGATACGTTGAAGTAGCAAAAGCCATCTTAGCTTCAGGGTTCCACTTCGCCCTGGCCTCAACAGGCTCTGACATAGCAACAGCCCTTCCCATGATATAGGAGTAGAGAGAAGCATCATCTAGCTTGAACTCCAAGTCATCCCTCTCTTGGGTGAGCTCCTCATTTCTGTCCAAGGCCTTCTGCAACAGCCACTGGCTCAAAACTGCCTCAGTCTTAGCAGCATCTCTCTCAGCCTGCACCCTCACTAAGTCGGCAGCTTTAGCAGCTAGGTCAGCTCGTGCAAAATCCAGCTGAGACTTTAGCCTATCATAATCTAATCTCATCGGATCAATCCTGGCTACCAAAGAAGTAGCTTGAAAGGCATTATGGAGACAGGTCGCAACACCCTGACCAAAAACAGAGAGAAAAGTGTAAGTAATATACCCCAATAATAAAAATTGCTCAAACAAAACACATATAAAAATTGTTCCAGCCTACCTCCCTTACAGCAGCCAAAACACCTGCCAAGAAGCTGACTGAATGATCCACCGAAGCAACTGCCTGAGTTGCGGTCTCAACAGGGTCAAGGGAGAGCATGACATTTGATTTAGAAGTAGCGTAATCCCTGATCTTCACCCTATCAACCTCCATATTGTCCACCCTGACTCTCACTTCCCTGACCGGGGCAGAAATGTCAACATCTTCAATTTTCATTTTTTGGGCTGATGAACTTGTTTCAGCAGGGGCAGTAGGTACAACAGTGACCTTGGCCGCATCAGACTGTTCAGTCAAATCAATAACAGACTCAGCATCCCCGCTTTCCTGGGAACCTTCCTCCTTGATCTTAGCCAGCCTGGCTGAGAGGTCAGCCATACCAAACCAGGCATGGCAAGTAGATGACCTTGTGCCTACAACATGAAATACTATATTAGCAATATAAATCAAACATTATCAGGAAGCCAAAGCAAAAAGAAGAGAAAGACTAAGATAGACTTACTGCCTGTGGTAGTGGCCCTAACAGCCCTAGAAGGTTTAGCCGGCCTGGCAGAACCGTCAGCCTTCAAGCAGCGAGGAAGGTGACCAACCCCACAACAGAGAGGCCAATACCTCTCCAAAGGAGAAATAGAAAGGAAAGCAGAACTATTGAGAGTGAGATACTCAGTTTCAGTAACCCAATAATCAACTGCACACATAAGAGGTATGACTTATTATAAATTTCATTTTATTTTTCACTAACAAGTAAAACATGCAGGGCAAAGAGAGAAACCATCATGATTTAAATACGCCAAGTTAGGACCCACAGAACTGGTCCTGACAAACATGTACCCAGCAGCCCAGCCTTTATCATGGCCGCTGTCTAAGTTGCTCAAAAGAGGAGTAGTAGAAGTCCTGGCCTTAAAACTTATACGGCCAGGACTATTTGTTTTAACGGCATAACAACCTTCAAATCGTCAAGAGAAAAAGAAATATTGTGTTTTTTACAGAGATTCTCAATGGAAGACACAACCTTCCCACCATAGGCATCAACTGATAAGATGGAACACCGATATCCTTAATAACCTCAACAATAAGAGGAGAAAAAGGAAGCTTACAACCTTCCCTGAAAGCCCATTCATGGATACATAACCAACCAGGACAAGCCCAGTCGGCCCTGATAGGAGAATTCTCAGGGATCCAGACTTCAGCATCAGCAGGGATGATTCCCTTATCCTTCAAAATCTTCTCAAACTCAGGCTTCAAACAATTTGCAACAGACTGATCCTCATTTAAAGCCTTCGTAGGCTTGAATTTAAAATCACCATGGAATATTGAGATCATCTCCAATGGAGAATCACTCGGCTTACTGATCGTGGAAGGTGGAGCAGCAGATGAAGTAGGCAGATTTTCAGAACAAGTTTCCTCAGGATTCTGAGGAGGAGGGGTTGCAGGAACCGCTGCCCTTGTAGATTTCTTTTTTTGCAGCCATTATTTGAAAGATTATGAAGAATTGATCAAAGATTGAAGAAGTTGGGAATTATGAGAACTGAAGAGAAAGATTATTAAGAGAGAAATAAGAAGAATTGGTTTGGTGAGTTCAACTTAATGAAGCACGCAGGTATTTATAGTGGAGAAGATTAGGGATTCAACCGCAAAGGAAGTGGATAATCATTAAGGAAGTTGCAGTAAATCTTACACACGTCATTAACTGCAGTAAAATAGCCGTTACAGGAAACTGACTAAGCATAACTTAACCGTTGGGTAATCTTCCTAAAAATAAATATCAAGACAACGGTCAAAATATCAGGACGATATTAGACCATAAACGCGTATTATAAAAGGATTATATACGCATCATTGAATGAGAAGATCTCGCAGTAAATGCAGTAATTAAGGGCACACGAAGATAGGCGCCAGGCCATGGAGAGGACAACGGTCAAAATATCAGGACGATATTAGACCATAAACGCGTATTATAAAAGGATTATATACGCAGCATTGAATGAGAAGATCTCGCAGTAAATGCAGTAATTAAGGGAGGAATATTTAGCCATTATTACAGGCAATAATGGAGAATAATCCGCATTCAATACCATTTCAAGTAGTCGTTCAAGATTGGAGCTTATATAAGGAACACTTTGAAGACATTGGACTCATCTCGTTCTTACACAAGAAGAAGCATACACTTACATACGCAATACATAAAGAAATATAAGCATTGTTATTGTCATACAATTATTCTCCCAAATTACATAGTGAAATCCTCTCCTGGCTTGGTGCCCGCGGTTTTTTCCCATTCAAGGTTTTTCCACGTACAAAATTCTTTGTCTCATTATTGTTATTGTTATTATATTTACAGATTTACATTTGACCCTGACGACCTGACTAATAGACCATTTAGAGCTAGTTAACCTTGCATAACTCTACCCTAACCTGATTTCGCCTTGCGCAAAATCCACACAAAACATAATGCATAGTCTAGATAAACTCCTAATACTCCACCATATTTATGTTTGTAACTCATAAAGCTATCTCTCAAGAAGATTGAGGTATTTCTGAGAGATAGAATGGGAGTAGATTGGATCGTTATAAACATGTCTTATAGTGTTACATTGGGAAAGTAATGAAACTATAATCTACAAAGATAGAGTGGGAGTATAGTTCAATGGGAGTTTAGCACACATGTCTTGTTGTTAAAATATTGCTTTATGAAAGTAATGGTATTATGACCTTATTCCAAATCGACCTTGTTACATACGAGCCATAGCATTACAATCCGAAAATTGTTACTCAAGAGTAGATTTACTTTAAAGCGAGGGTCTCTTTAAAATTAAATAGAGCTTTAGAGTACTCAAATGCATAAGATTGACATGAAGATGTTGATCAAGATAAATTATGTTAGGAATCGTCACATTTCATTTTGATGAAGGATGGCAAATGATATTAAAAATGCGCTTTTCTAAAATGGGAATTTAGAGATGGATGTGTTTGGAACACAAAACCTTAGATAAAGATCTAAGAGTCCTAAAATCTTATGCGTAGCTTTCTTAAGTGATTCTAGAATGGTCTTAAGCAAGCATTAAAGGATTATACTTTTCGTTCATGTGATAATAGTGAATTGTTTCATTCACATGATTGAAGAATCATGATTATACATGAAGTTAAGTGGGAGCCAGAATCATTTTTCCATGGCTTATATGTTGATAACATATTACTTATTGAGAATAATGTACCAATGCTCTCTTATTTGAAAGAGTGATTGGAGACTTCGAAAGGGATGCAAATAAAGTATTCTAGATTTTTGAATCTATAAGAGAGAATATTAGCATAAAGTTGAGAGTCTTATGAGGATAAGATCTTTCGTATCTGTTGTACATCAACAAGGTTCAATAGGCTGTTCATGTTGATGGAAGTGGAATTACTATGATGGAGTCATAGTCATTCACTGAACCTATTAAGTTGTTGATTACATGAAATCGTTTGCTAATGTTTCTGTTGGGGCTGGTGTCCTCCACAGTTAGTGCAATGACATATAAATCTCTAAAAAGGATTAAAGGGTATACTTTTGTATTATTATCAGTTGGTCCACGTTTATCAATAATGGTTGGCTTGCTAGATAAGTTTGACGTTATTGTCATACAGATGGCGGTGATCAACTGGTCCCTAAAAGTCACACCTATAGGATACGTTTGAGAGATGTGACGGTATGAAAAGACAGTCATGTTGATGCCTAATATGACTAAGCGGTTAGTCGAAGTTATTGACTAATAATTAGTCAAACGCGATGTTGAGATATTTATTTAATACGGATTAAATAATACTGGCTAAGGTGAATTAAGCGGTTAATTCGTAAATTGAATATAAACGGTTATATTTAATTAATGTATATTGAATTGATTAATTATACAATATTGTCATTGTTGGACAAGTATTAACATATCGACTGATTCATGTTACTAGTCGATATTTTATCCGATATAGGATGATGATTTATAATTAAAACCCGTCATATACATTTAGCAAAACGAGTCGGACCACGAGTTAAATAAGGAGAAAGTGGAAAGCCCACTCCCTCCCTTAGCACACGGTTGGCCGAGAAGCACAAAAGGAGAGTCCTTCTCTCCTTTTGACCTTATCATTTTCATTTGAAGAAAAATTAGGGTTTTGGAGCATTTTTCTCTGAAATTCTAGATCTCACATCAGAAAACTCACTAAAGCTCTCTAAATATTGCAAGGCAATCAGAGAGCAATTTCTAGCACAAGGGGCATAGTCTCAGACGATCTTGGGTGCAACAATTAGGAGGAAATCTACATTGATTTCTGTTCTTAGGCCGATTTGCATAGGACCCGAGGTTGATTCTTATTCTTTTATCGTTTCTCTTGTTTTTCGTTTATGACAATTAGTCACATGAGAAATTACGTCATAGTCCTTAATTTTAAGGGGTTTTATACGGATATTACCCTACAAGTGGTATTAGAGCGAGGCCACTATATTTTTCATTGTGATTTTCATAAAACGATTTGAATCGATATTTTTTTGTCTTGAAAACCGTGACATGTATGCTCACGGCTGATCAGTCGATCGAGGACTTTAGTGTCTCGATCGATTGGTTTTATTTTCCGATTTGTTTTTGCATATTGTTGTTATAAACGATTATTATAGCAATATGTTTAAGGTTTTGTCAATTGAAGTTTTAATTTAATACGGATTAGATCAAAATTGCAATTGGTTTTTTTTTGTCAAATTATTGTTCTTGAGTGCCTCGCTGAGAAAAGAAAAAAAAAATTTCGTGTTTTTATTTTTTATTTTTTTGGCCATAAAATGTAAATAATACGGATTTTGTGCACTCGCTTGATTGTGAAACGGTTCACACACGTACCATTTAGTTCTTTTAAAGCGGTTTAAAGTAACGGATTGTAATGGATTAAAATTAAGTTGATAAAAGCGGTTTTGTCATATAATTTTAAGCGTTAAAAGGTGGTTTGGATAAATTTAACATAATTACGGAATTATGTCACGAATAAATTTTTGTTTTAGTTGATGCATCTTTAATTTATCGTTACTTTTGAATGCCATGAATGTTTTTATTACGTATTTAATTTTACAAACGGTTGTAACTTAGTGTGGCCTTAGTAGAACGTGTTACCGTAATGATGGAACACGGTCTTGGTTGTATTTTGAGATCTCGCATCTCCGTTTTGGATTTTTCCTTGTAATTACAGTTTTAATTTAGAATGTAAATAGGTTTATATTTTGTAAATTTTAAATTGTAATTTTGAGAAGACCAAAGATGGAGATCGGATGCTCACTCCCGCTGCATGGATCAAGATGGAACATCAAGACAAGCTTCGCGGGTCCAACGGTGGATTCCAAAGTTGTATTATGTTTATCTTGCTAGGATAGGCCACACTAGGACTTTTATTTACGTTTTGTCTTTTTTTTTTTTATGTTTTTCATCGTAACGATAGTTTGCATCATTTTCCGCCTAAAACCAAACCACCTAATATTTGCATGAAAACTGACTCATATAGAGGTTGCGCGTTAGTTTTCTTTGACATACAGATGTCACAAGGACTTAATAAGCCATCACCTAAGTTAATTCATTCACGTAATGCTAGATGTTCGTTCACTTAAAATGAATTACAACTAAGTTGATGGGATCTTCCTCGTATAACCAAAAATTGAGAATAGTCTTTATAGGTCAAACTCTAATGAATCCCTTCTTCGTCGGTAGGCATAATATGACCCCTTCTACGTCGGGTAAGTTGGAACTGATTGACCTATTTTATCTCAACACTATGGTCACTCGTACGATCCTGTGATTATGGTGGACTACAGATAGGATTTACGGAAATCTATCGACCGAGAGTTCCAACGGTAGAACTAGCCAAACAGTTGGCTTATCAATTTACAGAAATTGAGTCTTGGGATCATTTGTATAATTCTTGAGGTAGATCGATTATACAAATGCAATGAGTCTACACGTTAAAATGAATTTTAATTAGACTTAAATCACCTCGATAAGTTGCTTATTTCGTTTTGTTTTTCTTTCTTTTTCAGTGTAGAACACGATCATTTAAACTGCTAATAACAAAATGGTTGGCCGTATGAACGACCCAATGCCAAGTGCCACATTGGACCGTGAGTCCTGGCTTCGGATCTTCATGAATCAGATAAATCAGTCTACTCGACTGAAGAATGATGGATCAAACTTCGCGGACTGGGAGGCGACATTACGGAATGCTGCCATTGCGACGGAAGCTCAAATATCTGATAGAGCCCATCCCGCCAAACCCAGGCCCCACGGCTGGAGCTAACGAGATCGCCACGTATAGCGATTTCGTCATGGAAGCGGGTGCGATAAAGAACGTACTCATTTTTGCAATGGAATCCAATTTGCAGAAACGGTTCATAGCCCAAGGTGCAAACAAGATTTTCACCACGCTCACTAAGGAATTCTCGAAAGCACCGAGAATCGTGACCTATGAGCATACCTGTCGCTTCTTTGAGGCGAAACTCCAGAAGGGCCAACCGGTTAGCCCACACATTCTCAGCATGATTGACAATGTCGAGAAACTGGAGGCACTTGATTGTAAGATCAGTGAGAACATCGTGATTGACCGCATGCTTCATTCACTCTACGATGGTTTTACGCTCTTTAGAGCCAATTACTATATGAATGATTTGAAGAAAAGTCCTCATGCACTACACTCCCTTCTCGTACAGACCGAGAAGGACATGAAGTTTAGTGGGAGCCTAAAACAGGATGTTCTCGTTGTGTCAAACAAGGGCAAGGGTAAGGGCAAAGCTCAGGCAGAACTAACAGTAGGCAAGCCGAAGTTTAAGAAGTCGGGATCGGGTAAGAGTGGGCCTGGTGAGTCGAGCACCTCACCAGGCGCGACAAAGAGCAAAACCGGTAACATGGAATGCCATCATTGCCACAAGACTGGGCATTGGAGGCGTACGTGTCCTGTATACCATGAGGACATAAAAGCAGGTCGCGTTACTCCTGTTGGTATGTCTTCTTCTTCTTCTACTTTTGTTCATATGATTGAGATTAACCATGCAAGTTACGGAACTTGGGTACTAGATACTGGTTGTGGTTCTCATCTATGCAATCATGTGCAGGGGCTCCGAAACATCGAACCCCTCGTAAAGGGTGAGGTGGACCTGCGTGTCGGGAATGGAGCACGAGTGGCTGCCGTCTCGAAGGGAACATATGTGATCTAGCTTCCTAGCGGATTTGAGTTATTTTTATATAACTGCTATTACGTACCCAGTCTATCTAAAAACATTATTTCAGTTTCTGCACTTGACAAACTGGGTTTTTCATTTGTAATAGAGAATAATAGCTGCATTTTCTCATTACACGATATGATTTATGGCAAGGCGGTCTCCATGAATGGAATTTATGTTTTAGATCAGACCACTGAAATATTGCACGTAATGAACAAAAAGTTAAAGGTTGGTGACAAAGATCAAACTTATCTATGGCACTGCCGTATGGGACACATTAATGAGAAACACGTTAAACAGCTCATAAAGAATGGAGCTATCTCGGCCTTTGATTTTCAATCATTTGGCACGTGTGAATCATGTCTCATTGGTAAGATGACTCGAATTTCCTTCAAAGGTGTTGGAATGCGCGCTGCTGACCTATTAGGACTCATACATACGGATGTGTGTGGACCTATGTCAATCACCGCACGAGAAGGCTATAGGTATTTTATCACTTTCACGGACGATTTAAGTAGATATGGCTATGTCTACTTAATGAAGCATAAAAGTGAGTCCTTTGAGAAATTCAAAGAATACCGAATCGGATGCAGAACCAACTGGGTAGAAAGATTAAAACACTACGATCGGGCACCGTGGTGGCGAGTATCTCTCACACGAGTTTGATCAACACCTTAAGGACTGTGGGATTGTCTTACAGTTAACTCCACCTGGAACACCTCAATTGAATGGTGTGTCCGAACGGAGAAATCGAACACTACTTGATATGGTTCGATCCATGATGAGTCACACCGTATTGCCTGATTCATTGTGGAGTTATGCTCTTCCGTCACCGCTCTAATACTTAAATCAAGTCCGTCTAAAGTCATTGACAAGACTCCATATGAACTATGGAAGGGAACGGTCCCTAACTTGTCCTTTATACGGGTTTGGGGCTGCGAGGCTTATATCAAGTGGAGACATGAGGATAAGCTCGGCCCGCGATCGGTCAAGACATACTTTATAGGTTATCCTAAAGGAACATTTGGTCATTACTTCTATTCGCCAACCGAACAACGTGTATTTGTTGCGGCTAGTGCGACATTCTTAGAGAAGGAGTTTCTCGAGAACGCGAAGAGTAATAGAACCTTCGAGCTGTCGGAGATTCCAGAACCAAATGCCGAGCAACCATTGGAGGAACTAGTTCCTTCAATCCCGGCTGCGATTAGTATTCCTGAGGAACCTAGGAGGTCGGGAAGAGTCTCTATTCCTCCGGACAGATACATAGGTATGGTCGAGGAACATGACATAGATGACATTATGCTCTTAACGAGTAGTGAACCCGCAACCTATAAAGGTGCCATGACTAGTTCCGACTCAAAGCTATGGCTTGAGGCCATGCAATCCGAGATGGACTCCATGTATGAGAACAACGTATGGGATCTTGTTGAGTTGCCTGCTAAGGTTCGTCCCCTTCAATGCAAATGGCTTTAAAAGATAAAGCATTATGTGGAAGGTCAACAAGATATCTATAAAGCACGATTAGTTGCTAAAGGTTTCACCCAAGTGCCAGGTTTGCATTACGATGAAATTTTTGCACCCGTAGTCATGATGCGTTCCATTTGGATTATCTTAGCGGTTGCCGCTTTTCATGACTATGAAATTTGGCAGATGGATGTGAAAACCGCCTTCTTAAACGGTTATTTGGAGGAAGAGTTGTACATGGTACAACCCGAAGGTTTCATCGATCCTAAACATCCTAAGAAAGTATCCAAGCTTAAGCGTTCCATTTATGGACTTAAGCAAGCTTCTCGGAGTTGGAATCATCGTTTCGACCAAGTGATAAAAGAAAATGCATTTACTCGATCGGTCGAGGAACCATTTCTATATATCAAGTCAAGTGGGAGCAAGATTGTCTTCCTAATATTGTATGTTGATGACATACTCCTGATTGGGAATGACATACCTCTCTTAACTTCGGTAAAAGTATGGTTGAAGAACCATTTCCAGATGAAAGATCTGGGTGAGGCACAAAGAATTTTGGGCATCCGTATCTATCGAGATAGATCACGTCGGATGTTATCTCTCACCAGAGTCTTATATAGACAAGATTCTAGAGAGATTTAGCATGACTAACTCCAAAAAGGGGTTTCTTCCTATGGCTCCAGGGGTGCATTTGAGCAAGTCTCAGGCACCAAAGACACCGGAAGAGATAGAGCACATGACCCGGATTCCTTATGCTTCGGCAATAGGATCAATCATGTATGCCATGATTTGCACACGTCCGGACGTGGCATATGCATTGAGTATAACAAGTCGATTCCAACATCATCCAGATGAATCACATTGGATGGCTGTCAAGAACATTCTTAAGTACCTACGGAGGACTAAAGATTGGGCATTGACTTATGGAGGCGATCAAAAGCTATGCGCAAACCGATTCTACGCAGATGCTAGCTTCCAAACGGATCGAGATGACTCGAAATCTCACCGGATTCGTTTTTACTCTTAATGGCGCAGTCACCGAAGAGTTCCAAACAAAGTGTTACAGAAGATTCTACGACTGAGTCCGAGTACTATGCCGCGTCTGAAGCTGCAAAGGAAGCGATATGGATGCGTCAATTCTTACAAGGACTATCTGTAGTGCCTAGTTCGAATGACCCGATCACCATCTATTGCGACAATAGAGGTGCCATCTTCCAAGCTAAGGAGCCTAAGTCTAGTAACAAGTCTAGACATGTACAACGGAAAGCTCATCTAATCCGAGATTACGTGGAGCAAAAGGAGGTAGTGATAGAAAAGATTGCTACAGATGATAATATAGCAGATCCTCTCACTAAACCATTACGACAAGATAAGCATGAAGGGCATGTTATTTCCATGGGAATTAAACGTGTTCCTGAGTTGTAGTACTCTTTTATGGATTAGTTTCATTTTCTCGTGTACTCTATACGACATCATCGTTTTGATATTTATATATTTTGTTTTTCATGTGGAGTTGTACGACAATCTTGAACACCACAAAGTGAACTGAAAAAACATTATATTTTTGGTCCTTAATTGCCCAAGCGAGCTGATAACTCTGGCAATTATTTTGTGACGTTGGTTGATGGTGGGTTCAACGAGCCATAAGTCAAACGGTTGACTGACCAATCACAGAGGCGAGTTATACGGATATCTCGTAGGACACAATTGTGACAACGACGTGGAGTCCTAAATGTTTTATAACATTCGGTGCTAGGTCGTGGATAGGACCTCCTTGGTGATCCTAAGAGTCGATTCTTTTGACTATCGACTGTCTCTTGAGACTAAGGCAGATTTTGGGTGACTTTGGTTTCTTTCTCACGGTCATCCGTAACAGGGGGCCAAGTAGATTTTTTCTGGGTCATTTCATACTGTGCTTAGATCGGCAGGAGTCGAGTTGAAGGAAATATTCAGCCTTTATCGGTACTCGATATTTCTCGGGGCCACTCGAGGAGTCAGAATCGAAATGCATGGCCATGCTCGAATACGGATTCGTTTTATCAGTTAAGTTACTCTCTAGTCAGGGAAACCACTCTTGATACAGATCGATTGTAAAATACGACCTTTGTGGATCCAGATCTGCAAATTGTTTTACATTGAGTGGGAGAAATTTTAAATGGATATGAGAATCGGTTATCGCACATACACTTGTACGGACAAGTGGGAGTTTGTTGGAGCCGGTGTCCTCCAGTTAGTGCGAATAACGTTATTGCACGTACACTTGTACGGACAAGTGGGAGCTTGTTGGGGCTGGTGTCCTCCAAACTTTTGTATTATTATCAGTTGGTCCACGTTTATCAATAACGGTTGGCTTGCTAGATAAGTTTGACGTTATTGTCATACAGATGGCGGTGATCAACTGGTCCCTAAAAGTCACACCTATAGGATACGTTTGAGAGATGTGACGGTATGAAAATACAGTCATGTTGATGCCTAATATGACTAAGCGGTTAGTCGGAGTTATTGACTAATAATTAGTCAAACGCGATGTTGAGATATTTATTTAATACGGATTAAATAATACTGGCTAAGGTGAATTAAGCGGTTAATTCGTAAATTGAATATAAACGGTTATATTTAATTAATGTATATTGAATTGATTAATTATACAATATTGTCATTGTTGGACAAGTATTAACATGTCGACTGATTCATGTTACTAGTCGATATTTTAATATCCGATATAGGATGACGATTTATAATTAAAACCCGTCATATACATTTAGCAAAACGAGTCGGACCACGAGTTAAATAAGGAGAAAGTGGAAAGCCCACTCCCTCCCTTAGCACACGGTTGGCCGCGAAGCACAAAAAGAGAGTCCTTCTCTCCTTTTGACCTTATCATTTTCATTTGAAGAAAAATTAGGGTTTTGGAGCATTTTTCTCTGAAATTCTAGATCTCACATCAGAAAACTCACAAAAGCTCTCTCAATATTGCAAGGCAATCAGAGAGCAATTTCTAGCACAAGGGGCATAGTCTCAGACGATCTTGGGTGCAACAATTAGGAGAAAATCTACATTGATTTCTGTTCTTAGGTCGATTTGCATAGGACCCGAGGTTGATTCTTATTCATTTATCGTTTCTCTTGTTTTTCGTTTATGACAATTAATCACATGATAAATTACGTTATAGTCCTTAATTTTAAGGGGTTTTATACGGATATTACCCTACAGTTTCCGCCATTAGAATAATCATGTATGCCAACAGACGCACATGCCATGATGTGATATATGCTTAGGGCATAATAAGTGAATAACAAGATAATTCCCATGATATGGCTTGTGAAAGCCTTAAAGAACATCCTTGAGATTCTTGAGAAGAATTAAGGATTCGTTCATATGTTTGGATGATAAACTACGTTATGTGTTGAAGGGTTGCACAAACTTTAGTTTCCAAACCGAAAAGGATTTGGTGACATCCTAGGATATCTTATTGACTCAAGAGTAAGAGACTAGAAAAGTGTTTTAGTTTCACGCATTGCAAATTCTACAAAAGAAATCTAAGTAGATTGTGATAAAATGGTCAACAAAGGGATTAAGAGTGAATCCCTCTACAAATGACTTTATCACATGTTATGCGATAACAAAGGGAGCATCTTTAAAGTTAAAGAGGCCAAATCTAGTAAGAATACCAGACAAATACTTAGAGATAAATTCAAGTTATTAGAAATAACATTGAATAGAAGGAAATAGCAATTGACAAAGTTGGAATATATGGATATAGGGTATATCCACTTGCCAAGCTTTTATTGCTTTTTTTCTAGTGTTAATGGTACACCAAAGATTATAAGATATGAAGTAGTAATAATGTATTGACTATTCGTATGTGATAATCGCATTTATCGTTAGAGTTTTATTAAACTCACCCATTACCTTGTTAAATCTAAATGGGTTGTTGAGAACAAATTGAACCCCATTAAAGTGAACTGGATTTACATGGTATTCGCCCCTTGTTGCATATATGAGGTGACGTCTCGAAGTGACTAGAGTGTGATGCGATTGATGACAAGTTCAAGTGCCATAGAGTCATGCGGGATGACTAGTCGATCACATAGGCAGACTGTATGGGACACTATGTCGGGTAGTAACCGCTTATAGAGTTATGGTAATTCATAAAGCTTGGTCGTGGCAAGAGCTACTATAGTATTCTTATGAGTCAACTCTGTTGACTAGAGACTATTCGCCCAAGTTAGCACAAATTTCTGGTTAGCTTTGATTTATACTCTACGGCTGTCGTAAATGAGGTCAAATGGGTATATTATGGGTTATGATGAACTATGGCTGAACAAAGGGAATAGTGCGATAGGAATTGTCCACCCCTTGTCAGGGTTGTTTGAAATCTCAATGCCACTCGAGGAGTAGTGAACTGGAAATGCGTGGCCACGCTCGGAAGGTATCTACGGTAGATAATTCCAGTCAGGCAGTTACTCTCCAGATTGAGGAAACCGCTCAAGATATGATCAAGTGCAAGTACGACTTGCAAGACACCTTGCATTGAGTGGGAGATTGTAATAGGACAAGGGAATTGGTGACGCACACTTGTCTCGGACAAGTGGGAGATTGTTGGAAAATGTGTCCTCAACAATAGTGCGATCACATGATTTAATATCATAATTAAATCTCATATTAAGAATACGTGTGGGATGATTTAATATATAATCAACTGATCATCATTAATCCGTAATGATTGGCTGACTAGAGTTTGACATTACTGTCGTATGACGGTGGTGGTCGGTTGATCCCTTAAGGTCACACCTAAAGGACAATTCCCTTAATAGATAAGTTGATTAATTGTATGACGATACAGGGTGATCAATTCCTTAAAATTGAACATTTTACTTGTGAGAGAGAATATTGATATCTTATTGTAATGGGATTAAATAAGATTTATTTTAGTAATAAAAATGTTTTATTACTAAAATTGTTTATTGTTTGAGAAACAATTAAGATAAGAATGAATGGTTAATTATAATTACAAGATGTTGTGAATTATAATTATTGTAATGGAGGCGTCCCGTTACCCAATAGTTAGTTGATTAGGGTGATAAGAACAAAATAATAGCGAATAACAAATAAAGTTGACACAAAGATTTACGTGGTTCACCAGTAAAATAACTGGCTACGTCAACCCTGCAAGGAGATCAAATTTCACTATAGTGGAGAAAATAGTACAGCAGTAGACCGGTACACACGGGCTCAATATGAGCCAAAAGTATACCCTACTCTACCAACAAATATAGTAGTCTCAAAGGAACAAAAGAGACTACCCCAATAAGACGAAGGACAAATAATCTTTAGGCCTACCAAGATCTGAACAAACTCCTCCGATGTTCAAACACAGACGAACACCAATAATAGAGCCCGGAACAAACTGAGTTTCTCTCTCTTCAGAAGGAACCTCACAAATTGACCCTCTTTATTGTGCTCTCAAATCTCTCTCTTAATTAACCTAGAATATAACTTGGGTTTTTATATACTTATTCCACCCAAGATAAAATATCTAGTCTAATTAAGAAAATACAAATAATAAAACCTACGTACCAAAACTAACGCAAGAACTCCAAAGGCAAACTTAGGAAAGTCCATGTGGGTCCCACGCCCACTAGGATTTCCAAAGAAACAGAAACTACACTTGACCATAAGACGTCAGCGTGTTTTCTTATTCAACCAATTATGTAAAACAAAGTCAGCGAGATTCCAAAGCTGAATAGATAAACAAGCGACTCGCATGATACTCGAACAGATCCCTTTGCCTTTGTTTCTATTTTCTTGTTTCCTTAGTTTAGTTCGTTTTGACACAAATTCAAGTCATAAATTCCTAACAAATCTCCACCTTGACTTGAATTATCCAAAACACGAACCCAAACATAGAAGAAACAAACCCAAAACAGCCTCAACAGATTTGATCCTCAAGTCACTTCCTGTCCCGATAGTCTCCACTTGACTTGAACACAACCCACAAAAAAGGGACAAATAAACCAAGTGTGCAACAAATGTGACCAATATACGAAGTACCCAATGTAGTAAGCTGAAAACTACCAATTGTACTAAGTACGCAACATATCTTCATACCGACGGCCAAACATAGCAAATTCCGAAGATGACAAAAGCTATCAAACGCCAACACAAATATATGAGATATCCAATGTCGCTACTGATGGAACGGTGTACCAGAAACAAACACACACTAGATTCCAAAACAAAATATCCTTCATACTTCATGGCCAAATGTACCGTCGTACCAAATTCCCCTATAAAAGGACACAAACGCCATGAACAAAACAGATGTTTCACCTGGTACAAAAGAGAGTGTCGCGAACACTACCAACATGCCTACACCGAGGCAACAAATACCCAAGTCGAAACCAAAAACAACATTCTATGCGAGCACAAATCACCTCCATCAAAGATGCAAATTGTTAGACTACCAAATCCAACCCAAAAGCTCCATAGAACAAAACTACCGTCGAAGTTTCAGATGACCCCTTACGAGATCCCAACGGCTCTTTTTCAAGAACCCAAATAGCTCCACCTTAAACTCAAAATTGCCTCACTGAGACGCAAAAACAGCTGTAAGTTTGTCTTGAAGGATCCATTAGCTTGACGTGTATAGTAGCAAACTCTACCTTACCGCTAACACTACCATCCTTCCACAAACTTACCAAGCCCAAAAGTATGTCAACTTTCAAAATATTCGCTCCCAAATCTTTCCACCCATGTGTCAACAAGCCCAAATTAACGCCTAAAAGATAATTACAGCGGAAGCATATCCCAAATCAGAACTCTATCTCTGATACCAATTGTTGTAACGGAGGCGTCCCGTTAACCAATAGTTAGTTGATTAGGGTGATAAGAACAAAATAATAGCGAATAACAAATAAAGTTGACACAAAGATTTACGTGGTTCACCAGTAAAATAACTGGCTACGTTCACCCTGCGAGGAGAACAAATTTCACTATAGTGGAGAAAATAGTACAGCAGTAGACCGGTACATACGCACTCAATATGAGTCAAAAGTATACCCTATTCTACCAACAAATATAGTAGTCTCAAATGAACAAAAGAGACTACCCCAATAAGACAAAGGACAAATAACCTTGCGGCCTACCAAGATCTGAACAAACTCCTCGGATCTTCAAAGACAGACGAACACCAATAATAGAGCCCGGAACAAACTGAGTTTCTCTCTCTTCAGAAGGAACCTCACAAATCGACCCTCTTTATTGTGCTCTCAAATCTCTCTCTTAATTAGCCTAGAATAAAACTTGGGTCTTTATATACTTATTCCACCCAAGATAAAATATCTAGTCTAATTAAGAAAATACAAATAATAAAACCTACGTACCAAAACTAACGAAAGAAATCCAAAGGCAAACTTACGAAAGTCCATGTGGGTCCCACGCCCACTAGGATTTCCAAAGAAACAGAAACTACACTTGACCATAAGACGTCAGCAAGTTTTCTTATTTAGCCAATTAAATGAAACAAAGTCAGCGAGATTCCAAAGCTGGACAGATAAACAAGCGACTCGCATGATACTCGAACATATCCCTTTGCCTTTGTTTCTACTTTCTTGTTTCCTTAGTTTAGTTCGTTTTGACACAAATTCAAGGCATAAATTCCTAACAATAATTATATGACCCATTTTATTTATGAGATCAAGTACCACTAGTCAATTTGTTGTATGTAATTTAATTAATTTGTAAAATGCTATATATATATATATATATATATATATATATATGTGTGTGTGTGTGTGTGTGTGTGTGTGTGTGTGTGTGTGTGTGTGTGTGTGTGTGTGTGTGTGTGTGTGTGTGTGTGTGTGTGTGTGTGTGTGTGTGTGTGTGTGTGTGTGTGTGATAAATATGTATTAAATTAATTAATAACATGTAACATACTACATGTGACATATTGTGTGAAAAGTGACAAATTGACAAAATAAAATGGTAATCCATTTTATTGAGGTTGGGCAGAAATGAAGGGTGTGTTAGTGGGTTTTGGTTGTTTTTATTTTATTTGATAAAATGGTATGATGATGCCTATCTACAACTAGCCTTAGACCTATTTTTACACATCTTACACATCTAATTCTTGTGAAGACAAAAAGAGAAATGTAAGATGCCCTTTTGGACACACCCTACCCAGCCTCACCTCCCCTTTTATGAGAACTTTTGTTCTCATTTTACTAGATACTCATTCATTCACTTCCTGTACATGCAAAAACTCTCATATTCTCTCCATCTCTCTAAAACAAGTTTTTTAGATTCACAAGCATTTGTTCATCCATTATAATATCACAATAAGATTACTAGTGTAGTAATAGCAATAATATTAGAATCATTCTAAGGATACTAGTTTATTAATCTAGTTAATTAGTATACTAGTTTAAGGGACAAGTTTTAGGTGCAATCTAAGAAGGATTTCTACTTTGGTATCTTGGAGGATCATCCAACACATTAAGCTCAAGAACAAGTGAAGGAAGGTGACCTTACTTGTGCCCTATATTTCGAACCATCTCACAATGTAAAGGACATTGTTTTTCTCATAAATCTTCCATTTAGTTATGCATGCACTAGATCTAAAGAACATATAATTAAGAAGTTAATTAGTTCACTATTAGAGGAGTCTAATAATAGGTATACAAACCTAACATCCCATGGATGGTTTTGAGATGATAGTTGGTATGGATTGGTTGGGTAAGTACAAGGCTAGGATAGACTGTCACCAAAAGAGTCTCTTTTAGAGGTCCTAAGGGAGTTAGTGTGTCTTATCGTGGGTTTGTTGCCAAACCCAAAGTCTTATATGAGGAAGGGCTGTCCTCTTATCCTATGCCATGTGAGGGACCATAGTATTATAAGTTCGACAGTTGATCAGATACCAGTGGTGGGAGAGTTTCCAGATGTTTTCCCGGAGGAGATACCAGGTTTACCACCAAATAGGGAGATAGATTTCTGTGTTGAGCTAAAATCGGGGACGGGACCAATCTCTAAGGCCCCGTACCGCACGGGTCCTAAGGAGTTGCAGGAGCTGAAGAAATAGCTGGATGATTTGATTGATAAGGGATACATTAGACCTAGTGTATCACCGTAGGGAGCACCAATTCTGTTTGTAAAGAAGAAAGATGGGAGTTTGAGGTTGTGCATCGACTACAGAAAGCTGAACAGGGTTACAGTGAAGAACAAGTATCCTTTGCCAAGGATAGATGATTTGTTTGATCAGTTGAACGGAGCAACAGTATTTTCCAAGATTGATTTGAGGTCAGGTTACCATCAGGTAAAGATTCGGGATGAAGACATACGAAAGACAGCTTTTACATCGAGGTATGGTCACTATGAGTACGTTGTGATGCCGTTTGGGCTATATAATGCACCTGTAGTGTTTATGGGTTTGATGAACCGGGTCTTCAGTCAGTTTTTGGATCAGTTTATGGTGGTCTTCATCGATGATATCTTTGTCTATTCCAAGACTAAGGAGGAACATGAGGAGCACTTGAGGAGCACTTAAGGTTGGTGTTGCAGACTTTGCGTGACAATCAGATATATGCAAAGTTGTCTAAGTGTGAGTTTTGGCTAGAGCAAGTTGCCTTTTGGGGGCATGTGATTTCCAAGAAAGGTGTACCTGTGGATCTGACAAAGATAGAGGCAGTCACTCGGTGGGAAGCACCGAAGAAAGTGGCAGAGATCAGGAGTTTCTTGGGTTTGGCAGGGTACTACCGTCGGTTTGTGAAAGACTTTTCAAAGATCGCCAGACCTATGACATCGTTGATGAGGAAAAAGAACGGGTTTCGTTGGGATGAAAGTTGTGAGACGGCATTCCAAACAATAAACGAGTGTTTGACCACAGCTCGAGTCTTAACATTACCTAAAGGGTGTGAGAACTTTGAGGTATATACAGATGCTTCAAAGAATGGTTTAGGCTATGTGTTGATGCAGAATGGGAGAGTAATTGCCTATACTTCTAGGCAATTGAAGCCCTATGAGGAGAACTATCCGACACATGATTTAAAGTTGGGTGCAGTTGTGTGCATACCTATTATATACCATAAAGGGAAGGCAAACATGGTTGCAGATGCGCTGAGTAGGAAGAGTGTGCATTCTCTATGCACAGCTATGTCTTTAATGACTTTAATGAGATTGAGAGATGAGGTGGGAAATATGGGGATACATATGATATAGAAAGGGGATGCTATAGGGGACTTGACAGAGGAGCCATATCTTTATGATTACATTCGCAGGAAACAAGCTTTGGATCCTAATATAGAGGAGTGGAGAGCTGGAGTAGAGAAAGGGACAGTGTCTCGGTTCTCTATTCATACAGATGGCAGTGTGAGATTTGATAGGAAATGGTGTATTTCTAATGACGAGGAGTTGAAAAGGATGATCATGACAGAGGCTCATTGCACACCGTATTTAGTACATCTAGGTGGTAATAAGTTATAAAAAGATTTGAAGCAGATTTTGGGTAGCCTGGATGAAAAAGGAAACAACTGAGTTTGTGGCTCGATGTTTGACATGTCAGAGGGTTAAGGGAGAGAAACGATGATCACAAGGTAAGATTCAGTCTCTTGAGTACCTGAGTGGAAATGGGAGTCTATCTCTATGGATTTTATAGTGGGTTTGCCGAGGAGTCGACATGGTAACAAGATGATATGGGTAATAGTTGACCGTTTGACCAAGTCAGCTCATTTTGTTCCAATGAAAGATACTTGGACCAAAATACAGTTAGCTTTGTCTTATAGGAAGCATATGGTTCGTTTGCATGGGGTGCCTAAGGATATAGTGTCAGATAGAGATGCGAGATTCATATCACGGTTTTGGATAGAGTTGCAGGATTTGGTGGGAATTACTTTAAAGATGAGTACAGCTTTTCATCCTGCGACAAATGGGCAGACAGAGAGAACTATCAAGACCTTGGAGGACATGTTGAGGGCTTGTGTAATGGAGTTTGGTGGTAGCTCGGAGGATAGGTTGGATCTGATTGAGTTTTGTTATAACAACAGCTACCACACGAGTATTGGGATGGCACCGTTCGAGGCTTTGTATGGGAGGAGGTGTAGGAGTCCGATTTTCTGGGATGTTAGAGATGAGGCAATGGTTTTAGGACCACAGATGGTACATGAAATGATAGAACAGGTTAAGCTGATCAGACAAAAGATGAAAGCGGCCCAGGATCGACAAAAGAGTTATGCAGACTTACATCGCCGTGACATAGAGTTTCAGGTTGGGGACAATGTTCTTTTGAAAGTGTCTCCTATGCGTGGGGTTATGAGGTTTGGTAAGAAAGGGAAGCTGGGCCAGAAATTTATCGGACCATATGAGATTTTGGATCGTGTGGGCGAGGTTACTTACCGATTAGCATTGCCAGCGACTTTGGATAGGGTGCATAATGTGTTTCATGTGTCTCAGTTACGGAAGTATGTGAGCGATCCTTCACATATGCTAGAGGTGGAGAACATATAGTTAGATGAGTTCTTGTCTTATCTTGAGGTGCCAAAACAGATTCTTGATCGCAAGGTTTGGAAAACTAGGAACGGGGAAACAGTGTTACTTAAGGTTCTATGGTCTAACCATGAGGTTGAGGAAGCTACTTGGGAGGTGGAAGAGGCTATGAGGGAGCGGTATCCGTCTCTTTTTTATCAGGTATGTGTGGTTACGGGGACGTAACCATGTTTCTTTTAGGAGGGTAGGAGATGGTCGCATAAGCTTTTGGTGTGGTTTTATGTTAGTTTTGCATAGTTAGTAGTTGCCTTGAGTTGCGGTTCGGAGTTTTGTTTTGATTTTTAGTTGCGTTGTTGTGTCGTGTTTTGAGTTAGTATGTTTTGTTTTTGTGTATGGGTTGAACTTCAGGGACGAAGTTATTTTTAAGGAGAGAAGACTGTAATACTACAGTTTTCTATGTCTATGGGTACTCTATCGAGTGGGGCTTACTCTATCGAGTAAGTATGTTTTTATACGAAACAGTAGTCTGCCTGATGGGTACTCGATCGAGTACATATGACACTCGATCGAGTAAGGGGCACTCGATCGAGTAAGTCACTTACTGGATCGAGTAAGTTTGTCGTACGGGTTATTTTAGCCGGGTTTAGTTAATAATTCGTGATTGGTATTTAAGGGTTCCGTCATCTTTCTTAATCACTTTTCACTTTTCTAAAAACCTTTCAAAGAGAGAAAAGAGTACGTTGTTTCATTCTTCGCGTTATTATCAAATCCCAAAGGCTAAGGTTGTCGGATCGTTACGTTCTTTACGCCGTTGAGTTCGTCGTGTCAAGGGTAAGATTCTTGTATAATTTTTATATTATTTCGTTGAGTTTGTTCAAAACCCTAATTGGGTAGAATTGGGGGTTTTGGGAGTATTATGTTGTTTAGATCGTAATTGTATGTATATATGATTATTGGAGGAGGTTTCGTGGAGGAGCATTACGGATTAGCTGCTTGTGACGGTCTTGTGGTTGCTTATTCCAGATAGGTTTTCCCTACTCGGTTATTGATTAGATAATGTTGTTGATGGCTGTTTATTGTTGTTGATTCATATCGTATTGGAATTGACAATTGGTGATTATTGTTATATAATGTAGTTGGTTGTGATTGTTTGTCTATGGTACTCGAGGTGCGTCCTCGGCTGAGTGGAGTCACTTGCGGGAGTGGCTTCACGCCCTTGATTCACCCTTTATGGAACCCGTCACAGAGGGTATGTGCACATTTAAGAACATGGGTTATCGCTCGGATGAGATGAGCGGGGCTTAGTTGGGAACGGCTGTGGTCCCCCACTAGCGGTGTGGAATACTTGTTAAGATGGGTATTCTGGCAGGACTACACACTTTAGTGTGTAGTCAGATGTGTGGAGTTATGATGGAGATTGGATGATTGTGTATAGTTTCTATTGTATTGTTTTTGTGTAATCAGTAACTGACCCCGCTTAAATGTTTTGAAAACTGTGGTGATCCATTCGGGAGTGGTGAGCAATTATTGAAGAGGTATGAGATGGATGTGTATGGGATAGCTCGGTTGAGTTGCCACGTGATGTCTATAAGTCTTCCGCTATGTCATAAAAATTTATTTACTTAGTTGGTTTGGCATTTTTGGAACAGTTGTATTTTATTTAACAGTTTTGGTATTGGACATGTATCGCTTTAAATTTACTTAATAAAGTGCGTTTCTTTATTGTGTATTTGATATATATTACCTCGGGTAACCGAGATGGTAGCATTCACATGTATTAGGTGGTCCTGGTAAGGCACTTAGTGTATGGGGGTGTTAAAATCCTGCTCGCGGTAGCGGCCTCTACTGATCGATCTTGGTTGGTTAAATGCAAAAGTAGATAAAACGGGTAAATGCATGAATGCGCATAAAAAGTTTGAACCTAACATGTGAGCTTTCTATGTCGGTTTTTTATCCAAGTATCAAGTAATTGATGTCAAGTTGGATTTAATGTTGATTTGCATGCAAGACGGAAATTAAACATCCATTTACCGAGTTAGGTTTATGGTGCATAACGTGTTCCATTTGTCTTAGAAAGGCGTTTTGAAAATACGATGTAAAAGGGGCAAATTTGTCATCTCATCTGTTTTAGTAGGATTTCCCCTGAATGGATCCGGCTTGATTAAAGAGTAATTTGGGTATCTAGTTCTATAAGTCTGGAATATTGTGAGTGAATAACAAGGGAAGAATTAAATATAAAGAATATTGTTTGTATTATTTTGATAAGCTGAGTACAATCTTGTGTGTGTAGCTGAATATTCAGGAATAAATGAGAGATAAATTGTAAATAATTGATCAATCATGAATCTCTTTACAATTGTTAGATTCTGCTATTTATAGTTCTACAAATGCTAACGTTACATTCATCCTCAACGTTCCCCTTGATTGTTGGGGCTGTTAGCTGGAAAATAGGGCACATTCCCTATTAACTCGGTTGACTCGTTCTTCTTTAACAAACCGTCCTTCCTTTCCTCTTGCACGTTTAGATTTACTAAGATTATGTGCTCCTTGTAGTTGGACTTGGTCTTCCATGAGAGTAGGTCGTGGTTATTAGTACATACAACTGCCTCTCTTGTTTATCTTCTTAATCCAGCCTGTTTAAATGTCCTATCCGGCTATTCTGCACTTACCGTCAGGCTTCTCTTCCAGGATTTAGTAGCCTGCTTACTATAATATTCCTCAATAGCTAAATAGTAGTTAGATTTGTCCGGTCTCTGGTTGCCTCAATCAGCCTAGTAAGGTCGGGCCAGTTAGAGTCGGACCCGAGGCTAAACTGGGCCTAACAATTGCCCCTTGACATTTTACCCGTCTTGGATCGATCAAAGCCAGTGAGATGTCAATTTTACCGGGCTAAACAATAAAGAGAATTATATTTGCTCAATGACTCTTCGACTCCTAGTTACCTTTAAACACTATAACGGCTAATGATGTCATGCTGACAGTTTTGCATTCTCTAGGGTTTTTGCACCGTTATTCCTCTTCTATAAATACGGTATTTGTGATGAGATTGTTTTTCACCAAATTTCTTCCACTTTCTTTGCTAAATTTTCTCCAAAATTCTCCCCTATTTCCCAGGAGCTCCATTCTGCTAACTTTATAAAATAAAATTCATCATAATAAACTAAATAATAAAGGATATGGGAGCCAAAAAGCGTCCCCCCCCCCGAAGGTGTCAAATCAACCCAAAGACGTCTAGGAGGAGGAGGTGATTGAAGTTGATCCTCCTGCTCGTGCTATAGCTTTTAAATATCAGGATTCTATTTTTTCTGCTCTTCAATCTCTGGATCCTTACTTTCCTGAAGAAAACCTATTGAAAACAAACTATGATAGGGTTTTAAGGGAGAAGAAATTAATTCCTGATTCGACTGAGGTATGGATTCCTGAGTCTTGTCCAGTCAGAGCTAACTGGGTGTCACCTGGTTGGTTTTTTATTTTCGAATGGGCGTTCAAAGCGGGTTGTAAGTTACCTTTTACTCCTTTAATGATTGATATCATTCGTGCTATGGAAGTGTCACCTTTTCAGATTATGCCAATGGTTTGGAAACTTGTTCACTCCATTGAAAATTTATGTGCTAAACACAATCTTGTAATTACTATTAATGATATCAAGCAATATATCATATGAAAAATCCTGTTAATGGTCGTTTTAATTTGAGAATCAAGTCGAAAATGTCTCCATTAATCACTAACCTGGACTCTGGAGATGATAAAAGCTGGGCAAAGACTTTCCTGTTTATCCGGACTGAGAGCCTGGGGTCAGGCTTTGATTACCTGAGATATCCCCCTCTGTAAAGTGGTAGGTTTCCTGTACTCTTAGTTTGCAAATATATATTATACGAAATTAGGATGTTTTGAGTTTCACCTGTGTATTTTTTATGATTTTTGAAGCTCCTGATTGGAACTCTGATCTTCTTGACAAGGAAGCTATTTCCAGGATAGAGGCTTTCCTTGCTATTCCTGAGGAAGAGAGGGCTTGGCCTGCTAGTCTGGGCAGGTATTTATTACCCCGGTATATGAAGACCAAGCTGAGTGTGGTCAAAGTACCCAAAGGCAAGCCTAGCTACACTGCTCTTTCCTGTACGTCTTCTATATGTCTTTATGTCAATTGTTGTCTTGTTATTACTTCTCATCTGATATTTATGTATATTCTTTGTATATTCAGTATTCAGGTCTTCTGCTAGGTTGGCCAGCTTTACTGCAAAAGACTTGAAGGCTGGGGTAGCTAGAATTGCTGAACAGTCCAAGAGCAAGGAGGCTAGTGGGAGTGACAAGACGCTTGATATTTTGGTTTCTGATGTCCAGCCTCCCCAAGAACCGCCCAGGCTAGTATCACCGGAGGTTGTTCAGGCTTCTAAAAGGAGAAGGGAAGATGTTATTCCTGAAGAGGAAGGGGGAGAGAAAGAGCCTATTTAGGCTCAACCAATCAGGAGTAGCAGGCAAGTATCTGCTAGGATTGACGATATGGATGCTGCCCGGGCACGGATAGATGAATTTTCTGCAAAAATGGGCGGCCAGCTTTTGTCTGCTAATACCCTTGAGTCGTCTACTAAAGTGGTTTCTATTCTGACTTCTCTTGTGACAAAGACTGCTGAACTTGGTTCTCAGGCTAAGGAGGTTAGTTGTAAAGGGATGTTTTAATTGTTCATGTGCTCTTTGTGTTGCTTTATATTGGGCTGATTAATTTTGTTTCTTGTAGGGATTGGATGTCGGGTTGGCTACTGCTTGTCAGCTCAAGGATGCCCAGGCCAGGGTTTCTAGCCTGGAAGAAAAACTGGATAAGGTTAACCATGAGCTGCACACATTCAGGGGTAATGAAGTAGTACTTCAATCTCAGCTGGCGACAGCTAGAGAGGCATCCAGGGCTGCTATAGTTTGTGAGGTGGGTGCAAAAAATGCTGAGAAGGTTGTCAAGCAAGAGTTGGAGGTCATCACGGAGAGCCGGGCCTGGAGAAGCGGGCATTGCAGGATCAGCTGAGGAAGAATGAAGAGCTTGGTGCTTTGAAAAGGAATTAGTGGAGGCGCGGCTTGCGATGCCGCTCGGCACTTCTTTGGGAAAGGTCGGGTTGATGCTATGACGGATCCGGAATCGACCGGCTAATTGGGATCCTGGACCGGGATGAGACAAAGACTGACGCTCGATCCTCCGATTTGGCCAACATGGGTCAAGAAGAAGAAGTGGATTCTCCTCCTTCCAAGGAAAAATCGGTGATCGAAATGGTGGATGGTTGTGAGTTGGTTCACGGCTCAAAACCTACTTAGATTTATGTTTTTCCTCTTTGTTTTGGCCCATCCGGGGGGATGTTCCTGGAATGGATATTTAGGTATTTTTTGGCCCATCCAGGGGGGATGTCCCTGGAATGGATAAATATTAAGTATGAGGCAAGGCCGACTATTTTGGATGAATAAATATTTGGTCTTTGTTGGTTCCTTTTTGTGTTTTGATAAGGTACTTTTATAGTATTGGATGTTTTACTGGATCTGGCCAGTTATCTGACTGGATCAGGCCAGTTTTTGTGCTGGATCTGGCCAGTTCATCGTGTTATGGGTGGGGTTATTGCCTGTCTGGAGGGCTTACCTCCCTTGCCTGTCTGGAGGGCTTATAACCCATCTATATTATACAAGTCAGGAAGAGGTTTTCCAGATTTGTATATTAAATGGAGCTCAATATTTTAAGGCCTATTTTGCAACTGAAAATTGGGTATCAGTTGGATATTGGTGGGGTGGCCCCCAATATTTAAGATTTGTTTTAAATAAAATGCAGTATGTAAAACAAGTATTGAAGATTCTACTTGGTAAAAGTAAATATGAGAATATTGACAAGTACTTGGGCACATAATTGAAGAAATCATATACGGCATTTATTCATATAATGGCAAGTATCATACATTTAGTTTCATATTAGGCCAGGCAAGAAATGTTAAGGTGAAAATTATACCTGAACTGGGAGATATATTTTATATGTGAAATAGTTTTAAGTGTGCAATATTCCAAGCTCTTGGGATCATTTCGCCATCCAGGGTTTGCAATCTATAAGCTCCCTGACCGACTATTGAGTCAATCAGGTAGGGACCTTCCCAAGTTGGGGCCAATTTGCCAGCATTCTTCTCTTTTGTGTTTTGGAAGACTTTCCTGAGGACAAGGTCTCTTACCCTGAATACCCTGGCTTTGACAGTCTTGTTGTAGCTTTTTGCAACTCTTTGCTGATATGCTGCTAATCTAATGTTGGCTGCATCTCTTAGCTTTTCCGTTAAGTTCAGGTTGTCCTCCATTAGAGGTATATTGCTTGTTATTGTGTTCAGGCTGCATCTGGCTGATGGAATGTCGACCTCAGCCGGGATCACTGCTTCACATCCATAGACCAAGGAGTAGGGGGTTTGGCCTGTGGATGTTTTAGGCGTGGTTCTGTCAGCCTAGAGGACCAGGGGGAGCTCTTCAGCCCATCTGCCTTTCCTTCTTTCTAGCTTCTTCTTTATGCAGCTGATTACTGCTTTGTTACTGGATTCTGCCTGACCGTTAGCCTTTGGATATCTTGGTGTGGAGGTTACCAGGTTGATGTTCTATTGAGCACAGAAGGCTGCTGTTCTTTTTCCCACGAATTGCGTGCCATTGTCGCATACTATTTCAGAGGGGATGCCATATCTACATATGATGTGTTTGATGAATGCTATGACATCCTTTTCCTTGACTTGCCTGTATGAATCAGCTTCTATCCACTTGGAGAAGTAATCAGTCATTGCTAGTATGAAAACTTTTTGTCCGGGTGCTTGAGGTAGTTTCCCTAATATATCCATGCCCCACTTCATAAATGGCCAGGGTGCGGATATGGAATGTAGTTCCTCAGATGGCTGATGGATATATGGTCCATAAATCTGGCAAGCTTTGAATTTAGAGCTAAATTCCAGGCAATCGGCCCTCAAGGTGGGCCAATAATAACCTGTTCTGAGTACCTTGCTTGCCAGACTTCTTCTGCCTTTATGATTTCCACAGTATCCTTCATGGATTTTTGATAATATCTGTTCAGCTTCTTGTGGTTCCAGGCATCTGAGGTACGGCCCAGCCTGCGATTTCTTAAAAACCACGTTGTTAATAATAGTATATGAAGCAGCTTCTATTTTTAGTGCTCTGGCATCTTGCTTATTTAGGGGAAAGATTCCCTGTTGTAGCCAGTCATAAAAGGGTTTTGTCCAAGAATTGGCAACATAAATTGGGAAACTTTCATCTTGTTTATTTATTGCAGGTTCTAATAAATGTACGATGGGTATTTTGTCGAAGTCAAGGGGACTGAAGTTGGATCCTAGGCCGGCTAAGGCATCGGCCTCAGTATTCAAGTCCCTGGGAATTTGGTCAATATTAAAATTGCGAAATTTTGATTTTAAAATTTGAACAATTTCCAAATAAAGCATCATTTTTGAGTCTTTTGCAGTATATATTCCGTTTACATGGTTGGAAATAAGAAGGGAATCAGTACGTACCTTTAGGTTTTGCACACCAAGGTCAATACATACCTTAAATCCAGCTATTAGGGCTTCATATTCTGCCTCATTGTTGGTAGCCTCAAATGCACAGCTTATAGCTTGTACTATCTTATCCCCCTGTGGCGATTTTAGTACTACCCCCAGGCCTGTGCCTCTCATGTTGGCTGCACCATCGACAAATAGGGTCCACTCTAGGTCTGTTTGGTCACTGGTCAGTTTATTTACTTCTTTTATTAGGCCCGGTTCTAGGGTTGGACTAAAATCAGCCACAAAGTCTGCTAGTGCTTGTGACTTAATTGTTGTCCTTGGTTCAAATGTTATGTTGTATGTGCTTAGCTGGACTGACCATTTGCACATTCGTCCGGACAATTCTGGCTTCCTAAGTACAGACTTGATAGGAAGATTGGTTCTGACTATTATAGAGTGGCTTTCAAAGTATGGTCTTAATTTTGTGCAACTCATAATTAAAGCTAAAACATATTTTTCAAGTAGGCCATACCTGATCTCTCGCATCCAAAGAGACTTTTACTTACGTTATAGACAGGTGTCTTGTTGTCCGTCTCGCTTCTTTGACCAAGACCGCACCGACAAAGAAGCTGTGGATCGAAGGTATACTGTCAGGGGTTCATCTTTGACTGGTTTTTCCAGCAAGGGAGGAGAGGATAGATATATTTTCAGATCCTCAAAGGCAGCCTGCTGATCAGGGGTCTATTGAAAGTCTTTGTTCTTCCTTAGCAGACTATAGAATGATTTGCACCTCTCTGACGATCTTGAAATGAACCTGTTCAGGACCGCTATTCTTCCAGTCAGCTTTTGTATGTCTTTGACTGTCTTTGGTGGTTCTAGCTCCAGGATAGCTTTGATCTGTTCAGGGCTGGCTTCTATTCCTCTTTTTGTCACCATATAGCCCAAGAATTTGCCTGCTGAGACTCCAAAATGGCATTTTTATGGATTGAGCTTCATATTGAATTTCTCTAGTATTTGGAAGGCTACTTCCAAGTCTTTGACGTGATCTTCTGCCTTCTTTGAATTGACTACCATGTCATCTATGTAGACTTCCATGGTATCTCCTATTTGGTCTTTGAACATCATGTTGACTAGCCTTTGATAGGTTGCACCTGCATTCTTTAATCCAAAGGGCATAGCAGTATAACAATATATTCCTCTTTCAGTGATGAAAGCTCTGCTTTCCTGATCTGCTGGGTGCATCTTTATTTGATTGAATCCGCTAAAGGCATCCATGAATGTTAACATCTCGTGGCCTGCAGTGGCATCCACCATTGCATCGATGTGTGGCAGGGGAAATGGATCTTTTGGGCAGGCTTTGTTTAGGTCAGTGTAGTCTACACAGACTCTCCATTTGCCGTTTTTCTTTTGGACGACTACTACATTTGCAAGCCAGTCAGGGTACATTACTTCCCTGATCATTCCCATGTCCAGTAGCTTGTCAACTTCTTGGTTGATGATTTCATGCCTCTCTGCAGCAAATTTTCTTCTCTTTTGCAGATCGGGTCCGACCGAGTCCGGTGCATCTGACCCTACAAGTACCTTCCTGTCAGGGAACTCTGGGTCCAAAATGACCTCTCCTGTTTCCATCTATGTTTGTGCAATATATTCTTCCCTGACAGGTGACTTTAATTGCTATGCAAGGGACTTACCTGACTTTGAGGGTTTCAAAGCCTGGGTGTAGCATTCCTGAGCCGTCCTTTGTTCTCCCCTGATTGTGGTTATCCCCCATTCGGTTGGTATTTTCACACATTGATGGTATGTTGATGGGATTGCTTTGACGTTGTGGATCCATGGTCTGCCCAAGATTACCTTATATGAGGATAGGCAATCTATTACCCCGAATCTTTCATACGAAGCCACGCCTTCCACATAGGATGGCAGGCTAATTTCTCCCAGGGTGTTCTTTGTTTCTCCGCTGAATCCAACCAGGACGCTGGATTTCTTGATGATCTTTCCTTCATCTATCTTCATAGCTTTGATAACGTCAAGCATCACCAAATTAATTGAACTGCCTCCGTCTATCAGGATTCTTGATACCTTAGTTGTGCCAATTTGCATGGTGATTACCAAGCTGTCATGGTGTAGATCCGATATTCCCAGCAGGTCCGAGTCATCAAAAGTAATAGCGGGCAATGACTTGGACCTGGAAGGGGGCTGAAGTCTAGACTCCCTGGATATTCTTTTGGCAGCCTAGCTGGTCAGACCACAGATTTCTGATCCTCCATTTATGAACTTGACTTCATAGATGGGGGGAGGAGGAGGTGGATCTCTGTTGTTCCATGAATCTCTCTTGTTTTGTCCTTCATCTTTGTTCTTTGGCTGCTGGATTAAGTCCTTCAAATAGCCTTTCTTTAGGAGATATGCCACATGTTTCCTGAGTTGGATGAATTCTTCTATGGTGTGCCTGATGTCCTGATGGAAGTCACACCATCTCGTTGGGTCTTTCCTGGGGTTGTCGGATTTCTTGGGCCATCTGACCATATCTCCCAGGCTTTCCAGGCGCTTGTATAATCCTGTAGTATTAATAGAAAAGTTATATTCAGGAATAGTTGGAAGGCTAGAAAGGTTACCTTTGTGTTCTTGTGCCATGTTGACTTCAGATCGTTCAGGCCTGGAATAGGGTGCTGATCTGGGGTTGCCTCCTTTTTGGTAGGAGCTTTTCCTGTTAGTGTGTTCATAGCCTTGCTTTCCTCCGGACGAGTTTGTTCTGAAGTTGAGATCTTCCTCCAATCTGACATGTTCTAAGGCGATGGATTGAACAGTGGCAAAGGTTGGGTAGGCTTTCTTGGTTAAGTCTGCATAGATGTCACCGTCAAGCGGGACTCCTTGCCTCAAGGCTTCTCTGCTTTTTTCTTCGTTACACTGGCATGGCCACCTTCTCTTTGACAAATCGGCCAGAATTCTTTGAGAGATTCTTCGAGGAGTTGTTTTACCCTGAACAGGTTACTAGGTCTCTTGGCCATGTCTCTGCTGCTTGCGAATTGTTGATTGAAGGCATTGATTAGTTCTGTAAAATTCTTGATACCTTCATTTGGGAGATTAATGAACCATTGTAATGCTGCTTCGGTCGGGGTTGTACCAAAGCCTTTACACATGCGGACCTGCCCGAGTTCACCGGTATTGAGGCGACCAACATCTTCTGTTTGAATATGGCAACGTGATTTTGTGAATCGGAGGTCCCATCATAAGTTCTCATGGATGGGACGGTAAATTTCTTTGGGAGATCAATCTTTGCAATTTCATCCGCAAAGGGTGAATCTCGCAAAGTCGTCAACTTCTACTTCACCCACGTGGTCCGGCACTCCGGGTATATTTTCTATTTTGTTGTGGAGTTTTTGGATTTCCTGAAGCATAGCCATCATTATAGCTGCTTCAGTTTTGTTTGTTTCATCATTGGGAATGATTTGGGTACCGGATAATGTATCCTTCTCCGGAGTTCCAAAATTGGAAAAGTCAATGTTTTTGATAATGGATGAGAATGGGGTTCCTGGTTCGAATCTGGTCTTGGAGCCTGAGGCCTGATTTTCCAATTTTTTCCTCAGGCTAGACTCAGATTCCTTCAGCCTATTGATTTCTACTTACCTGGTCGCCTTCTCTTGAATTGCCTCCAATTCTTTGATTTTAGCCAGGGCAGCCGCTAATTGTTGTTCCGGGGTGAGTTCCACCATTTTTGTATGTGAATATTAAATGGAGAATGGTAAAAGGAATTTTTTGATTAAAGAACTAGATGCCCCACGGTGGGCGCCAATTATTTTAGCAGGATTTCCCCTGAATGGATCCGACTTGATTAAAGAGTAATTTGGGTATCTAGTTCTATAAGTCTAGAATATTGTGAGTGAATAACAAGGGAATAATTAAGTATAAAGAATATTGTTTGTATTATTTTGATAAGCTGAGTACAATCTTGTGTGTGTAGCTGAATATTCAGGAATAAATGAGAGATAAAATGTAAATAATCGATCAATCATGAATCTCTTTACAATTGTTAGATTCTGCTATTTATTGTTCTACAAATGCTAACGTTACATTCATCCTCAACGTTCCCCTTGATTGTTGGGGCTGTTAGCTGGAAAATATGGCACATTCCCTATTAACTCGGTTGACTCGTTCTTCTTTAACAAACCGTCCTTCCTTTCCTCTTGCACGTTTAGATTTACTAAGATTATGTGCTCCTTGTAGTTGGACTTGGTCTTCCATGAGAGTAGGTCGTGGTTATTAGTTCGTACAACTGCCTCTCTTGTTTATCTTCTTAATCCAGCCTGTTTAAATGTCCTGCCCGGCTATTCTGCACTTACCATCAGGCTTCTCTTCCAGATTTAGTAGCCTGCTTACTATAATATTCCTCAATAGCTAAATAGTAGTTAGATTTTTCCGGTCTCTGGTTGCCTCAATCAGCCTAGTAAGGTCAGGCCAGGTTAGAGTCAGACCAGGCTAAACTGGGCCTAACATCATCCGTCCTGTATTCGGGTTAACCGAAGTCGGGATCGTCCTAGACGAGTGCTGGAAAAGAAGCAGGGTCTGCATCAGGCAGCCTATTGAGGAGCGAGCCGTCAAGCGATGGAAGGAGGCCTGTCCTGGTTTGAAAACTGGAAAACAGTTAGGCTGTTTAGGCGCGGGGCAGCAAACGATCCAAAGTGATGTCTTCGGCGTGTTGAAAATGTTTGTAAAACGGTTTGTAAAGGGGGTGTTTGAGCCCGTCTTGGTTTGAAAAGGTCGTTTAGACTGCTTTGTGTTAATGTGAGGAACGAGACTTGAATAATCATCATTGTATCGACAATATTCGACGTCGGGTTCGGTTTTGCAAGCTTGACATGAATAGTTTTAAAAAATGATTATGAACTAATTGTATTAAGTTCATTTGTTTGTAATTAGTCAATGTTTATCATCGTACTCGGGTTTAAACCGACATGGTATATGGAACCAAGGATGACTTTGCATTTATGACTAATATGTTGGTTTTAAAATGTAAAGAAATAAAATAAAAGGTTTTAAAATACCTATTAAAATGTAATTAACCAAATATTATCACCGAAACACGGATTACACCGTCATGGTATAAGGAACCAAGGGTGAAAATGTTTTATGTTTAAAAAGATTCATCATAAAAATGATTTGAAATGGTAAAAACCGGCTATAAAATGAAATGAAAAATGTAAAGAATGAACTCAAACACGTTTGAGTTTTGACCAGGACACCTCATTGAGGCACGGGGCACCTAGCGGTGTTTAGGGCCTCTGTTTTCGGTCAAAACTCGGTTTTCGCTCATTCGATCCGTATTTTTTGGACCATGTTATGCAAGTTTTAGCATGTTAAAGTCATAAAACAGATAAAATGACATGAAAGAAGAGGATTATTACATCCTCATACTTACATGCTAGGTTTGAGACGAGAAATCGACAAAAGTGTAACAACTTGTTAGGTCAGAAAACTCGGTTAAAAACCGTTTTAGCAATATAAAGAGTGTTTTGTTAAGTTTAATGACGGTGTAGTTGGTCGAGATGGTCAGTCAAGTGATTTAATGCACGATGACGGTACCAAACAATGTGTATAGCTTGTATTTTCGATCGGTATGTCGAAAATACGTGTCGGTTTGCGACTTAAGAAGTCGAGTCGAGAATTTTAAGGCAGAGATGAGGGGGCGGATACTCGCGTACCTTCAAATGGTGGCATTTAAGGGGTATTTGTAGATAAATGCGTGGTTGTGTGCGTTTTGAGCGATGTGGCCGCATGGGCTACTCGAAGAGGCACGCGCCTTTTCACGGGTCTTCGAGCTGTCTTGTCACTATCAAGCAATTGAAATCATGATTTGTTCTATCCTACATTTTGCATGGCATGATTTGTACTTGACCATTCAAGTATTCCGGGAATACTTAACATGGAAGCTTTGTGATGTTTGTTTTTTGTGTTTGACTCGGTTTGACTCGTTGTTGGAGTCGGGATTTGAATTTTTGAGTCGGTTTTTGGTCCGTTGTCGGTTTTTACTCTAGTTAGTATCATTACGACCCCGTCGTCGTGCATAAATCACTCCAGGTACTTTTGAAAAATTTTGAAATGTTTTTTTTTTCGAAATCGTTTTGAGTTTTCTGACGTATAGTAATACAAAACTGTCGATTAAACACTGCGATTCCTAAGCATGTTGTAGTTCGATAATCATCAGGTGTTTGTTGGAGATTTAACAGATACTGAGTATCTACAGTACTCGATCGAGTACCTTAGTTATTCGATCGAGTATGTCGAGTTATACGGGTTTTCGGCCAGGTTTGATAGCAACACGTGAAGAGTTATATAAAGTGAATTCATCAGTTCTTTTTACCTTTTACTCTTTTCCCTAAAACTTTTTACAAAAGAAAACAAACAACGTCAACTTCTCTTAACTCATTGCTATCAAATCAAAAGGCTAGGGTTGTCGGATTTCGGAGTTCTTTATACCGTTGCGATCATCGTATTGTGGGTAAGAACTTTGTACTATTTTTATGTCAATTCGTTATTTTTGTTTAAACCCTACTTGGGCTATTTGGGGCTTATTCGGATTGTTGATGTTATAGATTGTAATTATGTGATTAATTGGTTATAGGAGGTGATTTCGTAGAGGAAGGCTTTTGATCCGCTGCTTGTGATTGATAATTGGTGATTTTATTTTAGGTAGGGTTTCCTACTCAGTTATTGTGTAAATGTTATAAGATGGTTGCTTGATTGATTGGCATGTTGATTATATCGTAATTGGTTTTTGGCATTGTTTACATTGGTATTGTGGTTGGTTGTTGTTTGTCTGTCATTCGCGAGGTGCGCCCTCGGCTGAGTTAAGTCACTTTCAGAAGTGGCTTCACGCCCTTGATTTGCCCCTTGTGGTTCCAGTTACAAGGGGGATGTGGACATTAATGGACATCGGTTATTTGCTCGATGGAGATGAGCGGGGCATAGCTGGGAACAGCTGCGGTCCCCCACGGGCGGTGTGGAATATCTATTGCGATGGATATTCTGGCACGGCTACACACTTTAGTGTGTAGTGAGATGTTGGTGATGTGATGGAGTTGGAGGATTGTGATTGTGTAACTGTCTGTTGTATTGTCTTATATTGTTTATACAATAACTGGCCCTGTTTAAATGTTTTGAAAACTTTGGTGTTCCATTCGGGGATGGTGAGCAGTTGTTTAGCAGGTATAACTTGGATTCGCGTGGGATTAGCCGGGGATGGAGACACCATGAGTCAGCGTTGTAGTCTTCCGCTGTTTTTTCATGACGTTTTGTTGGATTTTGGTTTTGGAACATTTGTACTTTTACTTTTCAGTTTTTGTTTTGATGTAATCGCATTAAACTTATTTACTTAAAGTACGTTTCTTGATGGTCACTTTTGATTACTATGCCTCGGATAACCGAGATGGTAGCATTCTCATGTTCTAGGTGGTCTTGGTAAGGCACGTTGGTGTATGGGGGTGTTACACATATGATTATGGCCTGTTTTTATACACTACAAATGGTTGCAGGTTGCTTATGCATTGTCCTGAAAAGCTGAAATCATGCTACAAGAAATCAAAAAGAACATGCACATTAGACTTCAGGCGATGGAGCTCGAAAAAGTGAAGCATTGACCTACTTGCCCCAGCTGGTGCTAATGGCATATGTGTATCTTAAATGAGCATTGTACGTACATGCTCCATATGGTGCTATTGGCATATGTGTATCTTAAGTTATCTTTATTATTAATCTACATGCTGGTATAGTGAATATTCCAGTATGTATGGTGTTCGGGATGGTGATAAATGATACATTTTAATTGTCATATTTGAAGTAAAAAGGTTAAAAATAACATTCATGAGTTGTAATAGCTACTTCTAATAGCTAAGCAAATACTAAATACAATTGTACCATCACTACGCCAAATTTGGCAATCAATAAGGAGCGTATCATAACGGCTTAATGCATTTAATAACGACAGTTAGATGACTGTTTTTAAAATATTGGCGGAAAGCTAGACCGCCCTAATGGGAATAACGGTTTCCCTCGAAAACCGTTGTTATTATAATCTGACAACGGCTGCTTAACAAACCGTTGTAAAAAACGTGTAACGGTTTCCAAAAACTCGTTATAAAATCACTCTTAGCAACGGTTGTTAGAAAACCTTTACCAATTTAAGAAATCGGCATTTAGAAAACCGTTAATAAATAATTAACACCAGCAATGGTTTTTGGTACCCGTTGTTATGTTATAGTTATGGATTTTTTGTAACCGTTATTATTTTCCATTATGAAATAACGGTTTTTCAATTCAACCGTTGTCAGTATTTGATTAGATTTTTCAATTTGACTACTGCATTCAAAACTTTATCAAAACTTTAATAAATATTCAATTTGACCAATAATATTCAATTTGACCAAAATAATTCTATAAATCTAACTTCATAATGTTTTAGGTCAAATTCTAAATTATCAAACATTTACTCTTTAATTTCTCTCTAAATTTCTCTCTAAAAAAAATATGCCTGGTGTATCGGAGCTACAATCACATTCTCGTTACGCACAGCCTTTTACTTGCATTCTCCATAATCTCCCAGTTCATTATGGTGTGAATGGAAAGGGTTTAAACCATAATTTTGGGTGGTTGACACAAATGCTTTATGACTCCGGTTTCACCGCGGTTAAAAAAGTGTACCCTGTGTCTACAAACAAGCAAGGTTTTGTAGGCTTTGCTTTTATCGTGTTTGACGAAGCCAACTGCCATGGTAGTTTTCATTAGGCAAGAAAATTAGGGTCTAGATTTGCAGGGGAAGATGCGGAAAAAGAATTCTATTTGGATGATAAACAACAAGGCCCTTATCTATGGGTTGCGACCCATCTTGATCATCATCTGCTGAAACATTGCAGGAAGCATCACATTCTTGCCACCGTGCCTATGTCATTAGAGAAAGAGGCCATTCCACCTGCGCTTCCCAATGATAATGAAGGACCGATCTACGACTTGATCTATACCAAAATTCATGATGAGTATCCTAATACTTCATCAGATTCTAATAATTAAGTCTTTAATTATTATCTGGCATTGTAAGTTGTATTTGGATTATGGTGGTGGTTTGAATTAAAGTTTAATTATTTATATTTTTTGTTACCTTTTTTGGTACCCCATCCTTTGGAATTCAGAGATAATTGATACCGCCGTTTAGTACCAAAATTAAATTTATAATTCCAAACTAAAACTATAGCTAGTGATAGTAAGGGTCGAACCACAGAGAGACAAGGTTGATTTTGTTTGCTATTTTTCCGTCTATAAAAGTAACAATTAATTGGGGGTTTTGAAATTGGTTGATTAACTGGCTAATTGCTAAAATGAATATTCTTAACAAGATAAAAAGAGGATCGGGAACTTCGGTTCACCATGGTAAATAACAGGTCAGTCAGGCAGCAGAGGTCTTATAATACGGTCTCAGGGAAGATAAGCTAGTCTTTCGATCAAAGCTCAAATAACCTTACGGTCTAATAAATCCCTAGAATTTATCAAAGCTTTCACTCGAGAGAAATTCTAAATCTAACGATAAATCAAATTACCAATCTTTCAATCTAGCAAAGAAATCCATCAAAAGACAACAAGATCAATACGGAAGAACTCATGCTACACAACAATCCTAATTTAGTACCATGGCTCACCTTGTTCCCAATCAAAGAAATTACCTACGCATAATTATAACTACTCTAACTTCGAAATTGCTAATAAAGAACAAATTTGACATGATGGAATCTAACTAGAACAAAGGAGGGAAATTCAATTGCTGAAATTAATTGATGAAACAAGAATCAAAATAACAAGGAAAATAAGAAAGAGGAAGAATTGCATAAAAAGCTTACTAACTGAATTTCAAGAACAAAGCATTCGAATCCAAGGTTTCCGTCTCAAGCTAGATCTCCAAACTAAGTTTTTCCAGAATCAAAAGCATAACCTAAAAGTTGCTGCGTTCTACTGATAAAAAGATACCCAAAGTTAATTACAAGTTGGGCTTTTAAAAGTCTAACACGGAGAAATAATTATCAGCTCGAAATCAGGTCGATCGATCGTCAAAGACAAATCGATCGATCGAAAACGCTGAACAAAGAGCATCTGATGAGCTCCAGTGGTCGATCGACCTCACAGTCTAGTCGATCGACCGAGAATGCTGTGCAGTGGCTCCTTGTTGCTTCCAATCAACTCTTCACCCCTTGCACGCATCCCAAGGTGAGTGAATAGGACCCTCCTTCTTCTTGGCTTCCTTAGACTTGCTTCCGGAGGACGAATTTGGCTTGATTTAGCCTACTTCCACGCATTCCTACAATAAATCATAGAAAATGCAAAGTAAACCGTTTCGGGAGAAATAGCAGCCTTAAGCTAACAATTATGCATAGAAATACGTGCCAAAACCACAGATAAAGTGTATAGAATATGCACGTATCAATAATATCACCCGAAAAATATCTAACTTTTATTATAATGACTTAGGTTTTTAGGAGTACATTAAAATATCAAGCTAAAGATATTTATCGTGTAAAACAAGCGTTGACAAACGTGAAAAAGCATATGTGTAGTGTGGAATTGAATGGAGGGAGTATATTTTTTGTTACCCCATCATCTGGAATTCAAGACAATATCACCATATATGTCTCTTTCACCTTCAGCCCAATCCATATATTCATTTTCCCATTGCAACGGCACTGTCCACTACTCGGCAATGTGACCTTGGCGGTGCAGAATCGAAAGTAGTAGGAGACGGTCAGATTCATTAGCAACCCATAAATATGGGGCCTACCCGCTGATCATCGTGATCAAACCAGAGTCTCGAAGAGTCATTGTTATAGAATGCCCGTTCAAGTTTGCGAGCCTGACGAAAGCATTCCCACTCCTCACCCCCGCCAAACTCGATGAGGGCGCACCGCCCGAAGCCATCATGTGCATCATTGTCCGGGTAGATAGTTTAAACCAAATTCAATCCGGCTAACCGAATCAAACCTATTAACCAGTCAAGGCTATACGAGAGTATAGCCTTTCCATGCATGTCCTCTGTATACGAGAGATTGTGAATGATGCACGTAAAGGGTTTAGCGTATATAAATCTGCTTCGGGGTCCTGCAAGAGGTTCATATGATGCTTCATCATTATCATCATCATTATCACCGGATGAATAATATGAACCACTATAAGTTGATGAACTTGACGACATAATCGATGTAGAAAATTAATGGATGACTTAACAAGTGAATAATTGGAAAGTAAAAATGGTACAAGTTAAGATTGTGAAAATTATAATTCTACTTATGATGAATTTGGGTTGTATTGGAAACGGTATAATAACATAGTAAGAATTGGAACCGGTATAATAAATAAGAATTTGAAACTTAACAAATTAAGAATTGGAAAGTGGAAACGGTACAAGTTAAATAAAAATTGGTCAACTCTACCGTGTTAAACATATAAGCTTACAACGACTATCCAAAAAACCGTTGTCCAATGAGTAAGAACACAACGGTTATCAAAAAAACCATTGTCCAATTATTAAAAACAAAACGGTTATCAAAAAACCGTTGTCCAATGACTAAAAACACAATGATTGCATGCTCTGTAATTTTTGTGATTTGACTAATGCATGCCTTGTAATTTTTACTTTTTCTAATTCAAAGTTGCAGTATTGATTGTTTGACCATATGTATAACACAAAATGATAACGGTTATTTGTTAAGCCGTTATCATATTACATATATCAACGACGGTTGAACAGAACCCATTTTTAAAAAAATTGTTTAATTATTTGTGATTTTCTAGTGTTTGTGATTTGACTAATGCATGCCATATAATTTTTACTTTTTCTGATTCAAAGTTGCAGTATTGATTGTTTGACCGTATTTATAACACAAAATAATAATGGTTCTTTGTTAAGATGTTATCATATTTCATATAGCAACAACGGTTATTTTAAATCCGTTGTCATATTAAACCAATAAACAACGATTTTTCTTATAACCGTTGTAAATACAGATCCACTGTAAAAACTGAAAAGTTTGTGGTTTTACCAATGCATGCCCTATTATTATTGGTTTTTTGACCATTATTCACCTCGTGCATGCATGCACAATTAATAGAGTTTGAATGTAACGTATTGATGAAATTAATCTAATTAATTATAACTTTATTATACTATAAATCGCATCACATTTGTAGTAACAATAAGAATCACTTTATTATTACTAACCTTTCTAATTCACTTTTTAAATAATATACATATACATACATATCATAATTTAAATGTCGTCGTCTTCATCATCCGTAGTCGCTCCTCCTCAACAATCGGTAACCCGCTATATCAACCCGATTACGTACATTATTCACAATCTCCCAGTCATACGCGATGCTTCTAGGAAGCGAGCTTCTAAATATCTTACCCCATTGAGGGACATCCTCATTGAGAATTGGTTTTTAAATGTTAGGGCAATCCACCCGGCTTGGATTTCTGGTCGTGGGTTTCTTGGATATGCTCTGATCGAGTTTCGAGGGGATGGTCTTGACGATTTTCGCCAAGCAAAACAACTCGCTGCAAGGTATGCATCACGTGACCATCAAAGGGGCAAAAGTGACTTTTATGCCGACGACCCTAAGGATCGTTATGTACACGATGGGGCCTTACTTATGGGTTGCCACCATTGAGGACGCTCATCTGATGCGAAGGTTCAATTCGTTCAGGTTTATTAATGTACCAAAATCATGGGAAGACGAAGAAGTGCCTCATTTTGATCACCGTCTTGATGCCGATGTAGTAAGCTTGATTTATAATCAAGTTTATCCTCAATACCCACCTCCTAGTCAAACTTTTGTTAGGGTGTTTAATTAATTTACTTAGTTAGGTGTTTGTTTTTGTGATTTTTTATTTTTTATTGTGTTTCCTTTTTTTTCCCTTGTTGTACAGTTTTTTTTTTTTTGCCATTGTATGATATGCTTGTTTTAATATATATTCTACTCTTTATTACATGCAAATGCTTATTAACATAGATTTTAAATAACTTACGAACAGACAAATGAATGAAACAATAACATATAATATAATGACAACGGTAGTGCATAAAAACCGTGTTAGAATATAAACACCTCTAAAAATAAATTGAAATTTGAAGATATTAATAGAGAAAATTGTTGATTAAAGCCTTATAAAAACCACATTTTGAAAATTACAGCCTTAAATAATCTTTTTTGTAAATTACATTCAAAATATCACTTATGATGAGAAATTACAGCCAAAACATTTAATCCAATGGAAAATTGATGCAAATTTGAATTTTTGTCACTTAAGTTAATCTTTTATGACGAAATTGCCCTTACCTTCATCTTTTATGTTATCATATTTCACAACTCCATCATTTACCCTAATTCTCCAATTCTTTTGCATTCTCACATAATCCAATTTACCCCTTTTTCGTCATATTCTACCCTAATTTGTTTAATTGAATTCTATTATTTTCATTTTCTCATAAAAATTAATTATCCTCTCTCTTATATACTTTGTAAATCAATTTTCCCCCAAATTGAAATTCTTTAATTTTCAATTTTGGGTGTATGGACACTTAGTCTTCGAAGTAGAACCGTACACTGGATGCTCTGATCTCTTAGGACGATTATAACTTGAATATGTTAGACAAGGCAGCGACAATGTTCTTGCAATCGATCATGGAACTGTTGGAATATGTGTCCTCCGATAATAATGCGATCACAACTGTCGATCATGATGATCACATGTTTAAGTCTCATTTTAAGAATACATGTGGGATGTAATATTTTACATTCAACTGGTCCACACATATCGGTAATGATTGGTTGACTAGAGTTTGACATTACTGTCGTGCGACGGTGGTGATTAGTTGATCCCCTTAGGTCATACCTAAAGGGTAACACTCTTAATTGAATATTTAATTGATCGTATGACGATACGAGTTAATTAAATTACTTTAAATTGACGGACGATTTTGGAAGTAATATTTACGTGTCTCATTGTAATTTGATTAAGTAAGATACGGTCTAAGTAATCGAATTTTTTTATTACTTAGATGAAATTATTGTTTACAGAAACAATTGAAACTGAATGAATGATTTATTATAAATACAAGATGTTGTGATTTATAAATTGGTAAACCATTTTGGTACAAGTAATTGTGAATTACTATGTTAATTTTTATAAGTGACATATTTTATTAATATGTTGATTTTTAATTGTTAAAAGTACATTTTATATATAAGATGTCATGTAATGTGTCACATGTGACATATTGACAAAATCACAAATAAAATAGACTCATCCATTTTATGTGTGTATACCAAAATGGAGGGTGTATTAGGATAAAATTGTGTTGATTATTTATAAGTGGAAAACATAATTATGAAACCTACACCTAGCCTTGCATGCCTATATTCTTGGCTAGAGAATCAAGCTCATGCATAGGGCACCCTCCCCACACCAACCGGTTTTCCCTTCTAAAGAGAGCCAAATGGGTTCTTTCATTATTCATTCACACAATTCTTATTTCTTGTGTAAGAAATAAAAACTCTTTACACATCTTATGAAATTAGAGAGATAAAAACTCCAAAATTCCTTCCTTTATTTTACCGAAATAATAGAGTACAAAATAATTATTTTTGGGACAATTTTTAGTAAGATTATTATTATTCTAGATCTAATAATATTAATCTATTAAGGGGTTATCTTGGGTATTCATCTTTGGGAGAGATTCTATCTTTGAATCTTTGTTCATCCATATAAGGAAAGCTCAAGAACAAGTAAGAAGGAGATCTTACTTGTGCCCTTTGATCCGAAATTTTATAGTAAGGAAAACGATTTCTTCTCTATATTTATTTATGTTTGCATGCATAAGATCTAGAATTTATTTTATGACTAAATAAATTGTTTCATATATGAATATGTAAATTAATGAGATTAATAATTTCCAACAAGTGGTATCAGAGCCTTAGGTTGTTTGCATGCAAATCGGTTATTGTTTTGCCGAGTTATAAGATTAACAAACAAAACTTATAAATTTTTGTTTATTATGATATATCACGAAATTCATTATGCATGTTAAAGTTTATGGTCCTAAAATTTTTTAGGATATTTTGGTTTAATTTATGGATTTTATTGTTCATTTTATATAATAATGGCATTAAAATGTGATTTTTATGATAAAAATGTCATTTTTGGACGAAAAATAGCTAAACTTTGATTTTTCCAGTGGTTTATGGATATGTTTTCACATATATTATATACTGATGGCCTGTAAATTTTCATAATTTTATGAGTTGTTATGCTCGAAATATGGTTTTTTTCATGTTAAATTCGAATTTAAATGGAAAAATTGGTTAATATGAGTAATATTTCGAATCTGGTCATAGAAATTTAGTATGTTGTCACATGCAATTTTACAATATTTGTGTAAAATAATTGCCTATAATGAAGTCTTTATGCATGATTTATGAATTTTTGATGAAAAATAACATAAATAGTGACTTTAATTAGTGAAAAAATTGCTAAAACATACTTCATGACTAAGGAAAAACATCACATGTTGCATTTTATCATATATTTCAGATATAAAAGTGAAAAGTAAAGAAAAATAATTTTTCTCATATTTTTATTATTATAATTGATAAATCCGATAAACCGCAACATTGTTTTTCTCGATAAATTTCGAAATTTTTAACCTAGGTTTTTTTAACATTATGAGTGTCATCGTATTTTTCCAGAATGTTCATGAGTTTAAAATTTTGAATTTTGAATTTATTTGAAATTCTTATGATTTATTTGAAGTTTATGACATAATATTGTATTTTTGAGTCCATTTATGAACAATATTAAGAAATATAAGTTAATTATTGTCAATATGTTAGTGGAGACTAATTTTGAGTCCTAAGTTGGTTAGGGTAATTAACTTGTACATGAATATGAATTTATGTAATTATTGTGATTTTTAAAAAGGAATCACGCAAATCCGTAAAAACCGATAAATATACGATATTGGCTCCTTAAAGGCGATTTAGCATAAAATTGGGCATTTTTATACATATTATAATGCTGCATTTTATTTATGATTGTCATATTTTAATTTTATGTAATTTTCGAATTATGTAATTTTACTTAGTATGGCCTTAGTTTTAATTGGTATTACCCGAAATGTATGGGAATATCGATTCGGTTGTAATTTATTGTGATCTCGTATCACCGTTTTGTAATTTAATAGATTTATTTTATTTTAATTACAAATGTATAATAGGAAATTATGTAATTTGTTATGTAATTTATTTATTCCGGAGTTCCTAGAAGACGGTGTCACTCGAGAAGGTGATCCATTAAAGAAAAGTGTTGCCTTGAAATGCGTGCCAAGACCGAAGTTCAAGGGACCAAAGGAGTTGGTTTCCGAATTTGTAATAGTTTATTAGATTTACTATTTTAGGAAGGCCATACTAGGATTTATTTTTATGCTTTGCATTTTATTTATATGTTGCATGCATCGCTAAATCGCCATAACTAAAACATGCATTATCATTAAATCGAGTTATTCGACCGTGTCAATTACAATTATCGTAGTTTCACCGCTTTAGTTCACTTGAAACGTGATAGATAATAAATTGACATGACCTCTCGCTAAAATAAACAATTGAGACATAGCCTTACCAAAAAGTAGAAACCATGAAAACCTATTTCGCGAGGGAGTGCACTCGGCCCTACCGGGGTACAAACCTTGTTACGTAGGGGAAGTGGGTGATAAATGTCTATCCACCGAACTCATGTTGATAAGGGATGAATCGGCCCTACCATGCCCAAGTTGATGTGGATTTGGATCATGGACACATTTATTCGAAATTTGGATTAAGCTCAACGGAAGTATTCGTGACCGTAGTCGCATGTGTTCCGGGCTATAGATAAATATTTGAGTAATTTTATCGACCAAGAGTTCTAAAAGTAGAATCGATTAAAGAGTTAATCCATCGAGTTATATTGATAAGGGATGAATCGGCCCTACCGTGCCCAAGTTAAAATGAATTTGGATCTTGGAATCATTTATCATAGTTGGGTAGAGGTCACTATGTAAATGCTTTACTTGTTATTTACAAGTATTAATAAAACGATAAATGTTAAGTTTTCCACTATTCCGTATCATATTGTTCTATTTCTTTACCACAATTCATATCCGATATCATTTCGATTTTTGATTCAAATCTCATTAAAACATCGTAACTAAAGATAAAACTTGAATTTTTCTTCTGAAAATCTCGTATTATCCATTGTAAGGATCTCTTGTGAAGAGTATAGATAAAAGTTATTCGTGATCAAAAGGGTTTTTGATTCTTGACTAACATATCTACTAACAATGAATTGTTTCTCATATGCTTAATTGAATTAAGTACTTTGAAACGTTAAATCATTTTGGTAACTAGATTTGTTGGAAATCAAAATTGACCAAAATGCCGCAACCACTTTAATGAAAGTTTTAAGACTAAACAAACGAATGAAGAGTAGTCTTCATGAAATTCAATTTTGCTTCTCTAAGCAAAGACTCATTGATATGAGTGGGAGCATTCTCTTAAACCGTTAAGATAAAAAGGTGAGGTTCAAAGAAGTAAAATTAGAATGGAATTGATACAAGATAATGTTAAAAGGAAAGTTATTGAGAATAACGATACTAAACCTATCAATCCCGACCGATAAAGTTTCCATTATCTTAATTGTTGGACGCTAGAAAGGAAACTACCCCAAATTATTGAAGAATCAACAAGTTAGTTGTGGGACATCTAATGGGACCTTCTTCTTTAAATATTTATTTGATTGACATAAATTTTGCTAGTACTACTTCGTCAATATTAGAAACCGGTGGTGGTTTTCATCATTGTATTCGATACATAGGATGATTAGAATATGACGACTAGCAACAATGATGTTGAGAGATAGAGTCATTGTGTACTCAATCTAGTTTTTGAGTTTAAAGTTGTACTTAATTGTGTCTATTAAGTGCTTAAACTCCAAATAAGAATATAAATTTGTTAAGATACAAAAGAGGTTTCACTTTTGTGACCCTATACACCATGATTTGATGTATGGCTAGCCCATTATCAAGGTGATTACATTCTAAACTAAACTAGAATGATATATGATGAAGATGATGCAAGACTCAAATTGGTAACCTAAGATTAAACCTTAGATTCTGGAATGATGAACGCAAAGAGTTATCGAGTACTCTTGAAACCATTAGATCTTATGGTATATGCGTATCTTGTATTCAAAGCAAGATGTCTCGTGCCTTTTGGTTGAAAAGGAGATCGAGGTTGTAAATCATTGATCCAAAATAGGTTGATCATTTTCTTTTACCAACGATTTAAGTTGACGCTAATGAGTTCGCTTAATAAGGTAAATAGAGAAATCTTTGAAGAAGTTCAAAGAGTTCAAAGAATCACGATTTAGTCGTGATGTGATTATCAAAGTGAAGACTTTGATATAAGCCAAAGGAAATGTGATATAGTATCACAAGTTAATCTCTCCTAACACACATTATGGAAAAATGAGTGGTTGGATAAGAAATCAAACGCTATTCGATATAGTTTGGACTTCAATCAAGTTACTTTGAGTTACTTGATCCTTTTGGGGATTTTATCATTTTGTCTAAATTATTTTTCCACTAAATCTAAAACGAATCATATGAGATATGAAATGGTAGGGTACCATGTTGGTAAGTTTTTCAAAAGAAACAAATGCTTATTTTCCCTTACTATAATCACGAGTACAACGGGTTTGTGGCTCGTGATGCTGTCTTTCTAGAATACAAGTTTATTTCTAGAAGATAGAGTGGGAGAAATTATTCAAGAGCCACAAAGTATGTTATGTCGCAAGAAACTGGTCTTTCCTGGCTACATGAGACGTTTTGTGTAAAACGTTGTTTCTTCTAAACCTAGGAGGTTAAATTCATCACTTGTTGAAGATGATGAATCCATGTTACTTTTAAGAAAGTAAAGAGCTTACAACTTACAAAGAAATTGTTTGATTCAAGTTACTTCTGGAAAGTAATGAACATATGACTTACATGAGAGTGTTTAAGTCACAACTCAATACAAGGCTTAGAGCCATGAAAATCCGAAATAAATTCCAAGTGAATTGTTAGATATCAAAGCTTGATTGGTAGCAAAGGGTTTTGCAATAGTTGAAATGCTTAAGTCTATTTAGATCTTCTTAGGGATTGTGTTTCATTATGAGATATACATAGCGAGTGAATCTAAAACCCACTTCTTCAAATAGAAGAAATTTATTCAATACATGTCTTGGGTTTTGTAGATTCTTGCCATCCTAAGATACTGTGCAACTTAAGAGATGGTCTTGAGTATGACACAAATGAGTTGGAATCAATGATTTGATCATGTTATAAAACTTTTCTCGATAAGTCGAGAAGTTGTGTTTATACATGAAGCTTAGTGGGAGTTACGGAAATTTTAAGTAGTCTTATATGTGGATAACACATTGATCATTGCGAATGATTTAAGACTTTGGAGAAATATAGTACATCTTTAATATCCGGATTTATGAAATAAATCCACATGATATTAGCTTCAAATAAAGAATCTTATGTTGATAAGATTCATGACTAGTTTAATCGAGTTGAACATATTTGATTGATTCCATTTGCTTCCGCTGCCAAATCAATTAAATAGGAAATGATGTATAACACTTCATATACTTTGAGTATGATGAATTGTTTCAAACCGAATTTAAGTAATATTTACCAAGTAAGCCATAAAGATTACCCTTAAGTGCTTGCAGAAGCATTAAGGATGTAATGCAAAGTGTTTTTGATGCAATTTTGAGTAAGGGTGTTACACAAATGACAATTGACAATTGAGATTGCACATGGTTTCTGACAAAACCATAATCAAAACACATCAGGATGGTTAAGATACCATTGTGGCTGTGTTATTTAAGAAATAGATTTTCTAGAATCGTTTTAGGCAATAAAGAACAATGAGAAATACTTACAACGGAAATTGAGTACACTTGCAATCATGAGATGTGCAAGAAGGATGAGTCCTGCACACTGTGAAAATAGTGGGAGCTATTCTAAGGCTAGAGGGCCTATGTCTTGATTGGATCTCGACACGTACTCAAGAAGTTTTGTAATGCAAATATATACATTACAAAGGAAAACGAGTATGTAGTAAGGTTTAGTAAGGTACAAGAAGTTGATAAAACCTACTAACCAAAGCCTTCTCATAGGCTTAACATGATGAGTCATAACATTTCAATTGAATTGAGATTAACAACTACATACAATATCAAATTAGATTATAGAATATGGAATAGTAATCAGGTATTAACTATTCATATGTGATTATCACATTTGTCGTTCGAGTTTTTAAGCTGAAAAACTCCTTTTATACTTTGTTACATCCAAACGGGTTGTAGAGGCAATATTGAACCCCGTTAAAGTGAACCCGGATTAACATGGTATTCGCCCATAGTCACTTGTATGAGGTGACGTCTCGAAGTGACTAGAGTGTCATGCGATTGATGGCAAGTTCAAATGCCATAGAGTCATATGAGATGACTGTCGATCACATAGGCAGACTGTTAGGAACACTTTGTCGGGCCTTATGACCGCTTATAGAGTTCTGGCAAATTTATATAGCCTGGTCATGGCGAGAGCTACTATAGTATTCTAATGAGTCGATTCTTTTGACTAAAGACTGTTCGCCTAAGATGGCACAGTTTCAGATTAACTTTGATTTGTGTTACTACGACCTTCGTAAATGGGGTCAAATGGGCATATTTTGGGTTATGATGGATGTGGCTAGTCGAAAGGAATAAGTGTGATAGGAATTGTCCACCCCTTGTCAGGGTTATAACAATATCTCAAGGCCACTCGAGGAGTAACGAACTGGAAATGCGTGGCCACGCTCGGAAGGTATCTATGGTAGATAATTCCGGTCAATCAGTTATTCTCCAGATCGAGGAAACCACTCTCGATATTATCACTTGCAGTTAGACCTGAAAGACACCTTGCATTGAGTGGGAGATAGTAATACGACAAGAGAATTGGTGACGCACACTTGTCGAGGACAAGTGGGAGATTGTTGGAATATGTGTCCTTCGACAATAATGCGATCACAACTGTCGATCATGATGATCACATGTTTAACTCTCATTTTAAGAATACATATGGGATGTAATATTTTACATTCAACTGGTCCACACATATCGGTAATGATTGGCTGACTAGAGTTTGACATTACTGTCGTGCGACGGTGGTGATTAGTTGATCCCCTTAGGTCATACCTAAAGGGTAACACTCTTAATTGAATATTTAATTGATCGTATGACGATACGAGTTAATTAAATTACTTTAAATTGACGGACGATTTTGGAAGTAATATTTACGTGTCTCATTGTAATTTGATTAAGTAAGATACGGTCTAAGTAATCGAATTTTTTTATTACTTAGATGAAATTATTGTTTACAGAAACAATTGAAACTGAATGAATGATTTATTATAAATACAAGATGTTGTGATTTATAAATTGGTAAACCATTTTGGTACAAGTAATTGTGAATTACTATGTTAATTTTTATAAGTGACATATTTTATTAATATGTTGATTTTTAATTGTTAAAAGTACATTTTATATATAAGATGTCATATAATGTGTCACATGTGACATATTGACAAAATCACAAATAAAATGGACTCATCCATTTTATGTGTGTATACCAAAATGGAGGGTGTATTAGGATAAAATTGTGTTGATTATTTATAAGTGGAAAACATAATTATGAAACCTACACCTGGCCTTGCATGCCTATATTCTTGGTTAGAGAATCAAACCCATGCATAGGGCACCCTCCCCACACCAACCGGTTTTGCCTTCTAAAGAGAGCCAAATGGGTTCTTTCATTATTCATTCACACAATTCTTATTTCTTGTGTAAGAAATAAAAACTCTCTACACATCTTATGAAATTAGAGAGATAAAAACTCCAAAATTCCTTCCACTATTTTACCGAAATAATAGAGTACAAAATAATTATTTTTGGGTCAATTTTTAGTAAGATTATTATTATTCTAGATCTAATAATATTAATCTATTAAGGGGTTATCTTGGGTATTCATCTTTGGGAGAGATTTTATCTTTGAATCTTTGTTCATCGATATAAGGAAAGCTCAAGAACAAATAAGAAGGAGATCTTACTTGTGCCCTTTGATCCAAAATTTTATAGTAAGGAAAACGATTTCTTCTCTATATTTATTTATGTTTGCATGCATAAGATCTAGAATTTATTTTATGACTAAATAAATTGTTTCATATATGAATATGTAAATTAATGAGATTAATAATTTCCAACAGAAACCACAGTCAACCTATGAGATGCGTCGACTAATCCTACTTCTGAACGAGTAAATGTATCTGAGGAGATCGGCGCATTAACGAGTGTGAATTAGGCACCTGATAGTCGTCGCATTGTTGTTCCTCGTCTCATGTAATTTCCTTCCTAGAGTTCAGGATATTGAAAGGTGGGCATTAGGCACACTACACGTGTTAGCCTGTTGGGTCACTAGCATGGAATAACCACAAACTACCATCCGGTTTAATGAAATGCAAAATCATTAACAACAATGTCAGAATTAAAGACCATATTGTGCTTTGTCACTCATGATTTGAGTGTTTTTCGGTAAAATGATGTTAGAGGAGAAATTGTTAGAAAGTTTTGAGGAAGAGGAGAGTTTTTGGTAAATGATATGTTAGAAAAGTAATAAATTAAAGAGAGTTCAGAAATTGGGTAAGTAAGCTATAAAATAAAAGAAGGGTATATCAATCAGTTTTTGATAAAATTCACCGGAAACGTCGTCGTGGTGCAACTCCCAAAGAAAAGTGATTTTATGGATGTAATTTTCAAAAAAAAATTATTTAAGGCTGTAATTTTCAAAAGGTGGTTTTTATAAGGCTGTAATTAACAATTATTTCATATTAATAAGATAATTACAAAGGTTCTTATAAGAACCGTGTTAGATTATGCAATTGCTGAATAAAATAGATTTTAATTAACCTTCTTTCTTTCTTTCTTTCTTTCTTTCTTTATTTCTCTCTCTCTCTATCTCTCTCTCTCTCTCTCTCTTATTACTCAAATTATGTCAAGTGGTATCTCTTCTTCTTTCTCTATTTCAACAGGGACATGTAATTGCTCAGTTCCAGCAGCATTGCGGACTTCTTGGACTTTGCAAAATCCGGGAAGAAAGTTTCTTACTTGCAAATTCTATAATCCCAACACTAAAATGCGTGGATGCAATAACTTCAAGTGGGTTGATGAACCAATGACTGAGTGGTAGAGGAAGGTTATAAACAGGTTAGTGAATGAGAAAAAGAGCATGGATATCGATATTACTTAAGTGAGAAGTATACTACATCAACTTGAAGAATCGAAGCGGGGAAATGACAGTGAAATATTGAAGGCAAATAAAGAGTGCAAGAAGTTAACTATGAATATTGTAGAACTCAAAAATAATGAGGCATGGCTTAAGTTTTTTGTCAAATTTCTTCTTCTAATTGTTATTCACCTAGTTTATTATGTATGGTGTTAGTTTGTACTCTTTATGTGTAAGCTTGTAATCCTTTAAATTAATGGAAATAAGAAAGATTTTATGAGAAACTTATTGTAATTAGCTGGAATTACCAAATGATGCCTTTTTTCTTGGCGGTAAAATAAAACAAAATGAAATATAAAATAAAACGGTTATACCTAAACCGTTGTTCAGGACGTATACAGTTATAACGGTTCAGGCCGTTGTTATGTATATAAAAATGATGCTTTATTTCGTGGCAGAAAAATTAAACAAAATGAAAATATTTAAGATAACGGTTATTTCTAACCCGTTGTAGATAATACTAATCAATTACGGTTTCAAACAAAACCGTTGTCTGCTTGGAAACAAAATATAACGATTTTTCTTATACCGTGTTTATTACTTTCTAATAAACAAGGTCTTGCAAGTGTTGTATCACACACATATACTCTGAGCTTCCCCTCCCCCACATAATATCCTCAAACACTGAGCTTTCCCTCAACCACCAGCATACCCCATCGCCGTCGCTGTCGTCATTATCATCGCCATTGCCACCGCCAGATCAATCTGAATTCTCCTCTTTAAAGAAGTAATAAACCCTCCTATCTAGATATTTGTTTGTTATTATAAGTATGCATTGTTATTATTTGTTTATTAATTTGTGCTTTAGATATGGTCGAAAAGTGGAAAAGAAACGATGGAAATGCCTTAGGCGATGACTCCGGTGATGAGAATAATTTGCAACACACTGTGGGTCAAATGTGCCATAGGGTTTCCCTAGAAGCAATAAATTCACATATACCTTATTCTTTACAATGGGATAAAGATACGAGGATGCCATATGGTGAGAATGCCGGGTATTTTACGAGTTGCATTGGTTGTTGTGTAAGACAGTATGTGCCTCTTGGTAGGTCGCGTATCAGTGAGCTGAGTAAAATACGAAACACTATGCTAATAAACAGAATAAAGATATGTAAATACAATAATAAATACTAGATAAAATTAAGTTACTACTTGATATGTGTATTAGCGGAAACACTTGTACGAACTATGCTCATCATATATGCAGTTAGCTTACGTTGTCCCCGAAAAGTATGATAAGTACCAAAAAAACAGGGGAAGCCCTCAGTTCTTGGAAGTTAAAGATTGCTGAGAACCACCTGTTCAACAAGGAAACCGGGGTGATGAACAAGAGACCACCAACAAAGAAGTATCCGTATGTCAGTCAAGACCAATGGGATAGCTATATTTCTTATAGGCAGTCTGACAAGTTTAAGGTAACTTAATAATAATAAGTAAAGAAGTATACTTAGTTTAGTGTTTGGTCATGTTTACGTTTCTTGATACAATTTATTTGATGAAGGCTATGAGTGAGAGGAATAAGGCGAACATTTTGAAACACAAAAACCGTCTTTTACGGCTCCCGGGGTGGTTATAGATTGATTAAGATGAAACTTGTAAGTACATAATTCTTATAGTATTAGACTATTAGGTGTTTGAGTCGGATGTTATATATTTTCATAGTAATCATACATATTTTGAGAGGATATCAGTGTGCTGAATGAATTGTAGGCAAAGCTTGGAAAATTCAATCGTCATGACGCTTGGGTGGAAGGTCACACTCCTAAGAATGAAAAGATGGAAACTGAATATGATAAGGACATCAAGGAAAAAATTGTAAGTTTGACTTAATATGTCACTCCTACGACAAACTGGTGGTCAGAGTTATATAATTGTGAGTTTAAATAAAATTTAGTTTCTTGATGGTTTTATGTGTATATAGAGGATCTGTGAGAAGGAGGTACAAGAAGGAAAATGGAAGCCTCAAGGTTTTGATGACATTCTGGCTAGGGCAATCGCCAAAGCAGATTATCCAGGTCGTGTGAGAGGGGTGTCGACGCATGTTGGTATCACTAAGTATTTTGGGAAAACTACTCGAAGTGGTGATGATTCCAAGAAGGTAATCTATAAATACTGCATTTGAACCAACATAATTTATAACTATATATGCTGACATTAATTTCTACTACACAGCTACAAAAAATACCCATTTGATGGTTAAATGTTGGAAACTGGGGAAAAGCCATCAGAAAAAGAGTTGGATATGGTTCAAGAAGTCATAAAGGAAGCAGAGGAGGAGGAGGAGGAGGAGGAGGAGGAGGAGGAAGAGGTAATAATATTTATGTCTTATATACAATGTGTTATATGATTTGGAAAATCAGTACGTGTTATATGGACAAGTATTAATGTACAGAAAGAAGCCGGGGTGGACATGGCAAGGGAGAAGGAAATGGCAAAGGAGACTGAGGTGGGAGCCGAGGATCGATATCAGGCACTTGAAGAGGAAGAGGAAGACAGAAACGCTGTGACATAGGATGAGACTGAGTTAGTTGATGATCAGACGTTCTTCTCAACACCGAAAAAGGTAATAGCTGCTAGTTTATAATTATTCATCCCAGTACACGTTTTTTTCTTATGAAATTTATTAAAGGTAGTGAATGTATATGTACTAATTGATTAAAGCTGTCGTGAAGGGTGATTGCAAGGTGGCTTGTCGTCTGTTCTATTTACAGAGAAAACAGAAACTTGTTGTTGCTAGGGGATACGTGTTTGCTTACGACTGGCTTCAACAAGTTAAGATTCATGGTATACCCCTTCGTGACAATTGCAGGGAAGTGAAAGTGTCCCAATTATAAAAAGACGAGTATAGGGAAGTAAAATTACCATTTCCTAATGAGGAGGTCACTTATTTGAAAGAAACCCTAAGCTCTTATGTGCATTGGCCTAACAACCTCATCAATGTTGTCATCCCCGAGGTACCTATAAGCAGACGTTAAATATTACTTGTTCTTTAAATATATTAGGGTACGAATATTAACATATTGTAAGTACTTTAATCTTTACATTTGCAGAAGTTAAGCAAAGCCATGGCGGAAGCTAAAGCAATTACTACTACTTCAACGGACAAAGTCACCGAAAGGACTACGTCTTCCCAAAAAACAAAACCACGGGACATAAAATATAAGCCAGCTACGAAAGTTGTTGCAGTCAAGCCTGCTTATGATTCTTATTATGAATCGTGTGAATATAATAAAAAAATGAAAACTACCTCGCTGAAGGCTTTGCACAACCTGGCTGTAAAAAAGTCACTTAGAGGGGATGTAGTCATGATTAACATTGAAGAGGAAATTATAGGCGCAGCTGATATAGCCGTACTGGACCCGAAGCAACTGATGGAATTTGTTGAACTTGACAATTTAGATGCTGCTCACATTTTTTATTTGGATGAAGTAATTTTTATTAATAAAACTATTTAGTCATTTCCATTTACGAATAATGATGTTTGTTTAAATTATCAATACAATAACATTCTTCCGTCCATGTGGCGTAATAGGTACCTGAATAATCAATTCGCTGAGTGGAAGGTCCCAATTAACGCCTACGAATTCTTGAGTCCTAAGGCGTTCTCTGTGCACAGAATTTCATACGAAGAACAAATCAATAGTATCGCTCGTCGGTCGATGTCGACCAAAAAACTATGGCTTGCCCCGTACAATGAGAATATGTATATATAGTACGTGATTATTGTAATGAATTACGGTTCTATAAATTTATTATTAACATGCTTACATGGGTGTAAACGAACTAACAGTTCAATGTCCCAAATTGAATAGGAAGCATTGGGTGCTACTGGCAATCCAAGTGGAAATAAAAACAGTGTACTGGATTGACTCTCGCGAAGGAAAACCCTCTGATAGTTGTGTAAGGATGATAACTGAGTAAGTTTACAACCTTCAATAATGTCATTTGTTATTGTATGACTTGAGCCATATATATGTAAATAATAATGAATGTGTGTATAATTATGAATTAGTGTTTTCGAAGCAAAAACCAGATTATGTCAACTTGGGAAATATGAAAGCAACACTGTTCCCAATTTTATCATGCCATTAGTAGTGTATTCTTAATAATTACTCGTATCATTTAGTTTATGTTTATGTGAGAGGTTGATTATCTAATCCAGCTGATTTGTGTGTGATTTATATAATATTCTCCTAAAGCACCAGACGACAAACAATGCGCCTTTTACGTTTGTCAGTCCACGTGGGAGGTTATCAACGAAAAACTTTCTACCATTCCGCTACGGGTTAGTGTGATTTAAAAATTATTTCAGATGTAAATTGAGTTCAACTCTGTATACTTCTATGTATTATATCTATTTTGATTATGTATATTTTGAATTGTAGTTTCCACTAATACTCAATAAAGCCCAAGAATATTCGCCAGAGGACATCACCAGTTGAGAAATATGTGGGCCAGTTATGTTGTAACATAAGTGGAGTCTCAAAAGTTTGCTCATGCTTTATGTACGAGTGTGAATATATTAGACCCATTGTGTATTGGCTTCTTTTGTTTTTCTGAGGAAGTTGTATTTTGGCTTTTGATCATCCTGTTTGTACTATTTTTAAACTAGGTTTCGATGATGATGGGGTGTAATATTTTGATGCAGGATCGAATTTTTGTACTGCACAGCTGCTGGAATGCTATTTTTCAGCAACAGCTGAAAAAAATAGCATTTCAGCCGCTGTTACAAACGCTGCTGAAAAAGTAGCATTTCAGCAGCTGTTAGAACAAGCTAAAATCATTTTTTAAAAAAAAAAATTAATAACGATAACGGTTAAAAACAACTTGTTGCAAACAATTATTTGAAAACCTTTTTATTTAGATAAATAACCGTTGACATCTTTTCCCTCCCATTCAAACCGCCAAAAATATAAGATAACGAACGATAACCGTTGCCGAGTTTAAAACTTTTACAAAGGTTTATTTAAACAGAACCGTTGTAAAAGTTTCATCAATAAAAACAGATAACGGTTACATACCGTTGTCAACAGATAAATATAACAACGGTTTTACATGCAATAAAGTCGTTGTTAAATTTTGACATTCAATTAAATAAGATAACAAAATGAACCGTTATCATATATAATATTTAACAACGGTTTTGGAACGATAAGATGTTGTCAATAGTAAACTACGACAACGGATCCGAAACCGTTATTAAGATTTAATAATGGTTTCTTAAAAGATTTTATAATGGTTCTTGATGTTCATAACGGTCGCGTATTATTTGTACAACCGTGGTATATATTTAACAACCGTCGTTGCAATAACGGTCCCGTGTTTTTATTTAAAACGGTAATTGCATTATTTGACCGTTATTGAAGGTCTTATTTAGCGTAGTGCATCATATAATCTTTTGCATATTTCTTTTGTTTGTGTTTTGAGTTTCAGTCCCTAAAAGGCTATTAGCTTAATGGTAGAGCGACGTGCCGGTCTGCACAAAAGTGTGGGTTCGAGTCCTACATAGCCTATGTAACACAACTTATTCATCCGTTACTTTGTGGAGTAACATTATTGATTTTATAGATTAACAACTAACAATATCGCTACCATAATTCTTCCTATGCCCCAAACCTTGAGTCACTGTCCTCAGGCATATTCATCCCCAACCAATACGCCAATTTTACAATGTAAAGACCATCCTTAATAGGCCACCAAAATCATTTAAGTTTTTTTTAGGTAAGAGTAACAATAGTTACTCGATAGAGTAACACAGATTACGCTACAATGTAACATTTGTTACTTAATGCAGTAACATTATCAGTTTATAGAGTCAAATTGCTTCCTTAATGAAGTAATGGTTTTTGTAGTACCATTATTCATACTGTATAGTAATACTGGTTACTCAATAAGGTAGCCCACTTATTATATAAAGCAGCGGTACTTATTCCACCAAGTAACATTACTTGTAACGAAAATTAGGATATGTGGGACTTGAACCCACATCGTTGTACAAGATTGCACGTCTCTCCCATTGAGCTAATAGCCTTTAGGAAAAATATCAGTTATATTGAATCATAAAACTACACTATTTTGAATTACGCCACACAAGTTATGTGCAAACGTAATTGGACGATCCTGTTAGTATAACAAATACATGATATTGTTATAAGACGGATTACTACTATAAATATCACACATTATTTGTTATTGTAACAACAAAAACGAGAAAGTGATATTTCAGCATTAACGGTGTGATAGAATCAACATCCGATACAATCACTATAGTCCGTGGTATTATGAGCAAACAAAATGTAATTTAGCTAGTTCAGTTGAACAACAAACATCAAAATACAAGAAAAATAATGTCTAGGTGAAAATGAGCCTAAAATAGCTATCATACAAGTCTATAACAACCAAGACGTATATTTACATTCCAAAAATCATTATATAATGAGTAAATTATCAATTACATCCGCGTCAAATGCACTTTTTTACATTTACTCCCACGTCAAATTTTTTTTATAAATTACACCCAAGTTAATAGCTCAGTTTATAAATTGCACCCAATATCGGATTCCGGCGACATTTCCGTCAAATTTCAAATTTTTTTGTTTAAAACATTAATTTATGACGATTTTGCCCTTGTTCTTTTATTAAATAGGTTACCTTTCTTATAATTTTTTTTTCATACTCCAAACTAAGTAAACCCACATTCTTCTCCTTTACTCTACTTTACCTCTCAAAAACACCATTAACGACCTTTATCAAAGCTTGTCATTTCGATTAAATCCAGTACCCATCTTTTTTCATGCGCCATTGATTACTAAATCACAATGAACATCTACAAGTCCCACCAAACACACATATATACAGCCAAATTATTAAAAACCAATACATTTGCCAAATAAATACCTCTAAATCACATGTTCTACAAAATGGAGTTTGATTTTTACGGTTGCCTTTGATTTCAATTATTATTCTCATGTTCTACAAAAAAAAATCTACAAAATAAAGTATAGCCACTACCCATTCTTGCCATTGATTACAAATCTATAAAGTGGAGGATAGTTTTGATTTTTACGGTTTTTTGGTGTGCAGATTCAATAAAGACGGGAATTAATGGAAAGAGGGGTACTTTCATTAAGGGTAAATAATTAGAAGTAAAATGGAGGAGATATTAATTAAGGTTGGATCAATGCATATTGGTTTTAATTTGTGTATGGAGTATAGGTGTTTGGATTTTTTATTTATTTGGTAAGGAAAAATGATTGAAACCGGGTCATGGTTATTGTTGTAATGGAGGAGGAGGAAGATGAAGTTGTAATGTAGGAGAAAGATGAAGTTCAAAGGTGGGACCTGCCCTGGCTTTGAGGGGAAATTAGGTTGAGAGGAGGAAATAGGGGAATTAACTCAAAAGTCCCACAAAATCAGCCTAATAGACTCGGGGGCAAAATTGTCATTTCATAATTTTTTTTGCCGGAAAATGGGGTTTGGTGCAATTTATAAACTGAGCTATTAACTTGGGTGTAATTTATAAAAAAAATTTGACGTGGGAGTAAATGTAAAAAAGTGCATTTGACGTGGGTGTAATTGATAATTTACTCTTATATAATAGAGTAAGAACTAACACAATAATATTATTTGTTACAATAACCACACAGTCTATGTTACAATTATAGCGAAAGAGTGTTACAATAGCAACTCATGTGTGTTACGATAACTAAGCAATTATGCGTCACAACAATTACTTATACAGAGTATATGCTAGAGTGATCAACCCTCATATGAATTTTTTGGGCAAAAATAAGTGTGTTACAGGAACCAAAAATATGTGTTACAATAACAGCAAATATGTATTACAATAACAAATAAATCAAAATCAATATGATATGATAGTAATTAGGGTAATTTGATAACTTATACCTTGAATAAGTCACTTCTTCAAATCTTATACCTAGGATAACTTTCTTTAAAATCTTATACCTAAAAAAACATTTTCTTCCAAACTTGATACCAAATCCGAAAAAAAGCCTTGAATTGACAATCTTACCCTTACTAATTAAACATTGTTATCCTTTGCCTCACCTATTAACACACACATCCACCATTACCACCACTAAAAACCATTAAATTGGCGAGAACAAAATCGTTAATTTTGGGATTTTTTTAAGATTTGGTATTAAGTTTGGAAGAAAATGTTATTTTAGGTATAAAATTTTAAAGAAAATTATCTTAGGTATAAGATTTCAAAAAGTGACTTATTCAAGGTATAAATTATCAAATTACCCTAATAATTAATATATTTCATTGTGTAATGCCGCTGATTTAGAAATGAATTTTTCATCTTTGAATCTTTCGGATGAATTCGGTGGCTCACCTACTAACTTAAGTGGCTTCATTGTAGGTTTTTATCAGTTTTCACACTTCAGTGCAACATCGTTATAACACACTAGCTTTTCAACATCATCACATAAGATTATAAGAACTCAAACAATTCAACTCCGAAACATCGAAAAATATACGAATTAGAATAATTGAATGATTTTCGACGAACGACATCAACTGAAACCTTAAAATAATTTAAACGGATCAAATTTATTTTAAGCATCTATGCGAATAAAATTAATCAACTTTATTTAATTTAAAATCATTTTTACTAAAAACATTAATCGACCACGTCTTTTTCATACCTGAATTAATTGCTTGAAACGATTCTCGCCAAGTACTTTGCGTTTTTCCGTCACAAATTCTAGAAGTAATTTGAATTTTTTGACTTCAACATATAATTGCTATCGAAAATTGATTAAAAAAAGGTAAGAGAACAGCAACAAGAGAGGACAATTGAAGAGAGAGAGTTTGAGTGAGTGATTGTTTTTAGGAATCAGATTGTGAAAAGGAAATTGAAAACCCATGTAAAGAAGAGTAATGCGGGTATTTTTTATGAGCTACGTGGCATAATCTGAACGCTCAATTACAGCATATCCGATAATAGGCTTATATGTATTCTTTCTGAGTTACTTTAAAGTTCATGTTTTTAATGTGTAAATTGATGAGTTCAATACTTTTTAATAAAGCTCATATTCTTTAACATAAAGCTCGGATACTTTTTCACAAAGCTCAAATTCTACACCGTATAACATATACAACTGGTTGTATAGTCCATGAATTGAATTCATGGACTATACAACCAGTTGTATATGTTGTACCGTGTAAAATCTGAGCTTTGTGTCAAAGTATCCGAGCTTTATATTAAAGAATATGAGTTTTATTAGAAAATATTGAGTTCATCCGTTTAAATTAGCTCGGAAAGAATACACATAAGCTCGGATTCTTATACTTAGTTGTACAATGCTTATGGTACAACTGAATGTATAATCCTATTTGTGGTCCTAATTGGTAGGACGGATTCATTTAAAACTCTGGATTTACCGGATCCCGGCTATATATATATATATATATATATATAGAGGTAAGATCTAATGAGTCCCTTACCTCACTTAAGTCCTTAAGTCCTTATAAGGACCCTTAGATGGACAACATCTATGGTGGAGATTATTTACAAAATGTAGGCCAAAAAAAAAAAAAGGAAAAGCATGGCTATGAGAGAGGACAACAATTCCCCGCGAATTGTTCTTACCAATGATTATTTCCAAATGACAAAAACATATATCCTTTGTACTATGTTTCCACTTCCCACATTCTTCCTTCCTCAACACACTTAATTTCGATCTTTTTCTTTCTTTCTTCTCTCTAAAATCGGGTTCTTTCATCTCCAAACGAAGATAAAGTTCTCTCTAAATCCTCCAAATCAGCGTAAACATGCAAATAATAGATGGCATCAATGGTATTTCTTCATTTTATTAATTGTTTTTCACATTTTCATATTTTTCATTGAATAGGAAGGATGAAGGTAAACATTACGATTTTGCATATTTGCATGTCATTGAATTTGTTCATTCTTGTTTTGATTATTTGTTACTGGGTTTGAAATGAACATTGTTAGAGTTAAATCTTCCTGCTGGGTTTACATTAATTTGGGTTTAAATTTGCATGAACGCATCCTGACAACATTTACATGAACATTTTAGTTGTAGTTTTACATTTACACTTTTTATTGTTATATTTTTTATGTGAGTTAGCATTCTGACAACATTTACACTTTTATTGACATTTACACTTTTAAAATGTCACATTTACATTGCATTATTGCTCACGTTTACACTTTTCCTGTACTTTTAAATTTACACTTTTTTATTGTTATAGTCAACTTTGCATTTTAATTGTTATATTTTTTATGTGAGTTAGCATTCTGACAACATTTACACTTTTATTGACATTTACACTTTTAAAGCCTCACATTTACACTGCATTATTGCTCACGTTTACACTTTCCTTGTACTTTTAAATTTACACTTTTTTATTGTTATAGTCAACTTTGCATTTTAATTGGTATATTTTTTATGTGAGTTAGCATTCTGACAACATTTGCACTTTTATTGACATTTACACTTTTAAAGTCTCACATTTACACTGCATTACTGCTCACGTTTACACTTTTCCGTCTTGTATTAATCGCACACTTTACATTATAATACATTTTCACTTGAATCCCCTATAACTTAACAATTACACTTCTAATTACTTAGCATTTACACTTTACAATTCATAACATTTGCATTTTTATTGTTATATTTATGTTGACATTTCCACTTTTGTTGACATTTACACTTTTAAAGCATAACATTTACACTGCATTTCTTCTGACATTTACACTTTTGCCGACATTTACACATGACATTACAAGGACATTTACACTTTGTTTCTACTGACATTTACACTTACACTTTTGGATGTTTACTTTTACTATAGTTTTGACATTTACACTTTTTTGACATTTACACATGACATTACAAAGACATTTACACTTTGTTTCTACTGACATTTACACTTACACATTTGGATGTTTACTTTTACTATAGTTTTGACATTTACACTTTTGATGACATTTACACTTTCGTAATGAAAGACATTTTCACTTTGTTTCTACTGACATTTACACTTACACTTTTGGATGTTTATTTTTACTATAGTTCGACATTTACACTTTTGATGACATTTACACTTTTACAAATGAAAATTTACACTTCATATCTGAGAACATTTACATTTACACTTACACTCTGTGCACATTTACGGACTTGGTAAAACAGAATGGGGTTCAACCCGACAGGCAAGAGCATGTAAGGAGGTGGAGAAGAGGTTTACACCGTACATCGGCCGGGAGTTTGGGGGTGTTGATGATGCGGTGACTTTTTATAAGATATACGCCATTGCTTGTGGGTTTGATGTACGTAGGTACACAACAAAAAAAATGGCGTGGCGGTGAGATCAAGTCAAAGCTCGTTGTCCGCAATCGAGAAGGTTTCGCTCACAAGAAGCCCGAAAAGATCGGGATGGCGGATGGATGGGGAGAATTCAAAGAGGATATTCAGGGTCACTAGAGTTGGGTGTAAAGCGAGGATACGACTATATATGAAGAATGGTGTTTTAGTAATTGACCGGTTCCACGAGGGTCACAATCACGAGCTTATCTCACTTCGTGACGACATTCCGAGAAATTGTCACAGTAACATAACAGATTATCACAAGATGATAATCGTGTCAAACTCAAGGGTTTGTAATACATAATCGATCTCTATACTAAATAAATAATTCCATTCATGTTATTTTTATCGACGTATCATTAATGATTAATTGGCGGTGAAGATAGGAGCAACAAAAACATACGAATCCGCAAAGAACAAGTGAATGGATACGAAAACATTGGAGCAAGCTTAAATGATTTTAAGAACTTCCATAGGGATGTTAAATGTTTCATTCACGAATGGGATGGTCGGTTGTTTGTTGACCATTTCAAGGAAATGACTCAAAACAAGAATAGGTTTCTACTTTGAATATGACCTTGACGATGATGGCAGCCTACGTAGGGCCATATGGGCGGACAGTACCGCCCGAGATAATTACAAAATTTTTGGTGATGCGGTGTCATTCGACCCAACTTACTCCACCAATAAGTATTCTATGGTATTCACACCATTCACGGTGTTGACCACCATAAACGATCCGTGACGTTACGTGGGGCTCTAATTGCAAGGGAAGATTATGAGTCGTTTAATTGGGTTTTCAGCCGGTTTTTAATAGCAATGGGAGGTAAGGAACCCGAGTACATAATTACAGATCAGGACCCGGGTATTATCAAATCTGTCCCTCTTGTTTTCAAGACAGCGCGCCATCGCTTCAGATGTGGGCATATAATGAACAAAATGCCAAATAAGTTTGGCGTATCGAGAAGCGACTATAATGACTTCATCTCAAAATTGATGACATTATATGGGACGATGAGCTTGAGGCGCGAATTTGATGGTCTCTGGGAGCAAATAGTTCAAGATCATGGTGTTGGCGTAAATGATTGGTTTGCAGATACATATGCTATAAGGGGACAGTGGGTGATGGCGCATTGCAGAGACTTGAGGATGGCGTCAATTATGAGGACAACTCAAAGATCAGAGAGCGAAAATAGCTTTTTCAAGAGGTTTGAACACAAGTCAGGAACATTGGTTGAGTTTTGGATGCGTTTTGAGAGCGCTATGGACCAACAAAGACATACACAAAAGCAGCTTGACAACATGGATAAGCACTCGTCCACAACAAATCAACACATCTGGCATTAGAGATTCATGCTGCAAAGGTGTACACATATTCAGCTTTCAACACATTCAAACAAGAAGCCTTCTTCTCAATTGATACATGTAGAACAGGAGGTTTCACTGAGAGAGGCGAAATAGAGATAACTATTGTCAAAGATTCAACCAGAAAGAAGAATTTTGAAGTTGTGTACAGTACAGGTAGTTTACACTTCCTATGACATTTACACTTTCTGTTTTTACCTCTTTTAAATTCCTATAACTTAACATTTACACTTCCTATAACTTAACATTTACACTTCTAATAACTTAACATTTACACTTCCCATTAGTTTACATTTACACTTCCTATTAGTTTGCATATACACTTCTATTAACTTAACATTTACACTTCCCATTAGTTTACATTTACACTTCCTATTAGTTTGCATATACACTTCTATTAACTTAACATTTACACTTTACAATTGATGACATTTACACTTTACATCATATGACATTTACACATGTAAATCCCCTATAACTTAACATTTACACTTCTGATACCTTAACATTTACACTTCCTATTAGATTACATTTACACTTCCAATTACTTAGCATTTACACTTTACAATTCATGACATTTACACTTTAGTTCATTACATTTACACTTCTAATACCTTAACATTTACACTTCCTATTAGATTACATTTACACTTCTAATTACTTAGCATTTACACTTTACAATTCATGACATTTACACTTTAGATCATTACATTTACACTTCTAATGACTTCACATTTACACTTTACAATTCAATACATTTACACTTTACATAAGTCTCACTGTTTTTAACGTTCACACTTACATGATAGCTTTATCTGATGACGAAGGTACACGTAGAGCAAGCTGCAGTTGTACGATGTTTGAAAGAACCGGGAATCCTATGCCGCCATATAATATGGATTTTTTCAAAAGTGGGATAAAGACTATACCAAAGATTATGTTCGAATAGATGGATGAAAGAGTATCTCCGATTAAGGATTTTCACATCTAATGGTGAAGGAACAGAAAACATGCAAGTCATCGATGAAAAACAAATTGCAATGTCAATAATGTGGTCAAGTTCATGAAGTCAGGGACTCCTTCGAGACAAAGGAATAGCTGATGTTGACAGCTTTTCCACTGTAATTAGATCATTTAGACAGTCCCTCTCACCATTAGAGGAAGTGTTGAATAAAAATCAACAAATGGAGAAATTTCTGAATTGTACGGCATGTGAGGTAGTCACGATATTGCCACCAAAGAATTCGAAAAACAAGGGGACCGGAAAAGATTGCTTTGTCGACAAAAACAAAAGCAATGGTGTTGGCTAGGAAACCCAAACGTAAGTGTAAGAATTGCAAGAGAATGGCAAATCACGACAAGAGAAATCGCCTAACCCCTTCTCAAAGACACACACCATTGTGCGAAGGGTCGTCAACTGAAAGAGGATGAAGGAGAGGAGGAGGAAGAGCTGGAGTCGGGAGAAGAATAGACGTCGATCGTGACAAGTGTTGCTTTATATATTTTGAGTGTGTAACTTAAAACTTTGATGTGCTATAACTCGAGCGAGCGATAAGGAATTGGTCTCATGGCAAACAGTAACTTTGAAATGCAGTTGGTGTAACTTTTAGTAACACCAACATTAGAGTTACACTGGCATAAGACCAAAATCTCTCTGTTTTATTAGATAGCCAAACATTGTGTTACTTGAACTTATTTTGGATTACTTATGTTATTTCAAGTAACAGATTACACTTATTTTCAAATAACTCGGTGTTAACATTTACACTTCCCATGTCAAAGACATTTACACTTCCAAAGAACTTCACATTTACACATACTATATCCTCACATTTACACTTTGAATATCTTCACATTTACACTTCCAATTTACTCGGTGTTAACATTTACACTTCCCATGTCAAGACATTTACACTTCCAAAGAACTTCACATTTGCACATACTATATCCTCACATTTACACTTTGAATATCTTCACATTTACACATACTATATCCTCACATTTACACTTCCAATTTACTCAGTGTTAACATTTACACATACTATATCCTCACATTTACACTTCCAATTTACTCAGTGTTAACATTTACACATACTATATCCTCACATTTACACTTCCAATTTACTCGGTGTTAACATTTACACTTCCCATGTCAAAGACATTTACACTTCCAAAGAACTTCACATTTACACATACTATATCCTCACATTTATACTTCTCCTATATTCAAATTTACACTTCCTATTTGTTGTTAGTTACACTTTTTTGTTCACATTTACACTTGGGCTGTCACCACATTTACACTTCCCATGTCACCACATTTACACCGCATTCAATTTAAATTCGGTGTGTTTATATTCAAACTTTCAAGATGTTAAAGTTGACACCGATGTGTTAACATTTACACTTTAAGTGTGTTAACATTTACACTTAAAGTGTAAATGTGACTAAATTACAAGTGTGATAACAGTTACACTTGCAATTTAGTCACATTTACACTTTGAATAAACTATGACTATAAATGCCAACAATTACACTTCATTATTTGTAAAGCTTCATTAGTGTAATTTACAATTACACTTCATTACTTTAATAAAAGCTTACACTTGCAAAACATTATTTACTAAGTTCAAGAGTGCCAAACAAAATACATTTTAAAAAAAAAATGTCCACAAATTGTTCACTTTTTCGACAACACAAATTTTAATTTTGCGCTTCTTTTGTAACTTGGCCCATAAATCTTCTTTTCCAGCGATAAACCCATTCAACTTTGCTTCAAAAATGTCTCCGTTGACATTTATGTCAGCTAGAACAAGCGTCGCCACCAACTCGACTACCAAGTACCGTCGATTCCTCTTCCTCTCCAAGTCTGGATGCTCAAAAGGTAGACCCTCGTACATCAAAGATATACATCATACGAAAAACCCCGATTCTCGTTATGTTAGGAAGGGGTGTTTGGCGCCTGAACGGGATTTGCCGATGCTCAAAGCTAGTAATCTCATATCCCCCGTCCGTTCGACGTCCAAATAATCGCTAACAAACGATGCCACTTGGCGAGTAACATTGCGACATCTCGATCGATCCCGATTGGCATGATGTTGGTAGTCAAGGAGATCCACAGTTTGTTGTCCAAAATTTATACACACGCATGCAAAGTGACCACCAATGTTGACAGTGCGAAGATAAACTCGGCATTCAGGTTGAAAGTTTTATCACATCCTGGATGAAGGTATCCCAAATGTGATACTGACCCGATCGGTGATGTCATTAGACCGTGAGCACTGCTTCACGTATATCCATAAGTCGCATGATACATTCCCTGTTCGGGGGAGTGAGTGAGACTTCATAATAAAAGAAAGAACTAATGTATAACTTTGAGGCTTTGTGCGCCGGGAGGAGGGGGGACGGTGTACCATATGACGTATCCCAAAGAAGGCCATCCTAGGAAGTAAGTGTTCAAATGGACTCCAAATGGTTCAAAGAAACAGCCCCACGACTCAATGACAACAAAGGCGACATTACAACCTCGGAAGCATGGTCATGATGTCGGACCGGCGCAGACGTCGCATGCCTACCTCTTTGTCAAGAGATTGATTCACTGCAATAAAACACACGTATAATAGTAAGAAATTGAGAAGTAGTTACAAATTAAATATCGTAACGAATTGGCGCTGTTATAAGAGACAGGCAGGAACTAACGAATTTTCAAAGTTGTAGTCGTCTAACAGGCAATAGTCCACCGCATGCTTTCGACGTGATCGAATACCCCTGACCAGACTTTGATTGTTCCGTAAGAAGGTCGAGACAACAAGAGTTTGCGTACCAGCAGCCCCACAGTCAATAGAGCAACCCAAGCCATCCCCCCCCCGGGGACGGCTCCGTCTGGTGACAACGGTTGGCTACCCGACGATCACGCTGACGCTGAACAACAAATGGGTCGCTTCCGCTGTATGGCTACAGGATTGACCACGGGGCTTCCTTCTACGCGTTTAGGGGTGGGACGCAACACGAGGTCGTTTATCGTACGTAATCTCTTCCTCATCGTCCGGACTCCGCCACATGCAACATTGGACACCAGGTTTTCCAAATGGGTTCGGACCTTGACCATACTTATCTCTGAATTGGGTTATCCTTGAGCGAACGCTCTCCCTCACTTTGTTATGGTCACTCAGGATAAGAATCGACACCACTTCAGCCCGGACGAGGTTCAGAACGTCCATCTCACCTAAGGCGCAGTCAAATAGCTTCCCATTGAAAAGCAGCATGTGTATCATCATGTACACCCCGCAATCAAACGCAGAATAACCCGTGCCTTGCCATTTAAATTCGACATTCACAAATTTGAACCCAGCAACCTTTGATCCTCTGACAAACCCTTTAGACTCCAGATACGCACCCATTAAATCACACTGTAAAAGGAATTAAAAAAAACGTCAATTGAAAAACAGTGTTTACAATTCCAGAATACATCAACACTGAAGAACAAATTACGGAATGCTATTTATAATTATTACCGCAATGCGGGAAATTCCAAAATATGGAAGCTTCTCAAAATCATCGTCGTATCGACGGTTGTCCAAATACTCTATCTGCTCGGAAACGAAGTTTATGCATGCACAGCTGTAATGATCATTATTGCCAGATAAGATCGGGATGAAGACCTGGCGGGTGTGACAACAAAGACATAAAAGATACACTCAGTAAAAAATTCAGATTTACTTTTTCAATAATTCGTCACATTTACAGTCCCTGTGTCATGACATTTACACTTTCCATATATTCACATTTACACTACATATGTCATGACATTTACACTTCGTATTTAGTCACCTTTACACTACCCGTCTCATAGCTTTTACACTTCACTATATCTCACATTTACACTTCCAAAGTGCTGACATTTACACTTTCCATATTCACATTTACACTACATATGTCATGACATTTACACTTCGTATTTAGTCACCTTTACACTACCCGTCTCATAGCTTTTACACTTCACTATATCTCACATTTACACTTCCAAAGTGCTGACATTTACACTTTCCATATTCACATTTACACTACATATGTCATGACATTTACACTTCGTATTTAGTCACCTTTACACTACCCGTCTCATAGCTTTTACACTTCACTATATCTCACATTTACACTTCCAAAGTGCTGACATTTACACTTTCCATATTCACATTTACACTTTAAATGCGACCACATTTACACTTCCTGTTTAGTCACCTTTACACTCCCTATGTCATCACATTTACACTTTCTATATGTTCACATTTCCACAATACATACATCATGACATTTACACTTTACATATTTTCACATTTACACTTTATGTGTGCTGACA